>NC_073307.1:77611805-77937805 GCF_027595985.1 Sorex araneus
GAAATGTACTAGTAACAGCCTTATGACAAAGGAGATCATGAAGAGGCATACTAAGTGTGATTGATGCAACTTACCCTTAAATAGTTTTAGTACTTTATTTACAACTGTTTGAATCCTGGGGAGAAATGTTATAAATTAGGCATTTTTCTGAGGAGCAATGTCAGCTGAGAGATATTAGGAAATTTGCCTGAGGCCACAGAGCCATGTCTTAAACCCCACCTTTCTCTCCACTAAACTGCCTAATGGTGAGGACCTAGTTTTAGTCTTCTTGACTTTGATTTCCTTCTGAGTTTGTCTTTTGGGTTGGTATATATTCATGGCCGTGAGGTACATTTCCTGCAGATTCCATCATCAAATATTTATAGAACTTCTATTTGACTCCTGCCATCTTGCAACAGTCTACTAGTGGTTGATGGGAGAAATGGAAACAGAGTGGTTGAGGCGGAGATTGCAATGAGCATCTTACAGCATTTTATGCCCAAGAACTCCCTTGGAAGCCAGTCCATTAAATTGTATACTCAGGGAAATTCAGCCCCAAGTTTTGTCTGTGAGTGCCTTGTCTAAAGGCTTACTTGCTTATCTGTGGTAGGCCACCCGGAATCATGGCCTTGAGTGACTAGGCTTTGGTGTGCCTACTGTCAGGAAGTCGCTTGTTCTCTCCTGGAGTTCCTGTGATGCTCATCTGCTCTATTGCCTGGTCAGTGCTGTGTGGTTCAGAAGCTCTAAACTGAAGGTCTGTGAAGGAGTAGGGAGCTGGGAGTGGATTTACAGGAGCATGTGAACTGCCAAGCCCTGCCAAGGGGGTGGCCCTTTGTTGCCAGAGAAGAAACCATGCAGAGCTTCTGCATCCCCGGGGTGGGGAGACCAGTGTGTTCCCCACTAGAAGCTGACCAGTGTTCCAGATGTAGAAACCAGCACTCATCAGAAGCCAAGTGTTAGCTTGACCCGCACTAAGAAGGAGCTGTGAAAGCTGGAGCAGTGCCAGCCTTTGGTACCCTCCTTCCCTCCTTCCTGGGTCCTCCATTCCATCTCCTGTTCAAAAGCTGGGCTGATTTTACTTTCAAATAGTCTGCTGCACAAAAAACTTTTTTAAAAAAATTCTTTCTAATGATCAAGGGGAAAAATGAATAAGCCCATTTTTTTTTCCAGAAATTAGGACAGATTACTCTGATTTCACATGATTTGTCCAGCCACATAGTGAGGTTCAAGAAACTTAAGCAACGCTCCAGAGAGCTCGTGCACAAAGGGCTATTAGCTTTTAATCCAAACCCTCCCTCCACTCTCTGCTCCCACCCTAGCCCCTTCCAGGGACAGGAACTGGGGCCTTTGTGAGGCAGGGTCTACAACAGAGAATTCTGCCAAAATAAAAGGAATCTTGAGTTGACCCAGAGAAGGGAGATGCTCTTTTGCACCCCACCCCCTTAAAGCATTCAAAGGCCTTTCATTTTCTGAACAGTATTGAAATTCTAGGACAATGGAGGCCAAATCCTTATGGTGAGGGCTGGGGGCTGCTGGGAGTGGAGAATGGGGAGAGAGCTGGAGGAGGAGGGCCGGGGGAGTCCGTCCTTTGTTATTTTTCTTCTTTTCTACCCTTTACCTCAAAAAAAAAAAGAAGACCTTATAAACTTTATAATGAATAATGACATCACTTCCTGTGTTCCCCCCCCCACACACACATCCAGCTTCTTGACCTGGGAGAAACTGAGAACAACAGACTACTTACAGCTTCATTTAAAATTACTGAAAACCCTCCCAAAGGAACTCTTTGATATGCAAACATCTTTCCCAAATGGAGATAATTACTCATGGAGATGTAGCCCTTTGAATGGGCCTAAGGACTGGTGGGCTTGTAAGCTTCCTATGAAAGGAAGAAGGTTCCAGATACAGAGAGGGTGGACCCAACAGCGTCTCCCTCCTCCCCTCTGGTCTTTTCTGGGAAGAAAGCTGCTTTAATGGAGAGACTTCCCTGAGTTGACCTGTCAAGTTATAACCCTCAGGAAAAGGTTGGTGGCTCCTTCTTCATCTTCTACAATCAAAATTTCAGGAAAGTTTCATTTCTAACCCCTAGGTGCTTCAGCTTTCTGTGGTAGAAGAGAGACTAGTTTGCAGCATTTAAGCATTTGCCTTTTGGACCTCCAGAATCCAATATACTCTTATTAAAAGCATGAGGTCAGAAAGTAGGGAGTTCTTCTGAGTCTAAATGAGGGTGGAAATTTCGAGTTGCTTGACTCTTCTATGAAGAGGTCATGGCAAAAGTGTGTGTTTTGTGTGCAGCCAACCTGATGAGTCTCTTGAGCATCATTGAGTGCGCCTGGGAGGCCTCTGAGCACGGTCACGGTGGCCCAGTCGTCCCCTGCATGCCAGGGCCTGCATTGGACTGTCCTCTAAGGGCAGCTTGTACAGAACCCCCAGCCTGATTGGCTGATCTGTGGGGCTTCCTGCTCACTGCTGGGGAGGCTCTGCCCACTTTTCCCCTCTCTCAAAAGAAGATGACACTGGCCCAGTCTGTACTTGCTAGGAGAATTCATGTGACTTGGACTATAATGGCCTTACGTCCTTTTTGACTCTCTGCAGCCCTCGGTCTCTGCAAAGTGCTTTCCCTTCTCACCCCCAGGACTTGTCTCCAGCTCTGAAGCTTGATCCCCTTTCTCCCCAAACTCAGACCCTTTCACCTGAAGTCAACTTAGTGAGTGGACTTCTACACCTTTATGTAACAGACAGCAAAGGCAGCCAGCTCCTGCTGAGCACGAAGGAAGGAGTGGGCTCTGCTATGGGCTGTTCTTAGTCTCTCCCCTCCTTCCTGGGGGAATAGCCAGAACCACCATGTCAAGGAATAGAGGCCACGTAGGGAATCTTGGCAGCCCCCAGTAGCCCAATGGTCTTACTTTGTAAGATGACATCTCCTCCAATATATGTTCAGGAGACAGTGGTTTGATATTTACTTGCACATTTTACATGAAAACATACTACCTTGTTTGTTTTTTCCTGAGTGGTTGTGGGGTAAGGGGGCCAATGTGGATATAGCAAAGAGAATGTGTTCCTTCCACTACCCCCAAAGAGTCTCCAACTCCAGTGAGTGATAGGAAATTATATTGCTAGATAATGCGAATGGTGGCCCGGACCAATGATCTAAGATCACCTTTTTCCCAAGAAGAAAGCCATAGTTCAGGGAAAATATCCAGGAAAGATGAGATCTTAGTAGGGTTGTTTAAAATAGGTTTTGTTTCTAATCACCATTTTAGGCTCACAGCAAAATTGAAGGCATAGAACTCTCCCATATATTCTCTCACAAAGGCTTCCTCATCCTAAATACTAGCCCAATTAAAGAGTGGCACATTTATTAGAACTGTTGCAATGACATGTCATTTTCACCTGCTGTCCTTAATTGACATTCAGGTACACTCTTGATGGTGAAAATTCTGTGGGTTTGGAGAAATGTATATGAACAGCATGCATATTGATGGTGTTATGCAGAGTATTTTTAATTACCCTATAAATCCCCAGTGTTCTTCGTATCCAACTGTCTTTCTCTCTGTCTCTGTCTCTGTCTTTCTGTCTCTCTTTCTTTTGGGGGATTACAGCTTATTTCTATTTAGCTGCTGTTTGTGGGTTTTTCTGTTACTAAAAATTGGCACTCTCTTTTTTATCCCTTTTGCAGGGGGCATCTTATTTCCTTAATTGGTTGATTGTTGCTATCTTTATTTTGGTGGCCATGGTAGGTCAGTGTATAGATTAATTTTCCTATTAATCTTCATCCATTTTATGGTGAAGAATTCTTGGTTGAAGTTTCGTGTTTGAATTCTCAGAGGCTGGGCTTGGGCTTAATGGCAGAACTGAATAGGATGTGGCCTTATGACTTTCTGCCCATGTCTTTGGATTTGTTTTGATTAGAGCAGTTATCAGACTAGGACAGACTTTTGCAATCTCCTCTTGCAGCACCAATTTTATGAATCAGGAAGTTCAGGCATGGAAAGTCAAGAATGCAGCCAGAAAGAATTCAATTAGGAACAAAATCAGGACACTTAAGTGGCCTTCATAAAATCAAATTTGCTTTTTTTTTGAGTAACACTAAATACATCACTATTTTTTGTGGTAGTGGGAGGGCCTCCCAGTGGCACCAGGGTCACCAAGGATTTACTCAGTAATGCTTATAGGCTGGGACTTGAGAACCTGGAGCCTGTGCATGCCTGACATGCTTTCTGGCCCCGAGCTGCTCCCACAGCCTCAGAAACATGTCAAAATTTGGGGGGTCAAAATTTCTAAGTCAACATGGACCATTTTGGTTTCAATATTTTCCTGAAGACAAGAGTTTGGGAGACTGGTGGTCATTTGTAGAGGACTTTTGCTTAAACTCTCAGTGCTGCAGGGTGGTGGGAGAGGGCTCTCCCCGCCTCGCATGCATGACCTGTGCTTTCTCTCCTCTTTAAGGTCATTCATGTTCTTTACTGGTCTCTTGTAAATATCTTGACTTCTGTTTTACTGTAGCAAGTTTGGTCACACCCATCTCAGCAATCTTCCTTTCTATTATTGAGCAATTTTCCAGTTTAAATAATATGTTCACTTTCTGCGGCACCAAAGGAAGCCTGTTACGCAGTGAAAGAGAGAAGTTGGAAAATTAGATCAGAGCAACATTTGCTACTGGAAAACATTAGATTAGAGAGCTTTTCTAGAACTTATCTAGTTTATTCTCATTTCCCACTCATTCAGGCCTAAACTTGTGTTTTTAATAGTTTGATTCTAGTAGCATAAAGGCACCAGAAGGATAGGGTTGTTCACTAGTAAATATTGGACTTTCTAAACAAAGACTTGTGACACCCAGGGGGGTGTTGACTTGCTTTCCTGGCTGCCATTTCCAGACTGGCAAAGGTGTAGGTGAAGGCAAGTGCCAGGACCAAAACTAGATCCTAAATCTTCTGAGTCAACCATTCTTCTTACTGATCCTGCCTCAAGATGAGTGAAGTGGAAGGGGGCCAAGTGGTTATAATTGATGTTAATTCATTTCAGTTTCATTGCATTTTTTTTTTTAAAAAAAAGGATTTAGTTTCATTTTCAGCCTTGAACTTTGGCAAAAGTATAATCAGATAATATAGCACTACTTGTACTGTTCTTGACCCCTGTTTGTTTTCCTTTCCTTTGCTTATGTTGATGTTATCTACTACTGATGATGAAAGTTAGATGCATCTGTTAGCTTTTCTTTATCATAGAAATAGAGACACCCTTATCTTTCTGTTCTTTTTGGTTGCCTTTCAGTTTGTCTCATGTTGCTGATTTAGTGTTTGATAACTGTGTCAATGTTTGTGTGCATTCACACATATGCCAACTGTTTTTTCTCCTCGACATTGAGCCTGACTATTACATTCTAATTGTCCCATTTGTTCTGTGTAGTTCATAGACCATCGGGGCCCAACCCTCCCTCTCCCTGGTACTTCTTTTCAAAGTTGCACTCTTGGTACCTTCTCGCATCACAGACACCCACTGGTGATTTGTGCCAAATGTCAGAGAGCTGTCCCTCCCCTCCCAGGGGAGGGCCTCAGGGTTGCTGGAGGGGAGAAATATTGCTGTCATGACAGAATGCACTTACCTGCTAACCAAAGTGAACCTAAGAGATCCATTGTTTAGAAATCTGACTCATATTTGAATAATTATGATTGTGGTCTTCTGATTTTAGCACTGAATTACCTATTATTAAGATCCTAATCTATGAACAGGAGAAGAAAAGTAGGTATCTATTAAAAAGAGGACAGGTGTATGACCTCTGAGCTTTTCATCATCTTTAGTACAAAGGAGACTGAAGGGAGAAGATTGTGATGAACAGGGGAATAATTAAAGTGGGCCACGATAAGTTCCAGCTCTTGACCTCTGGCCAGTGATGCATCTACGAATGAGTTATCTTCTCTCCTTTGGTCTCCATTTCCTCATTAGCAAAGTGGAGATTGGAATAGTTCCTCAAAGGCTTGTTGTGAGGGATTAAATCAGATAATGTGTGAGAGTTTCTCTGCAAGCTCCAAAGCACTATATAATTATTAGTTATGACTATCAGTTTGACAAACTAGCTCTTGTAATGAGAAACTCAATTATCCCCATGACCTCCCTACTGGCTCCGGAGGCCAGCCTGGGGCTGGGTGGGCTCTTGGAGTTGCTGGGATGAGCACACAATGCCCACATCAGTTGGATTGCCTCAACTGCATACTTATCCCCTCTTCTTTGAGCCACTGTTGTGTTCAAAGAGGATTTGAATGCTCAGACAGAAGACTGGTCAGTGATGGGAGGGAAAGGAGCTCAAGAAATGAACAGAACAGACTTTCCCCCAGGACAAGTTGTTGTTGGCGAGGGGTGGGGAGGGGCATTGAGGGGTATATAGGGATGGTACAGGAGCAGCTGGAGAGAAGGGCTATAACTTTCCAAGGGATATGGTGCCAGTAGCTGTCCACACACTTGGTAGCACTCAGGCTGTGCTGTGTTCCCACTTGGTCAGCACCCAGCATGTGCTGGACTGTGCTTGACCCCCACCTGAGCCCGGTGCCCAACCCAGAAATGAGACCGGGCTCAGGAGGTGTGTGCTGAAGTGACGATGGCCTAGTGATTCATCTCACCTGTCAGCCCCACAGTTCTCTTTTGTCCCTTGGTGAGCTTCCTGACATATGTGGATTCCAGACTATTGGAGAGGAGGTCTCCTAGAGTTGGTGCTCCAGAATGACTTGAACAATTGGCAGGAATCATGCTGAGGAAATCTGTCAATCACTTGGGGTATCTTTATTTATGATTATGGAGGTTTTGCCTTTAGGCCTCAGGACAGAGAGGCCCTCCCCAATTTCTTTTTATGTCTTTTTATGTGGTTTCTTAGTCTCTATCATCTGTTCAGTAATTTTGTTCAGTTTCTGCCAGGTATTTCTTCAAAGACTCTGAGGAAACACTGGCAGTGAAAGTGCAGAGGTGGTTCTGGAACCCAGGCAGGCTGAGAACAGAGTCTGTTGTGGCATCCTTGCCTCTCAGAGAGTGGGCCCTTTGCCCCTCTGTGGGGTGGAGCTGAGTGGTCAGTCTCATATGTGCAAACTTTGTCTCCCTACCCAGAATCTGACAAGGGAGGCGATTGATACATCTTCCTGGCATCAGCCAACTACAAGGCACAGTGCTTATTCATAGTTCTTCAAAAACCTGGTTGGTACCTTCTTTTCTCTCATAATTTATATGAGAAAACTGAGGCATGGGCAGCAAAGTGACCTCTTTAGGTCATACACCTCAGTCAGTGAGGAAGAGGAGAGTCAAGCCAGTGGCCTAACTCCAAAGCCCATGTTGATTCAAATGGACTCTGAGAACACGCCTCAAGCCCACTCCTCGGCTATGGCCATGGAGAA
Source organism: Sorex araneus (assembly GCF_027595985.1). Taxonomy (NCBI): domain Eukaryota; kingdom Metazoa; phylum Chordata; class Mammalia; order Eulipotyphla; family Soricidae; genus Sorex; species Sorex araneus. The sequence goes on from NC_073307.1 coordinate 77,619,161, forward strand.
CTCTGGGAGTTGGACGACCTTCCAGTATGGTAATAGCACTTTGATTTTGAGTATTAAACTCTTCTAAAATGGTCACTTACTTAGAGCTTAACATGGGGGGAAAGAACTTGAACTTTCTCTGTTTTGACCTGCTTTTTAGAGAAATGCAAACTAAGTTGAGCATCAAGATTCTTTTTAATCCTCAATCATATTAGTCTGAAGACACTGCTGCATTAAATCTAAGCGATTAATGGGTAAAGTGGGTCAATCCAGCTTTAGTTTAAGCCAGGGATAGCTGCTGCATTGTGGACTGATCTTCCTTAAAAGAAAATGCTCTTCCTGTAAGTCTCTGCAGGAAGCTTTCTGCAGGGACTTGGCTTTTTTTCTGGCCCTGTGAAAGAACTCTTGTCATAATGTCTACTGTGTGTGCCATAGAGGAGTACTGTCCCAGTAGATTAAAGTTGGCTTGATGGTGTAAGTTTAAAATACCTTAGTAAGAGGTATGCTTGCTCAAAAATGATGTGGAAATTGTCTTTTTTTAAAATTCCTGAATTCGGGTGGGATCAAATTGAAATCTCCATGCCATACCTGAAGGAAAATTGTACATTTGTATATAAACTCCAATTAGTCAGCAAATCTTTTTGAAGTAGCTGCATGAACATGTACAAAATAAGCTCTCATCTTTGTTCTTAACATGTATTTTGAATATTATAACAACAATATAATAGTAATAAAAGGAGTCTTTCTTACGTCAGATATGTTCTCAGCATATTCTGACATTCTTTCTAATTTGGTTTTTGGGTCAAAAAACAGTTGTTCAGGTGGCACAGCTTGTAAATAGCAGAACTGGGATTTGAATCCAGATGGGATGACATCCAAGTGTTATTCCTTAAACTGTTGTTAAGCTAAAATCTGCTTGATTTATATACCTCAAACAATTTAGTGATATAGTGAAGTATTCCCATTTTATGTAGTAAATGCTGAGGATCAGGATGCCAGTAATAATTACCACCATTATGCTACCTTTTGATCCAAATACAGCCTTATTTCCAGTGGGTTCGTACCAGTTTTGCACACTTACAATTTTATTTCAATTAATGCTGTGATAGCTAATCATGTAATCCTTTTTAATTTTAATAAAACCTGAGTGTTTTTGAAAACTTCAGAATTGTTTTTGGGGAAGTACCCGATAGCAAATTTATCTGGTTTTACTTAATTTCTTGTCTACTCCTTCCTTTGTTACCTTCAGGTCAACTTTTGGGGAGTAAAGGCGATTTTCAGTGGTCAAAATTGTGAGGAAGCTACTATGACCTGACAGGGTGGGGGATATTTTCCTTTCAGTGAGCACCTAAAGGCAAGCTAGTAGAATTTATAGCAGGAAAATCTCTGGAGCCCTTATCTATGAAATCCCAGATGCAGAGACCAAAGAATTTTGTGCGGGGGGCAGGCAGGCTAAAAGCTGGATAAGCCCTGGAGTGTGGTTCCTGGGATGCTGGGAATCGAACCCGGGTCAGCCGCATGCAAGGCAAACGCCCTACCCGCTGTGCTATCACTCCAGCCCTGAAATGTGCTTCTTACTATTTCACCTTTGGTGGGGGTGGAGGAAGGTACTTCATGTATCAGGCTTCCGTACCTGAGGTGAGAGGCTAGCGAAGTGTTTCTTGAAAATTCTAGCTGGGCTAGCTCAAGAAGCTGGAATATGTCTTTACATCCTTTATGTGTAGGTTGGGTCTCCCAGATGATCCTCAAGCACTGACAAATACATAAACTAAAGTTCTACTTCTATTTTTATTTGTCTCGTTGTTGGTGGATTATTTTTGTTGTTATCCTGTTTCATTTGTTTTGAGGTTATGCTCAGCAGTTTTCAGGGGTACTCAGGTGGCATTTCTAAAGTGCTTAGGGCACCATGTGCTTGCATTTAAGAGAAAAATTTTCAGTATTAGGAAGAGCCCAATTGCCAAGTGTTGACACTGAATGTGTGGCCAAAGTGACATCAGGTTTTGAACTGAACTCAGTCTATTTGCCCTTCGCAGGGACCTGATGCCCAGGAGCCTGGATGGACAGATCACCATGGAGAAGACGCCCAGCTACTTTGTCACCCAGGAGGCGCCCGCACGCATCTCGGCCATGGCCAAGGACACCAAGCTCATCGTGGTGGTGAGGGACCCAGTGACCAGGGCCATCTCGGACTACACGCAGACGCTCTCTAAGAGGCCGGACATCCCCAGTTTCGAGAGCTTGACGTTCCGGAACAGGACCTCGGGCCTCATTGACACGTCCTGGAGCGCCATCCAGATCGGCATCTACGCCAAGCACCTGGAGCGCTGGTTGCGCCACTTCCCGCTGGCCCAGATGCTCTTCGTCAGCGGGGAGCGGCTCATCAGTGACCCCGCGGGTGAGCTGGGCCGCGTCCAGGACTTCCTGGGCCTCAAGAGGATCATCACCGACAAGCACTTCTACTTCAACAAGACCAAGGGCTTCCCGTGCCTGAAGAAGGCGGAGGGCAGCAGCAGACCCCACTGCCTGGGCAAGACCAAGGGGCGGACCCACCCCGAAATGGACCGCGAGGTGGTGCAGAGACTGCGCGAGTTCTACCGGCCGTTCAACCTCAAGTTCTACCAGATGACTGGCCATGACTTTGGCTGGGATTGAACACCAGGCTGTGTAACTTTCCACTTGGGTTATATATTGAAAGAGATTATATGTATGTAAAATGTACAGAAATCTATTTTATAATAATTTATTTTTAATTCATAAGCAATTAATTCACTAAGCTGCCTAGCCACACTCTTTAGAGAGTTAGCTTCATAATCTGTTAACATTCCAAAGTGTTTTACTCTAATATTTTGGTTTGATAATCACAGTTGATGGTGCTTCCATTTTTTGCCTACTCATATTTAAAAAGAAGAAAAGCACAACTTGAGATTTTTGTTGTTACGGGTATTCCACCTTTGGTCTCCATCTGAGTCAGCTTGCCGTTTCCTTGTGTCTTTGGTCCCAGATTTCACTTTCTATTGGTCTCACTGCCTATGTACCTCATAAGAACGCTGAGCTGCCTCAGAAAGCTGCAATCACTCTGATTCTCAGGCTTCATGTAGCAGCTTCCTTATCGACATGATTCCATTTCCAGGGATACAGATACCGACCCACCCCCGCCCCCCTGCCCGCCCTGGCCCTAAGTCCACTCAACACAGAAGGGAATCACTACCTTTGCCCTGCCATCTGCGTCTTGGGAATGTGCACATGAGGGTCTGTTTACTTCACCTTTTATTTTGAAGGATGATGGTCCTGCATCTTTTCTAACTCAGTCCCTGATTCATTAATCACCTTGAAGTGTATGCAGATGTTAAGCTCCTCTTTCCCAGATGTGAGATGTTTGGTTGCTGCTTTAGAAACAAGACTATCTCTTCGAATTTGCATGAGAGTGCACTATGCTCCATCTTGCTAGCAGAAAGTTCTGCACTAACACCAAAGAAATTTCCAGGCTCACTAAAGGCTCACATCTTTTGGGGTGCCAAGTGACAAGTCCCAAAGGAAGGAGGTGCATTCCACACAGTCAGTGTCTACCAAGGTGCTGCTGAGTGCCCCTGTTGGGCAAGTTTCAGTAGGCTAACATCCGCGAGGGGAAGAAAAGACAAAGACACCTCCCAAGGCAGCAAGGCAGAAAAAGGAATTCTCCTATCCCCTTATTCCTTGGTGTCTGGAATTCTCCTTGGAATTTCTAGTTCATCTCAGATTGATAACAAGTTCTGTAGCTAATTGCCAAGAGCCTGTAGAGGCTGAAAGCTGCCCCAGATTGTCTGTAACCATTTGAGCCTAACACTTAATGAAACTATTCCTTGTTTCAGCCAGATTCTGGCGAAGGCTTGCCAGCATTGATGCTACTGATGCAGAATGAACTTCTCATACCTCTGTATTGAGGGAGCAGCTGGGATCATTTATGATGACTAGCTAGTGGAAGCTGGATAACCACATAGCAATAGCACATAATGACATTTTTACTTGGTCCTCAATTTTCTAAAACAGAATGCTTCTACCATAAAAGATAGATATTTAAGCTTTTTCGTCACCAGGGAATATGGAAAGATATGCATATTGCTATAATGATTAGCTTGTAATATTTTCAAAGGACACTTTTGTAATGTTGTATGAGAGAACTTGACCAACATAGTAAGAAATGTTGTTATCTTTAGAAACTCATCAGGATGTCACTCATTTTTAAGTGATGTCTCAGTAATAACTTGGTTTGTATTTGCTTACAACTTTTAGCCCAGATCTTGCTAGTTTATATTTAGCAACCAAGTTGTCACTTTGTAGATTCTGTGTAGGATAATGGACACTGGGTGTCTCCTTGTATTCCTCAGATGTTATATTCAATTTATAGCTTTCTTATTGAGTCTACCAAGTAGTGTAGAAACTGCATTTAACAGAATGCACATTTGCATTAGGCACCAATTAGTCACACATTTTTCCAATGAGAAGGCTAATTTGAAATAAACCTGAGAATACCTCTTGTAGTGACAGAATAACATTACTTGAAATAAAAGTCAGAATCTCTTTCCCTCATCTAATCCCCCCCATTCACTTTCTAGACACTCGCATGCTCTGGCATGGTCTAAGTTCATAAGAAAGGTGTGCAACCAAGCAGTACTAAAGCATGCAATGAGCTTTTCCTTCCTTGGGGGAAAAGAACATGCAGTCTTACTAAGCTGGATTTTTAAATAGGGTTTTTATTCTTTATTCTATGCCTTAAAATAAACTGAAACAGGAAATTTTCAGATAGGAGAGTCATTTAGTCACGAACACTGAAAGTGGGTTAAAATTCTCTTCTGGGTCAAATTCTTGACTCCAAACAGATGTCAATAATTAGCACTGATGGACTATAGCAAAATTTTCCATGTAACACAAATAAATCAAACGTCCTTGTGCATCTCTTCCTTGTGGTTTGATTGCTTATAATTCCCAACTAATTCACACATAGCATTTGTCCTATGGTTATGCCCATCATGTGATGGTCATTTCAGAGCCTGACCCCACATGCCTTCTTCCAGAAGAAGCTAGATAACATAAAATTAAGCTTCTGGGTTTCTACATGTAGCAATTTTCAAGGTTACCAACTTCACTTTTTTAGCTGCTATGGAACAAACACCATTTCAGGTTTGGGCAGTTTGTCTTAGCACATGTTTGAAGTTTCTTCCAATTATAGAAAAAACTCTGGTATTCAGTGAAGTACTTTATTTTTTCATTGAAGACAGCAACAAAAGGGATAACAAAAAATTAGAAGTGTTTACTGTTTTTATCTATCCCAAGCTTTTTAAAAAGTGTCATAACATGGATATGAAAATTTATTTAGATATAATAGTGGCTGCATCATTAATACTTAATTGGATGATGGAAGAGGAGAAATTCTCTTAATAGGATTCTCTTTGGAAGCCAGCTTGAGTGATAGATTCCTTAGAGGATCTTTGGAGAAAACAGTTTCAGATCCTTATGAAAACAATGTTTTCATAAGAAAACATAGGGAAGTTTCAATAAATTGAAATGTTTTGTGTGTATTTAAAATGCTGGCAAAAAAAAGGTCTATCTTCAGTTTATTCAAAAGGATGGGCAATAAAACTTAAAGGTGTGGTTAGAATTTATTTCACTTTTGTAACATTAATTTATGACTGAGTTTGATTCAACCCAGTAATCTGAAATACTGTGCAAAATCTAGCAGTGTCTTCTATAATCTGGATGTTAGAATAGCCAATATGTACAAAAAAATCAAGTATTTTCTCCTATGTATAACACAAATTAATTTTACACAGAAAATGATGTTTTTAGGAAAAAGAAATTCTGGTAACTCATACTATTTCTTTTATGAACAAATAAAATATATTTTACCAACTTTTTGGTGCCTCTATGTTTTTCTTTATGTTATATATGAATAAAGAATAATTCTTTGCTCAGTAACGAACCACACACATATGTACATAATACATACCCCCACACAGAGGCATTCTGAGACAGACTGATGCTTTAGATTTTTATGGTCCAAAACTACCATTGTACAAGAACTCGGAAGGATCTGAGGTGGGCAAGAGAACTTCTGTCACCTGGAGAAGTTCATTTCTGTCACCTCTGGAAGGCAGGCAGTCCATTTCACATAGGTTTCCGAGAGTGTTGGGGAGACTGGAGGCTGCCCTGTCAGGGTGCTTGTCTTGTGACAGCACAGTGTTAGCAGAGTACTTAGAGCTAGTGACTGGGTGATAGCAGCAGATCCTTCGTAAACTTGCAGGGTATTTGGAAAGAAGCAAAGAGCTTGGAAAAAAACATCCTATCTTTAGTCTGCAAATGACCTTGTTTTCTTTTGGCGTGGGACATCATCTGTTAGATAATATTGATGTGATTATATATGATACAGACCATTTCTATGATTAATGCTTACAATATTTGTTTGATTCTTATGGTTTGTGTTTGTGAGCCACACCTGGTGCTGCTTGGGGTCTACTCTTGGCTCTGTTTAGGGGTCCAAGCGGTGTTGGGAATCAAATCTGGGTTTCCTGCATACAAAGCATGTGCTCAATTGAGCAATGGATATTCAGATAATTCTTTTGTATTACTAATTTTTAAATTGATATTTAGTTTTGTACACATCTGCTTGGATTTAAAAAGACCAGACTAAATCAATAAGGGGTTCTTTTTGATTTGGGTTTATTTTGCTTTACCTTATTTTTTATTGAGTCACCATTTTTATTGAGTTACAAAGCTGTTCGTGATCTGGTTTCAGTCATACAGTGCTCCACCAGTGACCCCACTTCCCTACCACCTCACCTCACACACAACCCCACCTCCCCCTCTTTCTTTCTCTCTCTCTCTTCTTTGGGGCATTATGGTTTGCAATACAGGTACTGAGAAATTATTATGTTTGTTACTTTCCCTGTTTTCAGCACGCGGTTCTTATCCAGAGTGATCATTTCCAACTATCATTACCAGTGGTCCCTTCTCTATCCCAGTTTCCTTCTCCTCCAGCACCTGAGGCAGGCTTCCAACCATGGAGCAATCCTCCTGGCCCATGTTTCTACTGTCCTTGGTTTTTTGGTCTCATATTATGTTTTTTAAAAAAAATTTCCACAAATCAGTGCAATCATTCTATGTCTGTCCCTCTTCTTCGAACTTGTTTCACTCAACATGATACTTTCCATGGGAATGGGGAGGCTAAGGGCCCTTTGGTGATAGGGTGGGCAGTGTCTTTGTATATAAATACTATCAGAAACAAACATTGTTGTAATCCTGTCATCTACACTATAAAGATATATATATATATAGCTATGTGTTATATATGCACATATATATACAATATATACACATATATTAGGACTGGAGTGATAGCACAGCAGGTAGGGCATTTGCCTTGCACGTGGCTGACCCGGGTTCCTCTGTCCCTCTCGGAGAGCCCGGCAAGCTACCGAGAGTATCCTACCCACACGGCAGAGTCTGGCAAGCTACCCGTGGTGTATTTGATATACCAAAAACAGTAACAAATCTCACTAAGGAGACATTACTGGTGCCTGCTTGAGCAAATCAATGAACAACGAGATGACAGTGATACAATGGTACAGTGGCATATCAAATGCTAAGTAGGTTTTAGAACAGTAAGTCTCAAGTTTTTTTTCATTAATCTACATATATATAGTATATATGTGGAATAAAATATTTGAAAATAATCAAATTGAGTAACAGAGTAAACTAGTGGTCACCAATGGTGAGCAGGGGAAGAATATGAGAGGAAAGATGAGAAATACTGATCAAAAGGTGTCGTTGCTCCAGGGTGGGCCCAATGACAGTGGTTGATAATCAGTGGCCATTCTTTGAAGTCTTAGAGCATTAGTTATAGGAGAAATCATGAAGGACTGGGGGTAGGAATTACACATAGGTGTGGTCCAACATTATTGTAGACAATGAACAGATGTAAAACCTTTCCTTCAGAGGAAGTTGTAAGAGAATTCCTGGAGGACAAAATTTTGTCTAAGTGTTCAGCACTCTAGATTCCTGCTAGGTGACCTGCCCAAGGGCAGAATTCTTTCAAAGGGTGTATTGCTTTCTCCATTCCTTAGCCAGTATCCATTTAAACAGTCAAATTTATTTCTTAAATTTCTAATTATTTTGTATGGACACTGTACATACAAGAGATATATTAAGCTTAAAGGGTGGCTTTTCCCGGGGACATCTTACTATAGATCCCACATTAGTCTTTCCTGATCCCAGAAGGATCATCATTCGGTTACTTCCTTTTGAGTCATGACAGAGTTTCTTCATGACTGTGCTCTTACTATACTTTTTATAGCGCTTAGCCTGTCCCTTTTCAATGCCAGGGTTGCTTAAGGCTTGCCCTGGGTTCATCTGAGTCTCTTGCTGGAACCCTCCTTTGGGGGGTATTAGGAAGTAAGGGCAACTGAGGCTTAAGTCAAGTCAATATGACAGAGGCCCAGGAGTACATCTCTGGAGTCAGTTAATCACTATGTTACAAAAGCATAGCATTAACTATTTTCCTGTGTCTATACAAAAAGAGACATTGCTCTAAAACAATAACTATGCAAAGGATGAATTTGGATATGAAAAAAGAAAAGCAATATTTCACTTACATACACAGAGTCAGAAGAATTTGACTTTATAAGTCACAGGGTCTGATTTGGGGATATTAGTGATTAATAGATAGGGGGAGAGGAGTACAAAGGAGAGGTTAAAGATAAACACAGGGATAAGGAATGTTTGATGGAATTGGGTGTGTCTTGGGAGTACGTGATGGGTGTAACTCAATAAACCTAAGCTCCCTGCAGGAGGAGCAAGGACAAGCCAATGTCACTTCTAAAAATGCTTAAAACTATAATCCAACAAAAAGGTGATAACTCAAGAGTTTCTACCTTAGCAAGTTGGGGATCTAATGTACAGCATGGTGATAATAGCTGATAGGGTATTTTATGCTTTAATATTTATGAAATCTTAAAATCTTAAGTTTTTTCACTGCAAAAAAGAAATCATAATTATGGGACCATAATTGCCCATAATTGTAATTATGAGATGGAGATGGCAGATAATAATATAATGGCAATCATTTTTCAACCTATAAATATATTAAATCAACATATTGCACAATGTTATGTGTCAATTATATCTGAATAAGACCGGTGTAAAATGTAAAAACAAAATTAAATGCTTCCCAATGAATTCCAACATGCGGCCAAGATTGAGAACTGCAGTTCATGGACCAGGTCTGTCTCACCTGGGAACTTGATTGATTATATGCCAATTATATGCCAATTCTCAGCCCCACTTCAGATCTACTAAATAAGATAAGGAGGGTTTAATAAACCCTACTGTCTTCATAAAAACAGTAACATCTATTCATGCACTCTCATTAACCAACATTTTACTTAATTGCTTAATGAATTTGTTGGTGATTGCTCTAACATTAGCTTACATCATTATATATGTTTCAGCAGACTTTCTCTTTTTTTAAGAAAAAAAATGCCTCTTCAAAAGTAAGTTGTCACCCTATGCACACCACTTAAGTGTAGTAACTATTTTAGCACCACAATTCCTTGGATCCCTCCAGCCTTTGTGCTTCTCCCCCTCACTAGTCTGACTGGTGTGGCTCACACAGGTTTTAGGTGGAGCTTAATTATCAGTTGAATGAAAGAAAAGGAATTTTAGAGTATACCTTGAAAGCAAAAGAACTTTGAATAGGTGAGTGACATTATAATTTTATAAGAGAGAACAGAGGTAAAAATTTAAAAGCTAGCTGTTAAGAAGTGCAGAACACTTCCTAAAAAGCTTATATTAAGGTTTAGATAAAATAAAAATTTTGGGTTTTTAAAGATAAAGGCTTTGCTTTACAATGCTTCTTCAGTCCTTCGTCCAAAGTTGATTTTAAGTCTATGAAGTTCCTGAACTGTTGTTTATCCATGAAGTTGTGTGTATCATTCCTTCAAATCCGAGAAATTCTAGCTGGGTGCAATATTATTGATGAGGCATTCATTTTATTAACTTTTTTTCACAATATCCTGCCACTGTGCTGAAGGGACAGATGTTAGAACATTGTATGACTGAAACCCAATCATGGACAACTTTGTAACTGTTTATCTCATGGAGTTTTAGTAAAAAAAATATGTGTGTATCTATCTATCTATCTATCTATCTATCTATCTATCTATCTATCTATCTATATTGCTTTTTGGGTCATACCTCGCAATGCACAGGGGTTACTCCTGGCTCTGCACTCAGGAATTACTCCTGGAGGTGCTCAGGGGACCATATGGGATGCTGGGAATTGAACCCAGGTCAGTCACGTGCAAGGCAAATGCCCTACCTGCTGTGCTATCACTCCAGCCCCTAAAATATTCTTTTAAAAAATGTTAAAGAAAAAGATGGGCTGGGGCCGGAGCTCGGGCTCTGGCTGAGATTCGACCTGGGTGGCCATGCCTTTGCACAGCCGAGTGGCTGCGGAACGAGCAGGAGCCAGAGCCAGTATGACTTGGGGTTCCAGCCGGCTAATGGAGGAAGGAAATATCCTTCTTCCTTGGTCTCTCTTTCCTCCCGGAGGAGGAGGTGTGGTGTCCGACATTTTATGGGTCCTTTGAACAGGTATGAACTTTGTGGCGCGGAAAAAAAAAATGTGCTTTGAACTTTAAACAGTGGGACGCCTGGGCAGTCTCGGGCCAGGGCCGGAGCTCGGGCTCTGACCGAGATTCGACCTGGGTGGCCATGCCTTTGCACAGCCGAGTGGCTGCAGAACAAGCAGGAGCCAGAGCCAGCTATATGACTTGGGGTTCCAGCGAGTGTTTGCAACCATGTATCCAGACTGTGAACTAAGCTTTTGCTCCATGCTGCTCCAGGAAGGGAAATGATTCTATTTACAACTTAAATCTCCCTGGACTTAATTACTAAAATACAGAAATTGTAAACCGCGTGGCTGCTACCGCGGCCATACGACTTTTTATCTCTTCATTCTCATCAGTGGAAAACTAATTATCAAATATTTCCTTGTCAATAGGGCTGTATTCTTGGGGGATAAATTCCAACAAAAATAGTGAGTCTGTGTTGAAACTCCAACAATAATAGTGAGTTTTGTGTTGAAATATGGAATGTAATCAAGGTAAAGAGAAAAGGAAGTGAAATTAATCAGTTACGCAGGGGGGAGTTGGGGGGTGAGGGGTGGGATGTATACTGGTGTTTTTTTTTTTATTGGTGGTGGAATATGGGCACTGGTGAAGGGACAGGTGTTTGAGCATTGTATAACTGAGACATAAACCTGAGAACTTTGTAACTTTTCACATGGTGATTCAATAAAATAAATTTAAAAAAAAAAGAAAAAGAAAGAAAAAGATGCCTCCAGATACTGCACCAGACTGAGTCTCATCCTGGGCAACCCAAGGGGAGCAGATGAGACCCCCCCACAACCCCAACAGAGCCCTGCAGCCAAAAACCTCCAGAACCAAATCACCACCATGATCACAGCCAATCTCCACAGGCTCAGGATGAGCTTCACCCATGAGTGAATCTGCTGGAAAACTAAAATATGTGGGGTTTTTGACCTAAATCTCCATACTCTTATGGAATCATGAATAGGTGAGCTTCCCCAACTCCCTGTTCTTCTGGGAGCCTGGCAGTCACGCCCATGAACTGCAACTGGTGCCATATAAGCTCATTAACGGCCATGATCCAGACTCACAAATAAATCTCAGAAGAGAAACTCAAGCTGCAGAGATGCCTCTGAACCCCAAAGTCACCTCCAGTTTTATCACCCTTCTTAAAATTTTAGAATTCCTGCAACAAAAACTCTCATACTCTATTGCACTGATGTACCAAGAGTAGCCCACCATATTTGATTGTAAGGTAGAAGGTAACTACTTTTGATCAAAAAATAAAAAATTAGATCACAAGGCTCAACCTGTAACATGTTAGTAATCTCTTACACAAGGACTTAATGGCTTTAGAGTGAGATACAAGAATCTTCACACATTTTCCTCTAAGGAAATTTTTTTGGATAATTTTTAGCAGATTATTCATAACAAGCAATACAAAGTAAATTACTTGCTTTGGGGGCAGGCTTGTGTGGTGGTGGGAAAATTCTAAATAATGGAGATGGGAACGTGTAATGGTGACAGGATTGATGTTGGAATAATGAATGCAATAAATTATTGTGAACAACTTTAAAAATTAAATTAAATTGGAAAAAAATAGATGGTAAAGGCTTTGGCCTTAGTGTTGGTGAGAGAGAATGAGAGAGGAGAGGTTAAGTTACTCAAAGATAACATAAAAAGTGAGTCCTTGGGCAGAGAAAAATCGAGAGATTTTCTTCCTACTTTGTTTGAAGGAAACGCATTTAGGAAAACAGAAGGCTAGGGAGAAAAGACACAGAGATACTTGGTTTGAGAGGGTCCTCTAGGGATAAGGAGGAGACCAGGTTAGTTGAAAAGGAGATATGGAGGTGTAAGGAGTAGTCAGGCCTTTGCGTGAATTCTGTAATGAGAACCACAGCTGAACACTTTAAATTACTGAAATGTAGTGTCTTTATTCCCATGCAGATGCCCAGGCACTGAAATAAAGACAGCCATGGCCATGATCTCTCTGAAACTTTTAGGGGAAAAGCATCATTCTTCCTTCCAAATTCTGGTAGTCCAGATATTTCTTAGTTTCTAGTAGAAAAATGATTCTTTTTGCCTCTTTTTCATATGGCACTCAACCACCTGCATCTGTGTCTTAACATGACCCTGTTCTGTGTGTCTGCATGCTAATTTCTCTTGTTTTAAAAAGATGATAGTTAGGTTAAAGATAGGATCAAGAAGGTCGCCTGAACAACTCCACATCGGGACCCATGGCCTAGAATGGAGCGAACAGATTGCGAGACTGAGTTCATCATGTCGACCAAGACCATCCATGGTAACTCACAGTTCCAGAATGCCGAATCTGAACGTTAGACATGGGAGTCTCCCTGTGGACAGTTCCACAATGAAATTGACCACATCATATTGAATCGACAGCTTTGCCTGACTGATGTCGCTGTTCCAAAATTCCAAACGGGATCAGACCACCGTCTCCTTCATGTGAAATTCTACTTAACAAAGTAGGGGGAAAGGGCTGTGAAGTTTAAGAGGAGAACTCTCAGAACGACCACCAACTGAGAGCTCTTTTGCACTATCACGGCAATAAGGGAAGATGCTGTCATTGACGACATCGACAAGGAATATGATCAACTGGATCAGTACCTCCATGATTGTTCAAGGAATGCTGAGAGAGAGAAAGCCAGAAAAAGATGCCTGTCTTCGGAAACTCTAGCTCATTCGCAAACATGGTTTGGCGTGAACCTTGGGCAATCACAAGCTAACGTCCGAGCTTGCAAAGCTGTGTAGAGAAGTGATAAAGGAAGAACTCAAAGAGAGAAGAGCAGCAGTGTTGGCCGATGCGGCAGAAGCTGGGAAACGTGTTTTCAATGCCTGCCTGTCTTTCACCAACTATAAGACCAAGATGACTGCCCTCCAATGTCCTGATGGATCTATCACATCTTCCAGAAGGGCAATGGAAAAGATTATCCATGACTTCTACTCAAATCTCTGCGATAGCCATGTCCACTTGCTCACATAGCAGATTCCACAGGATAGGTATGTCATTCCCAGCATTCTCCCTTCCGAAATCTGACATGCCGTTTTGTTGGTAAAGAAGCATACAGCACCCGGTCCAGACAAGGTCAGACCCAAACACCTGAAGAATCTGCCACTATACTTGTCAATACACTGGCTTGGCTCTTCACATGCTATCTATCTGAATTCAAGGTTCTGTCCCAATGGAAAACCAGCAGGACCATCCTGTTGTACAAGAAGGGAGACATCCACAACATCAGCCACTATCGCCCAATCTGCCTGTTGTCTCTTGTCTACAAGTTATTCACTTGAGTCATCCTGAATGGCATTGGCAGAACAGTAAATGAAGAACAACTATGCGAGCAAGCCAGGTTCCAAAAAGGATTCATAGCCACAAAGTGACCAAGCTCATTGAGGTTTCATGAGAGTTCAAGATGCTGTGTTCAGAGATGTTTGTTCCATTGAGAGCAAATGGAATGACAGGAACTAGTCTGTTTCTCATGAACATTGTCTTCATGAGATTCAGCTTTAAATATTTTGGATTTTCTGTACTTCATTGTGTTGTGCAACATCTCCAAACTCTACAATAGTTACATCTCAGTTGAACCCACCAGATTAGATGGAAATGGCATGTAGAAGCCAACTAAGCTCTATTAACAAAAATATCAACATGAAAGACTCAACTAGCAACTGCAGTTTAGCAAACCCTCAGTCAAGGACTTAATGTCCCTAAGCATTTTCACAAGTTTTATCTTACTTAAATATTTTTGATAATTCCACTTGCCACTTAGTGGTGACAGGCGAATGAGGCCAATTGTTGTTACTATTGTTGGCATATTGAATACATGACGGGTAGCTTGCTAGGCTCTGCCGTGCGGGTGAGATACTCGGTAGCTTGCCAGGCTCTCCAAGAGGGATGAAGGCTTTTAGGGTGGCCTCCAATCGTCATTAGAAGTGTTACCATGGTTCACACCAAATTTTAACCCTATCAAATATGGTGTGGGAATAATAGGTATTAAGTGTTTTATGGTGTGTCCCGCGGCCGCAACGCACCTGCGTGGTCCGGAGAGCAACCTGAAGGGTGGCAGTGGCTGGGTAGTGGATATAGTGGGGGTCGGCCAGTGAGGTATTTACCTTGGGTAGGGTGGGGCGTCTGAGTTGGACCCCTCCCTCAGATGCCGGAGATTGGAGGAGGCAGACAGAGGATCTTGTTTCCAGGTCTCATTGAACCTAGAGCTAAGGTCTCAAAGTTCTGCTTACCTGGCTTTGCTTCACTCGTGTGTGAGGTTCGGCCCAAGTGTCTGGAGAGCAACCTGGAGGGTGGCGGTGGCTGGGTAGTGCCACTTAGTGGTAACAAGCAATATAAGATAAGTTATTTGGGGTCTGCTATGGGGGGGAAGTAAGAAGGGTGCCTGGGAAAATGGGGACAATGTGGAGGGAGTGTCACAGTGGTGTTCGGTCTGGGGTTGTAATATCGAATGCCTCTAACAACTGCATCATGAGAAACTTTGTCAACAACAGTGCTTAAATAACATGGAAAAAATAAAAATAAAAAGGATGATTAACAGTACTGTAAATCCTGATACATCAATAAAAATTATTAAAAACATTTTTTAAATGGAGGAAACAGATCAGCCATGGGTCAGCTTCAAGCCAGAGTGGGAGCATGTTGGTGGGATGTCATCCACTTGTTATAAGATGGTTCAGATCATTTCCTTCTTGGAGTTGATTATAATGAAGTCTGATTATAAATTAAGTCACTGCCAAATTCTGCAGTCCTTTGAATTCATACCTTTCTCTCATATCCAAGTACAATAGCTAGAACATAATTACTGGAGACCCAGTCTTTTATTGTAAAAAACCTTTTAAGCAAAATATATTTTTGTCTTTTACTTCTGAAACTAACATGTCTTAGACAGCCATTGCGGTTTATCACTTCTCTCTCTTGCTTAATTTCCCAAGTACTACTTCATTCCCAAAGGCAGAGCTGAGGTCTCTGTTATTCCATTCTAAAGGTTCACAAAGTCTGTTGTGGTAAAGTCTCTTAGGTTGCATATTCAAGCAATTAGGGCACATCACAATAACAATTCAAACTGAATAAGAGGCTGCTACATGTTGGATTATATCCCTCCAAAATTCATGCTGATGTCCTAACTCCCGATACCTGTGCACATGGCCAGACTGAAAAAAAAAAGTCTCCACAGCAGAAACCAAGCTAGGATGAGGTTATATATATATATATATATATATATATATATATATATATATACATATATATATATTTTAGTCAGTTCCTGCTGTGGATGAATCTTAGTCAACCCCAACTGGAGAGACTCTAAGACAGTTGCCAGGTGAAAGATGATGATGTCTCTGGTCAGAGTGATAATTTGGACATGGAAGGAAGTTAGCAAGAAGCAAATGACCAGTAGATACAAAGGCATCATCGGTGACAAGTGGGCTTAGAACGTAAACACTCTGGTGGACACAAATGCTAAAACTCAGATGGGAATCTTAAAAAAAATGAAAAGGCACATATTGCTGCTGTAATGTAAACTTAAGAACAAGGACATAGAGGGGATGGGTGTGGTAAGACCTCTGGATTACCACCTCCACTTTTCCAGTTGGCCTACTCCCATGTCACAATATGGGCACCATGAGACTAAATGAGCTTTTCAGGGTCTTAAGTATAAAGAATGGGTTGAACTGTGGGAAGTTAGAGAATATTTTAGTTGAATTGGAGATTCTGGGGAAATTGTATAATTTTATTGAGTTTTTAATAAAGAATTCATTGTTTATGAGATCATATGCTGACATTCAGAAAATTTAGGTTTTAAAAAAATGATTCATGGGGCCGCCGAGATGTGATCCCAGGGGCCACACGTGTGTGCGGCCTCTCCGCAGCTGCACGAGCGTAAATCCAGACCCAGCAAAACCTTTTTTGGCATGGGCAACTCCTCACAGAATGTCTCCAGCCTGAGAACTAAGCCGCGGCGCCGTGCCCACCCAGGAGGGGAAAGGTAAGGTATTTCTCTCTCTCTCTCTCTCTCTCTCTCTCTGTCTCTCTCTCTCTCTCTCTCTCACACACACACACACACACACACACACACACACACACACACACACCTCTTTCTCTCCGGGGATTAAGGGCATGGTGTCCACCATATTAAGATGACCACAGATGGGATTTACGACAAAAACTACAGTAAAAGGACATGAGGGTGCTCTTAGGAAGGTGGGAGGCAGCGGCCCCTCCCGCCACCGAGATGTGATCCTCTTTCCCTCTTTTGGCATGGGCAAATCCTCGCAGAATGTCTCCAGTCTGAGAACTAAGCCGCGGTGCGGCGCTGTGCCCGCTCAGGAGGGGAAAGGTATTTCTCTCTCTCTCTCTCTCTCTCTCTCTCTCTCTCTCTCTCTCTCTCTCTCTCTCTCTCTCTCTCTCTGTCTCTCTCTCTCTCTCTCTCTCGCCTCTTTCTCTCCGGGGATGAAGGGCGCGGTGTCCGCCATATTATGACGACCACAGATGGGGTTTTCAAGCTTGCAATGATCCAATATCTGGAAGACATCTCCCTGGACTTAGTTGTTAAAGTACAGAAATCCAAAACCGCGCATCCGCTGCCGCGCAACCTCATTTTTCTTCACAATAGGTCTAGTGGGGTACTCCTAACAATAATTGTGAGGTTTGTGTTGAAATATTGAATGTAACCAAATTAAACAGAAAGTAAAGTGAAACTTATCAGTTACAAGGCAGGGGGTGGGGGAGCGGGATGGGAGGTGTACTGTGTGGGTTTTTTTTTTTTTTTGGTGGTGGTGGTATATGGGCACTGGTGAAGGGATGGTTGTTTCAGCATTGTATAACTGAGACTTAAGCCTGAAAGCATTGTAATCTTCCACAGGGTGATTTAATAAAATAAAATTTTTATTAAAAAATGATTCATAGATAGAAACACATTTCCATGAAATATTGTTAAATAGATAATTTGTAACTTGTTAAATAGTTGAAGAATATTGTCATATTAAATGTTTTTTCTCCAGGCTTTTTCTTTTTTAAATGCGCCCCACCCAGCAGTGCTCAGAGCTTTTTCCTAGCTCTGATACTATGTGTACATGAGCTCTGTTTTAGCCTATGTCTATTAATACCATTTTTGCGATCCTGAAGGTGAATGTTCTTTTGGGTCTTTGTCACTTATCCAAATAACTATTTGTTCCTTGGGTCTAGTCATTTGATCTATGAGGTGATGGGAGAAGAGGAACAGTGGGACAGACACTCAGTCTAAGAATAATAAGCCCTTCTAGTCTCAGTAACTCCAACCCGAGTTTTTATACTTCCTACCTATAGCCTAGGTGCATTCCAGTCTGGATTTGTAGCTCTACACTGCGACATTTAACTTGTTGCCATTGCACAATTACTAAACCTCTATAAGTGTAAGATTTCTTTTTGTTTGCTTTTCTTGTTTTTGTTTTTTTAGCCAAGCCTGGTGGTGCTTAGGGCTTACTTCTGCATTCAGGGATCACTCCTGGCAGTGCTCGGGGACCATCTGGGGTGGCAGGGATTAAACTGTGTCTGCTGTGTGCCATCCAATGTACCGTTGTTCCGGACCCTGAACTCAAGATTTCTATAGTCTTTCAGAGCTTATGACGCTGACCTACTAGGTTTGCAATAATTACAAGAAACACGCTACCTGTCACATGTAAGATTCCATGAATGTTGCTTTACTTTACTAGTCACTCTTGATTTAATGTTCATCAAAAGCCCCAGGTTCAGTTTGATGTACCTTAAAACAATGACATTTTTATAAGCCCAGTGTTTACTCTAGAATAAATTCTTTAGGGGCCAAAGTACAGCAAGGTGACTGTTGTCTTGAATGTTGCCAATGGGGGGTTCAATCCCAGGCACCATATATGATCCCCAAGTACCACCAGGTGTGATCCCTGAACACAGAGCCAGGATTATGCCCTGAGTACTTCCAGGTATCACTTGTATCACTTGTATCACTTGTCATCCTGTTGATCTTCGATTTGCTCGAGCGGGCACCAGTAACGTCTCCATTTGTCCCTGTCACGTGCTAGTGCAGCCCAATAACATCTGCTTGCTCCAGGAGTAGGAAGAGACTCAAATTGTTCATTCAGGGATTTGACGAAGAAATCTGACCATCTAGTTGGTGGGTGGCCAAGAGGTCTTCTGACGTCCTGTGGAATCCAGTCGGTAACAGCTCTAGTCCAGCGGTCATCTCTGAATTGCATTACATGACCGGTGCATCTGATTTTTGATGCCTTGGCAAATGAGACAGCATCCTTGATTCTTGACCGCCAACGGAGGTCAGAACTCCGGATTCCTTCTCTCACTTGAGTGAGACGTGATACTCCTAGCATAGCTCTTTTGATTCCTCTGGATACCCTAATAGCGTTCTCATCCTGTTTGCATAGGGCCCAGGTCTCTGAGACATATGTTAGTGCAGGAAGAATGGTGGAATCGAAAGGATTTACCCAGAATCAGAGGTTCTTCGTACTCTTAACCACTTCTTCTGACGCTCTTGAAGGCATTCCACTATGCTCTCTTTTTCCTGTGCAGTTCAGGTGCCAAGTCGTTCCTCATGTTGATTTCTCGACCCAGGTACACATAGCTGCTGCATTCAGACATGTTTGTTCCATTGAGAGCAAATGGAGCTTCAGGGACCAGTTCGTTTTTCATGAACATCGTCTTGTTGAAATTCAGCTGCAATCCGACCTTTCCACACCTGTGGTCGAAGTTGGCCAGCATTTGTGCCGCTTGGCTAATATTTGGTGTTATGAGAACGATGTCATCAGTGAAGTAGAGGTGGTGTAATTGCCGACCATCTATCTTCACTCCCATTCCTTCCCATTCCAGTCATCGCATGATGTTCTCGAGGGTGGCACTGAAGAGTTTTGGTGAAATGGTATCACCCTGCCGCACCCCTCTCTTTACATCAATGATCACTTCCTTGTAGAATGGTGAGATCCTGGTGGTGAATCTACAATACAGCTTGCGGAAGATTTTGATATACTGAGTTTGAACGCCCTGTTTGGCTAGGGCTCCGATGACTGCTTCTTCAGTCTCAACAGAATTGAAGACCTTCTTTAAGTCGATGAATGTTAGACAGAGCGGCATCTTGAACTCTCTCAAAACTTCAATGAGTTTGGTCACTGTGTGGATATGGTCTATTGTGCTGATTCCCCTTCAGAACCCGGCTTGCTTGCATGGTTGTCCTTCGTCTAGTGTTCTGCCTATTCTCTTCAGGATGACATGAGTGAACAACTTGTAGACGATAGACAGCAGGCAGATTGGGAGATAGTTGCCAATGTCATGGATGTCTCCCTTCTTGTACAACAGAACGGTCCTACTGGTTTTCCACTGAGACGGAACCTTGCATTCAGACAAACAAAAAAAATGTTTAATTTTTTTTAAAACTTCCTTTAATTTCCTGATGCTTCAGAGATGTCAGTCTGATGCCCCTCTTTATTAGTTAATATGAAGAGGTTAGTACTTCTCTTTCCTCCAGAATGAGTGTTCTGAATTCCAGTATGTTTGGGTCTCTGATGCTTTAAGTACCTTTCACATTCAGCTCTGATCCCATTTCTTTCTAGAAAGTGACCCCTACATTGAACAGCATGTACTTGGGAGCAGTACTCTATTGGGGGAGCATGGGTGTGGGGATTGGACCACATCTGGCAATGCTCAGGGGCCAGCCCTTGTTCTGTGCTTAGAAGGGACCTGTTAGTGCTCAGAGGTGAACTGAGATGCTGACTAGGGTGAGCCACAGGTGAGATAAGCACACCGTTTCCTGTGTTACTGCACTACTGCTCCTGCCTCCTGAAACAGGATTGCGTTGCCTATTGTCATTGTGCAGTTTTAAGCATCCATTCCTCTTGCCATGGCTGACATGTTGAGGTAGTGATCCCTGACCCTGGTATTGTGGGATCAGCCAGGTGAGTTTTCTGGCCCCCCACCATATGCAGCCCTTGGTGTCTTCCACCCTTGCTCTTACCTCCCATCACTGACAGCTTGAAGGGCCAAAGTGGGCAGCAAGTATCCACAGGCAGCCAGGTGTGAAGAGATCATGCAAATTTTGATTCAATCTGGACCTTATGAAAGAAGGTGTTAAATCTGAGGTCACAGAAGAAAGGCTCTTGGCCTAGGTGATGATAGGAAGCATATATTCTGCACAGGTGAGCACTTGAAGCAGGAAACACTTCCATTTGATCTCATCCTTACTGCCCTCACGTTTCACTTCCTTGCTGTCTCAGTTCAGAGTGCCAACCACTCCTGCCTTTCTCCCTGTTCTCTCTTACAATACAGCTTGAAGATTCCCATTTCCTCTCCTTGAATATCTACTGTAACACACTCCTTTATGCTTGGTATGTCATACAGTCCACTTGCGGATTTTCTAATCATATCCGTTCATATATTTGCTTAGACAATTTCAGCTTCTAAGGCTTTTTGCAACCTCTGTGCCTCTATCTGCCAACACCCACATCATCTTACCATGGTTGTGGGAAGACTCTCTTTTCAGATCTCTTCGCCCTGGTCCTGTTTTACCACAATCACTCTCCCAAACATCTGGTATAACATATCTAAGTCGCTGTCAGAAATATCCTTTGGCAGTTCCCTGAACTTGCAGCAGTCCATGTCTATTCCCTGTGCCATGATAGTGTGTAATTTTTCACAGTCTGGCCCACCTGTTCTGCCCTTTCCTCTCACCAGCTTACCTCTGATCAAAGCTTACGCTCGACATATACAAAGTTATCATTTGTTTCTTAGAATACATGTGTGTGTATTTATAGCTCCTTATCTTGCATGAGCAATCTCTTTTTTCCTCAACTTCCCTCTATGTAATTTCATGCTCCTTTCTCCCACATTACAATTTTATGAAATTTACATGAAAACAAATACATGAAGCATCTATAAACAGTTTAACTTCTGTCACATTGGCTATTCGTGGGGTCTTGTTCTATATGAATTTTAGGAGTTTTTGCTCCATTTCTTTGAAGAATGTCATGGGTATCTTTATAGGGATCACATTGAATCTGTATAATGCTTTGGAGAGTATTGCCATTTTGACAATGTTAATTCTCCCAATCCGTGAGCAGGAGATATGTTTCCATTTCCTCGTGTCCTCTTTTATTTCTTAAAGTAGCGCTTTGTATATTTCTTTGTATAGGTCCTTTACCTCCTTAGTTAAGCTGATTCTGAGGTATTTGATTTTCTGAGGCATGATTGTGAATGGGATTGCTTTTTTTTGATGTCGATTTCTTCTCTTTCATTATTTGCATATAGGAAAGCCATGGACTTTTGGGTATTAGCTTGCCACTTTACTATACTAACATATTGTTTTTAGGAGCTTCTTTCTAGCAGCTTTAGGGGTCTCTAAATATAGTATTATATAATCTGCAAATCATGAGAGCTTGATTTCTTCCTTTCCTATCTGGATGCCCTTAATATTTTTTTCTTGCCTAGCCTCTATTGCAAGTACTTCCAGTAATATATTAAAGAGAAGTGGTGAGAATGGGCATCCTTGTCTTGTCCCTGATCTTAGAAGGAAGGCTCTTACTTTTTCCCCCATTAAGGATAATGCTTGTCATAGGTTTGTGATAGATGGCTTTGACTATATTGAGGAAAGTTCCTTCAATACTTATTTTGGTGAGGGTTTTCATCATAAACCTCACTGCATCTTGTCAAATGTTTTCTATGCATATATTGACATGATCATATGGTTTTTTATCTTTTCTTTTATTGATATGATGGATTATGTTGTTTGACTTCCAAATGTTAAATCATCCTTGCATCCCTAGGATGAATCCCACTTGGTAATGGAGTTTTGATGAGTTGTTGGATTGTATGTGCTAATATTTTGTTGAGGATCTTTGCATCCGTGTTCATCAGGGATATCGCCTTGCAACTTTCTTTTGTTGTGTTGTCTCTGTTTGATTTTGCTATTAGGGTGATATGTGCCTCATAGAAACTGTGAGTGTTTCTGTTTCTTCAATTTCCTGGAAAGGCTTGAAAAGGACTGGCAATAGGTCCTCTTTAAATATTTGGAAGAATTCCCTAGACCTGGACCTGGTCCATCTGGACCTGGGCTTTTGTTTTTGGGAAGACTTTTGATTACAATTTCAATTTCCTTTATAGTGATAGGTCTTTTCAGGTATTCCAAATCTTCTTGGTTCAGTCTTGGGAGGTTATAGGAATACAGGAATATATCCATTTCTTCTAGGTTCTCTTGTTTCATGGCATACAGACTTTCAAAGTAATCTCTAATGATCTTTTGAATGTCCTCGGTTTCTGTTGTGATGTCCCCCTTTTCATTCCTGATTTGGTTTATTAGGGTTCTTTCTCTCTTTGTGAGTCTTGCTAGTGGTTTATCAATCTTGTTTATTTCCCCAAAGAACCAGCTCTTGACTTCATTGATCTTTCAGTATTTTTTGGGGGGGTTTCCTCGTCATTAATTTCTGCTCTAAGTTTTATTATTTCCTTCTTCTGCCTGGTTTGGGCTCCTTTTGTTGGTCTTTCTGTAAGATCTTGAGCTGTGTAGTCTCAAGTTATTTACGTGGGTCCTTTCTTCCTTCCTGAGAAATGCCTGTAGAGCAATCACTTTCTCCCTTAACACTGCTTTATCTGTTCCCACAGGTTCTGGTAGCTCGTGTCTTAATTCTCATTTGTTTCCAGGTATCTTTTGATTTCTTCCTTGATTTCCTCCCTGATCCATTCGTTGTTCAACATTGGGATATTTGATTTCCAGTTGTTTGATTTGATTCTCCGTGTCTGTGTATGATTAACTTCTATCTACAGTGCATCGTGGTCTGAAAAGATAGTTGATACAATTTCTATCTTCCTGATTCTATTGAGGTATGTTTTGTGATCCAGCATGTGGTCTATCTTGGAAAATGTTCTGTGTGCACTGGAAAAGAATGTGTATTTCGTTTTTCGAGGATGAAAGGCCCTGTTTATATCTATTAACTCTCTCTCTTGTATTTTTTCCTTCAAAGCCAATACTTCCTTGCTGAGTTTTAATCTTGCTGATCTACCTAGTAGTTGTAAGGCAGTGTTGAAGTCTCCAACTATTGTGTTGCTACTAGTGTCCTCCTTGAAGTCTATTAGCAATTTTTTTAAGTATTTAGCTGGTCCATCATTGTAGGTGTATAAGTTTAGGAGTATGATTTCCTCCTGCTGTACGTATCCCTTGATTAATAAAAAATGGACTTATTTGTCCCTTCTAATCTTTTTCAGCCTGAAATCTATGTTGTCGGATATTAGGATGGCCACCCTGGCTCTTTTGAGGGAGTTGTTTGCTTGAAGTCAAGATTGTTTTCTATCCTTTGACTTTGAGTCTTGTTTGATCTGACTTTTCAGATATGTTTCTTGTAGGCAGCAGAATGTTGGGTTGAGTTTTTAAATCCATTTTGCCACTCTGCATCTTTTAATTGGTGCACTTAGACCATTGCCATTGAAAGAGATTAGTGTTATGGGGTTTTGTGCCATCTTTCTGTCGGGCTTTGTTGTGCTTGTAGGATTTTTCTTTTCTTACAGTAGCCCCTTTAGTACTTCTTTTTAAGGTTGGTTTTGAGTCTGGGAAGTTCCTGAGCTGTTGTTTATCCACAAGATAGTGTATCATTCCTTTGGGTTTGAGTGAGAGTTTAGCTGTACTAAGTATTCTTAATGAGGCATTCATTTCCTTGAGTTTTTTTACCATGTCCCACCATTGTTTTCAAGCTTGGAAGGTTTCCTTTGATAAGTCTGCTTTAAATCTAAGGGGCCTTCCTTTGTATGTTATTTCCTTCTTTGACCTTGCTGCTTGCAGTGTTGTGTCTTTATGTGTGGTATCTGTCATTCTGATTATGATATGTCTTAGAGTCTTTTTATTAGTGTCTCTTTTAGCTGGAACCCGTCGCACTCCTTGGATCTGGATGTCTGCATTCTCCAGCTCAGGGAACTTCTCAGAAGTGATACTTTTAACTGTGGCTTTTTCATTGGGGTTACCTCCCTATCCTTATACAATGATTCTTATGTTGTTCCTCTTGAGTTCATCCCCTAGGTCTCTGACTGGTGTTAGAGTTATTTTGAGGTTTTTTCCCATTGTATGTTGTTGCCTTTCTCTTTTTGCAGCTCATCTTCAAGCTCACTGATTCTTTCTTCAGCTGCAGTCATTCTAGTGTTGAGGGCACCCACTGGGTTCTTTATTTCATCTATGGAATCCTTTATTAGTGACACTTCTGTTTGTAGCTTTCTTATTTCTGCTCTCCTTTTTTCCCCTGTATTTCCGTGACTATCCGTTCCACTGTTTCTTTAATGTCCTCTTTAAATTTACTGGATGCCTGTTCCACTGTTTCTTTGAGTTAATTGATCATCCTCAGCATTTCATCTCTGATTTCTTTATTGGAGAGATCATATTTATGGGTCATCCCTGTTTAGGCTTCTGGACTCTTTTCTTCATCCACTCCTTGTGGTGGGGATTTGCACTGTTTCTTCATATTGTTGTGGTAGTATGGAGGTGGGACCCTCCAGTTCACTATCAGTGTGCCCCATCTTGCTGTGAGAAAGGATTCTGGATGAGTTCAAACTATGGTGGTCACCTCTTTCCCCTTCTAGAATACTACATTTATCTTTGGTGCTCCTCTGTGACTTATGTGATGCCTCTATGGAACCTTCAGAGGATGTGTTCGGTTATATTCGGCTTGTTCAGGGTCTTGTGTTCACCGTTATTTTGGTGAGATTGGAATAGACTAGTGGAATATTGGCCTAATGTGATTGGGATAGCCAGGATGTTCTTCTCGGAATTAGGTAATGGAGATTGAGATGTGAGTCCAGAGTGCGGAAAAGTGGGAAAATAACTGTGACTGCAACCCCCACCTTTCTGTACTTGTGAAGAAGTTGGCAGCCTTGGTGCCCGAGCAGAATTAATGTCTCACTTCTAATGAAGTCCTAACACTTGCCGGGGCACCCCTCTGACCTGGGTGCTGGGAGGTACCTTGGCCGAGGGTGGGGTGTTCTTGCAGGTCCCTGGATCTCAGTGGAAGGAAATTACACTCGTGGTCATATTGGTGTTGAAATATTATATGCCTAAAACTCAACTATCAATAACTTTGTAAATCATCATTACTTAGTGAAGTAAAAATTATTTTTAAAAATTAAAAAAATAAAATGGTAAGTACTATGAAGTATAGCAAGTTATCCAGAATATATATCTAAGAGCAAAGATAACTGAGCAATGATTCCTAATGAATAACAAACAAACTGACCTTGAAAATAATACATCAATCTAGTACTTTAATAAAAAGAATTCAATGTCCGGCTTCAAAGTTTCAAAGGACAGATTGACTCTCTTGTCATAGAACTCTTCTTAGTAGCAGGTTACTTAAAAATTAACCCAGTGCTCATTTAGCATTCCAGAACCCCCGTGGTCCTTAATTATCTAGATTATATTTATGCTGGATAAATAGAACAAAAATACTAAATGACGACACTTCTATATGTGTTAGGTTTGCTGCATATTTTAGTCCAATGTTGAGACATATATTGTTCAATAACAAAATACTCCTTTCAAAATATTACTGCTCATATTCAACGCACCCACTGACCCAAAAGTTCTGATGGAGATGTAAAAGTGACTTAGTATTATTTTCAGGTATGCTAACAAAATATCCATTTTGCAATCAAGGATTAATTTAAACTTCCAAGTCTTACTACTTAAGAATATACTTTCTATGGGTACAACTGTTGGAGACAATAATTCCACTGATGGATGTAGATAAAGTTAATTGAAAATTTTATGGAAAGAATTCATTATTCTTTGCATCTTAATAGATGGACTGAAGAGGTAGTACAGTATCCAACGTGCTGTGCTTGCTATGTATATAGCCAACCCTGGGTTGATCCCTGTAGCCATATCTGGGTTTCCCAGCCCACCAGGAGTAAGTCCTTAGCAGAGATATATCTCCACCTCTTCAGAACCAAAAGAAAAAATGAAACAAAGAAGAAAACTCATGGGTGCTGGAGAAATAATTAAAGTAACAGAATGTGTGCATATATGAAGCTCTGAGTTTAATTTCTTGCCAAATGGTGCACTGAGCACCACTGAGTGTGACCACAGTGCCACACAAGCACCACAAAACCCAAATAATACTTTATTGTAGAGTCCAAGCATGAACAGGCAAGCCTATACAGTGGATCAGAGCATCACCTGGAGTGGCTCTGACTCCCAAATCCCACTGAGTGTATATAGGGAGAGTCCCTATTAAAGAAGATGGAACATTATAGAAAGAGATCAAACTATCAATATTACAGGTGTTTGCAAGAAGTTTGGTTTCCAGCTTTCCTGAATGAATTTGAGAAATTCAACTCAGATAAGAAATAATTATATTTTTATAAATCACAAGAGAGCATTAGAAGCAGGGCCTGAAGACACAAATGAATTGCTCAATCTCATGATAAAATTTTGATTGATGAGGAGTTATTTCTTATGGTTGAGCAAAGAAAGACTTTTTAAAAAATATAAAATCTACTCCTGAAGATTCTGTAAACAGTGTTGAAATGACAACAGAAGACTTAGTACATAAACTTAGTTGATATAAAGGTGGCAGCATTAGAAAGAATTGACTTCTATTTTAAAAGATGTGCTAATATTTTCTATGCAAACTTGCATAGAAAAATCCTTTTGTGAATGGATGTCAATCATGGTGGATTTTAATTTTGTTTTATTTTAAGAAATTTCTACCAACTTTCCATTCTATTCAATCAGCAGCCACAAACATCAAGGCATAATCTTACACAAGCAAAATGATTATAATGGTTAACACATTTTAGCAGCAAAATATATTTTTAATTAAGGTATGTACATTTTCTTTAATGATAATATAATTTAATATAGTTTGAACATAACTTTTTTACATACTAGAAGACTGAAACATAGGTGGACTTATTTTATGCAATATTTGTTTTATTGAAACATTTGCTATTGTGGTAGTCTAGAAATGTACTATATCTTTGGAGCGTGCTTACATGAATAACAATTCAATCAAAGACTGAGTGTTCAGAAAGAAGGTGTTCAGAAAGGAAATACAAAGGCTTGAGAATAGGAGGACATGTTTCATTTGAGAAAGTTAAGATTGTGAACTATGATTTGAATAAAAAAACAGAAGATACGATGAGAGAAAAAATAGTAAATAATGTATGCAAGGGTCTATGTATCCAATTACATGGATATGAAGGGAGTTATTCTAGCTCCCTACACAGAACTCAGGGCATACAGTTGTTCATTGTTTGTAGTTTGTCATTTATGTTCATAAGGACAGCCTTAGTATGTGATCCATTATACCTCTGAAAAGAATTCTAAGACATTTTTTCACAATAATAATGATATTACTATTAACTGCGCATCCTCAGGACAGCCCTGCCTTTGAAACAGGGATTATTGTTGCTAAGGATTACCATGGTGGATCATAATCTTGACATTTTAATGTAAATCAGTGTCTCTTTGCACGCACATTGTTAATGACCTCTTCTAAGTGACACGTTTCTTCTATGCTGACTTACAGGACTGGAGCGAGAGCACAGTGGGTAAGGCATTTGCCTTGCACACTGCCGATCTGGGTTTGATTCCCCATTCCTTTGGGAGAGCCCGGCAAGCTACTGAGAGTATATCGCCCACACGGGAGAGCCTAGCATGCTATCCATGGCATATTTAATATGCCAAAAACAGTAACAACAAATCTCACAATGTAGACGTTATTGGTGCCCACTTGAGGAAATTGATGAGCAGCAGGATGACAGTGACAGTGATACAGTGATGCTGACTTATTGGGTTGGTCACCACTGATTTTTTTCAGGCCATCTTGCCTTTTTCAGGCATCCTTACATAGCTCATGTCTATCAAGTATTAATTTTGATTAATCTCTATTTTCACTCAGCAAGTTTAAAGGGGCCATGAAAAAAATAATGTGATTGTTACATTACCAGAATTATAACTGCTAGTAGCAGAAACCTGGTTTGACTTAGTTTAGGGAAGAGCAGGAATATATTTTGTCTCACTTATCAAAACCAAGGCAACAGCAGAGATTGAGTTGTGGAGAATTGGAATTAGTGATAGTGATAACATCTTGTATTCAACCGAATCTTGGCTTCTCAAAATGGCATCTAAATATATTGTTTTTTTCTTTCTCATTGATGATCAAGGATTCAGGGTATTAATGTGATTGTGTTGGTAGAGAGTTAGTGGGAGGTAGGTGTGACAGAAAATAGTTTCAGATTCAAGATTTTAATGATATAAATAGATATCAATGCTCTTTTCCCTGCTAGTTCCCATTTAAATAAAAATTCTTGGGAAGAACTTGATTTATTCAATTTGAATTACATGTACTTCTGTGTTAGGATCAGTACTGTATACATTAGCCATACAAAGATCGGGTAAAATGTTGTCTAGTAGAACTTTATTATATTACTATGCAGGAAAAATAATGTGATAATCATTGATAATGAGACAGAATGGTTTTATTGCCTTTGTTGGCCATTTTAAATTAATCTTTGATGAATTGTCTATTCAGATATTTTGTTATACTTTTTTTTGTAGCTAGATTTTTAAACAGCCGTCTATTGTTTTTTCCAAGATGTCTGACTATCTGATCACACAGATTCAGCGCAGTGACAGATTTGTAAGCTGTGCACCTGAGTACCCTTCCATCAGTCTTAGAAGAATTCTAACATGACTAACCAGGGGATTCTTATAATGTTTACAAGGAGTAACACTGCTGAGATATCCTTATTATCCCTGATGATCTCATCCAGCTATGAGAGAAAGTATAGCACAGTTTTATAACAGACTAGAAAAGATGTCCTAAGTTATACATACAAAAACTCACTAGCAATGGATTGCTGAACCTTCTCAGAAAAGAAAATTAAGTGAGAGAGAGAGAGACAGAATATAAGAGGAAAGGAGGAAAGAGTAGAAGGAAATTATAGTTCATGAATCTCAGGTAAATTCTGTAAAAGGAGAGAAGTTTTTGAGATTGCTTGTTATAAGATAGCTAAGAATTCTGGTTCTGGAGCCAACCTGAGTTTGATTCCTGACACCCCATGTGGTCTCTCAAATCCTACCAGAAGTGGTCCCTGAGCTACTAGCCAGGAGTAAGCTCTAAAAAACCAATGGGTATGGCTAAACGGCCCCAAAATAAAAGAGATGGAGAATCCTGATTCTTGATCCTATGAGTTATTCCCTATTTAAGGGAAATATTTAGTATTTTAAGTCCCAGTCTCATTATATTTAAAATCAAGTGTGAAAAATGAAGTCACTTTAGAAGGTGATGCAAAATATGTGTTCATTAATTATGAAATTGTATTCATTTTTTGTTACTAGCCATTATCTGGAGTGGGTTTGAAATATCGGTTTCAATGCTCAAAACTTTTGTAGCCCAAAAATTACTTTGGGAAATGAATTTGTTCCACTCCAAACTGTTCTCATTAGAATATTATCATCAAACTTCAAAATGTAAATACTCAATTTTGCACAGCTGTTTTTTTCAAAGCTTTTACTTTTCTAATATGTGACACAACATAACTACAGTGACATCTGTGAACCATAGATAGAATATCATGCCACTCTTTGATTAAAAATTTTCAATGGCTACCCATTGTACGTGAAACAAATCTGAGCCTTGCAGTTTAACCTCTATGGTCCTAAGTAAATATGTCCTTACTTTGTACCATTCTCCCACTCTTGCTACATGTCTTGATTCTTGGGCACATTAAATCCTTTTTGGCTTCTAGGAAACTATACTTCCACTGGGTTCCCTTGGTGTAGGGTTGTTCCCTGCCAAGTTTACTGATGGAAGTAATAGTCTCAATTTTTAGATCCCCAAGGGACCTGCCTTGAACACATTATCTAATGGAGGTCCTTTATCACCTATTCATGAACTGAACGTTAGTTAACATTGTTCAAATAGGGATTTGGTAAATGAATTGAAAAGTTCAAATTTTTGAACATTTTCTAGGTTTTTTTTTAATATAATTTATTTATTTTTAATTAGAGAATCACCGTGAGGGTACAGTTACAGATTTATACACTTTTGTGCTTATACTTCCCTCATACAAAGTTCGGGAACCCATCCCTTCACCAGTGCCCATTCTCCACCACCCGTAAACCCAGCGTCCCTCCCACCCTCCCCAATCCCATCTCCCCCCCACCCCACCCTGCCACTGTGGCAGGGCATTCCCTTCTGTTCTCTCTCTCTAATTAGCTGTTGTGGTTTGCAATAAAGGTGTTGAGTGGCCGCTGTGCTCAGTCTCTAGCCCTCATTCAGCCCGCAACTCCCTTCCCCCACATGGCCTTCGACTACAATGTAGTTGGTGATCGCTTCTCTGAGTTGACCTTTCCCCGGAACGTGAGGCCAGCCTCGAAGCCATGGAGTCAACCTCCTGGTACTTATTTCTACAGTTCTTGGGTGTTAGTCTCCCACTCTGTTATTCTATATACCATAGATGAGTGCAATCTTTCTATGTCTGTCTCTCTCTTTCTGACTCATTTCACTCAGCATGAAACTTTTCATGCCCATCCACTTGACTACAAAATTCTTGACCTCCTTTTTTCTAACAGCTGCATAGTATTCCATTGTATAGATGTACCAAAGTTTCCTCAACCAGTCATCCGTTCTGGGGCATTCGGGTTTTTTCCAGATTCTGGCTATTGTAAACAGTGCTGCGATGAACATACATGTGCAGATGTTGTTTCGATTGTACTTTTTTGCCTCTCTGGGATATATTCCCAGCAGTGGTATTGCTGGGTCAAATGGGAATTCAATATCCAATTTTTTGAGAGTCGTCCAAATTGTTTTCCAGAAGGGCTGAACCAGTCGGCATTCCCACCAGCAGTGAAGAAGGGTCCCTTTCTCCCCACATCCTCTCCAACAGCGGTTGCTTTTGTTCTTTTGGATGTGTGCTAGTCTCTGTGGTGTGAGGTGGTATCTCATGGTGAACATTTTCTAGGTTTGCTTCAATTCCCTATTGTCAAAGATAACTTATTTATTCATCAATTTGATAACTCTTTTTGTTTTCAGTTGTGACCTAATATGCTCTAGAATTAACTGGAGTTGGAATATGTAATGATGCCAGCATGAGTACTTACAGCAAAATAAAATAATTATATTGTTAACACACTACTTGATCTTTGTGGCATCAAGTCACTTACTTCAGAAATTCCTGCCTTCTTAACAATTTACTAGATGAATCCATGTGATCAATTGACGGGTTGCATTTCTTAAATTTAATTTTATTTTTACAAAGTTGTTCACAATAATTTACTGCATTCTATATTCCAACATCAATCCCACCACCTTTCCACCACTATTATTTCAAATTTTCCCAACCATCACTCAAGCCTGCCCCAATAGCAGGCTCCACATTTATTTATATCATTAATTATGAAGAAATTGCTAAAAATAATCAAAAAGGTTTTCTTAGAAGAAAGTATGTGAAAGTTGTTGTATCTCATCTAGGAGCCATTAAGGCCTTATATAAGAGATTACTAACATGTTATTACAGATTAGCCTTATGTGCTAATATTTTTTTAATTGATATTGGTTGCCTTCTACTTCACATCCAATCCAATTTGGTGTGCTACTCCTGCCTGGTACATCAGGGGTATAGAATATGTGATGTTGCTTTAGGAATTCTAAAATTGTAAGTATGTTAATACAGCTCGAGTTCAATTTTAACTGGATGGTGACTTTGGGGTCCAGAGGCATCTCTGCATCTTGTTGATCTCTTCTAAGATTTAATTTTGAGTCTCTGGATAATGGCCAATTAATGAGCTTATATGGTGATGGGCTGTATTTTGGATTTAACAAGAACATTAGTTTTCCTCCTACATTGGGACGCTGGAACGAGCTGTGATGATTAGTTGCTGGCATTGTGTGGTCACAGAGGAGAAACAGCCCTTTTCAAAGCAGTCCCATTGAATCTTTGTCTATAGACTCTAAGTGAACTTTAGCCTATCAATCAATACACTGATGCCAAATGTGTAGGATCCTTTGGGAGAAGATTTACACAGAGGTAGATGTGCTGGTAATCAATGTGTGTGAAGATTCCTTGGAGGAACAAAACAGTGATAAGATGCTGAAATTTCAATCCACGAAGAACCCATTCTTGATTTTGCAGATGGAGAAAGTGAGGCTCTGGAATGGGGTGCGAGAGTGCAATTCTCTGAAGAACACTCTACTCTCACACAGAATCAGGACAGATAACATTGAATATAACAGTGGTGATGATATCACAGAGCATATGCTGTCAATAACCAAATAACCAAAGAGGCACAAGAGACGAGACCCACAGTGAATCAGAGCTCTGGGAAACTTCCTGAGATGAGTGCAGGCTTGGAAAGTTGGACTTCAGGATGATCTTGCATTAAAGCAGTGAAAAAAGTTGGTAGGAATATTTCAAAATGTCTCTTAAAATTAGGGGGAAGTTAAGTTATTCCTGATGTTTATGGTCCATCATTATTTTTTCCAGGGTCTCTATGTACTTACTTACCTTGTCTGGTCTCTTGAATGGCTTGATTTTTTAACCTTTCTTTTGTCTTAGTAGTCTGGTATGCATCTCATGAATAATCTCACATGAATCATTAGCAGGTAAGTCCCCTACAGCCTGTATATTAAGACTAAATCCTCAAGCTGGCTTTGAAATATCTCATATGGGATGATTTCACGTATTATTCACCTTATTCTATCTGAGCCTTTCTTGATAACTCTTGCTCTATCTTTTCATTTACCTAATGCCGTCATCAGCAGGAACAACGGACCTAAAGCCTCGCTAGTCAGGCACACCTCTGTTCTCTAGTTAGAATATTCACCTATAGTGATCTGAATGACTGTGTACCTCCACATTTCAACATATGAAATGTGTTTTGAAGGTGGAACCCTCATAATGAAGTCTTAGAGGCTTCACAGCGCCACCTGTAACAGTGAGAATTCGGACTCAGAAGAGGGTCCTTTCCTTAACAATGCTGATACCCTGGTCACTGACTTATAATCTCTATCTAGAGACTGTTTATAAGACCCTCAGTCTGTGGTACTTTATTTTAAAAGTTCTTGGGCCATACATAGTGGTGTTCAGAGCTTACTCCTGGCTTTGCACTCAGAAATTACTCCTGGTGAATTACTTTTGGGAAACCATATGGGATACCATTGATAGAATCTGGGTTGGCTGTATGCAGGGTAAGTGCCCTACCTACTGTACTATCACTCTGGTCCATCTGGTACTTTTTTAAGCTTTAAACGATTTAAGCTTTAAATAATTTCAAGCAGAGAGTCTCTTGCCCTCATGCCTGGCTGTCTTCCCCGGGGCCCCTTGGAGGGGATGGGCTCTAGCTTTCCTCCCCACCCTGAGCAGAGCTCCTGGCGGCCGAAGACCACCGGAACCTAGCTACAGCCATGCTTGAGGCCCCTCTCCACACGTTCGGACAGGGCTCACGCATGAAGGTACCGGTAGAGGAACCCAGGTGTGTATAATTTCATCGATGGTCAGCACCCAGAAACTTAAAAGCAAGCTCCCAGAAGCACGCGGCCACGATGTCTTGTAGCCTAATTTTCCCTCTGGGAGAAACTGGCAAGCTTCTGAGAGTTTCCTGCCCTCATGGGACAGCCTTGCAAGCTTCCCATGGTGTATTCATATGCTAAATCCAGTAACAAGCTGGATCTAATTCCCCTGACCCTGAAAGAGTCTCCAGTGCGACATAGTTGAGAGGGCCGAGCTGAGAGAGACTTCTAAGATCTCAGGGAAAGGACAAATGGAGAGGTTACTGAGCCCGCTCGAGAAATCGATGATTAACGGGGATTTTGTGATTCGTGATTAGTGATTAAACAATTTTTATTAGACAAAGTTGTAGCACAATTAGATATTTTTCTATTTTGTACACAAACATTCTTACTCTCCACAGAAAGGCTGCTTCTTAACTTTTCATCTGGTGATGGCAAGAACACAAATCCTGAGTTCAACAGATTAGTAGTAAAAATGCCTCGTGATTTGAGTTGAAAGCAGTCCATGTGGTACTTTTTAATAGAAGGTTAATCGAATTAAGACAGCATCTATCCAGTGTCATCACTTGAGATACTGAGGCACTCAGTCTGAGTCCTAACATAGAGACATGATTTAATTTTTTAAAAGTTATATATTTTGTGGTAAATATATATATGAAATCAATTTAATAACCATCTAAAATGTATAACATTCCATTCACATTGTTGTGTAACCATATATCCACACCATATATCTTTAAATTTATTCTCAGTATTTTATTCTTTTTTTATTTTGGGCCACATTCATCAGGGTACAGGGCTCTCTCCTGTCTCTGTGCATAGGGGTCACTCCTGGAGGTGCTTCAGAGATCATATATGGTGCCAGGGATTGAACCCAGGTGGATTGCATGTAAGGCAAGTGTCTTAACTCCTGTACTATCTCACTAGTCCAGTTTTCATTATTTTAAAATAAAACTCAGTACTTAGGATTTAGGTTGACCTGTGGAGCGAGTGCATCAGCAGCCTGATGGTGCTTTCAGACTTTCAGATACCCCAAAATTGCTGCTGTGCCTTTGGTCAGACCCCAACAACTTGGGGCCAAGTTTACCAAGAAATTAAATGGCCAAAAGTTAGATAAGTGGGAGACACACTCACAAACCACCTCTGGCTTAGCTATTTAAGCTCATTTATTGGCCTTATTTCAGAGACCCATAAATCTCAAAAGAGATCAAAAGACAGTTAGGGCCTGTAGCACAAAAGTAGGCAGGAACCCATGACTGAGATCCCCAGGTCCACTTGGATCGGGACTGGGCCTCCTTTCCCCAGCTCCCCAGTTTTCCAGTAGCTTGACAGTCACACCCACAAACTGCGCCTGGCACCATCTAATCTCATTAACGGCCAAGACCCAGAAACTATAAAACTCCCGAAAGAGAGCGCTGCAGAATGTCCTGACCCCTCGCCAGGCTGTCTTCACTGGCGCACCCCAGAGGGGGGAGGGTGAGAACCCTCCCCACCCCAAGGGACCCAGCTCTGGCAGCCCCAAACCTCCACAACTCAACTGCTGCCACGCTCAAGGCTGCTCTCCACGTGCTCGGTCTGAGCCTCACGCATGAGTAAAGTCCTACGGAAAACCCAGGTAATGTGGAACTTTGTGACCTGGGCTCAATGGGACTTGGAACGGAAATCCTCTGCCAGCTTCCCCCAATCTCTGGTGACCCAGGGGTCACACCCATAAGCCACCTCCTGCCGGCATCAGGTAATCTTGCCATCTGCCACCATCCAGATCACACGGCTGTTTCTCCAGAAAGGGAGGATAACACGAGGCCCCCATAACCATGTCACCGGACTCTGTGCTAGGCTGTTTCATATGGGGTACCCCAGAGGGGGGTAGGTGAGAGCCCTCCCTGCTCCAAGGGACCCAGCTCTGGTGGCCAAAACCCTCCACAACCCAACTGCCTCCATGCTCAAGGCTGCTCCCCACATGCTGGGCCAAGCCTCACATATGAGTTAACATATTCCTGGACTGCACAGCCACAAAAGTGGCCATGCAACACATCATAAAACACTCTCTACCCATTCTCCATAATTACCACACCACATTTGATGGGGTTCAGATAGTAGGCAACAAATCATAGAGGGAAATATATATATGCATATATACATATTATCAGAGTTAGTTATATATATATATATCAAAGCTCATATCACCCAAACTTTAATAACATGTTAGTGATATCCTATAAAATATCTTAATGGAGCCTGACAAAATAGAACAATCTTCACACTGTTTCCTAAATGAACACTTTTTTGTAAGCATGTTCAGCATTTCTTCATAACAGACAATACAAAATATATTGCTTTGGTTGTGTTTTTAGACAGGGATTGGGGTTTGGGATAGAAATATCCCAAATTTGGTGGTAGGAAGGTGTAATGGTGGTGGGATTGGTGTTTGAATATTGAATGTAATCAAGCATTCAGTAAACTTATAAAATTAAAAAATTTTATAAAATTATAAAACTTATAAAATTAAACTTATAAAATTATAAAACTTATAAAATTAAACTTATAAAATTATAAAACTTATAAAATTAAAAAATTATAAAAACTTATAAAATTAAAAAATTTTAAAAAAGTAATGTGGAGTTCATTCCCAATTCAATCAGCTTAATCAATGGTTGAATAAATAGCAGTGCTCCTATATTATAAAGAACTCATTATTTATTAAACACTAATTCTCTGTTCCTGCTTCCAGGGTCAATGATAACTATCATTCTACCTTCTATCTCTATGGAGATGGCCACTCTAGGTACCTCATATTAGTGGAATAATACAGTATTTTTCCTTTTGTGACTTAATTTCTATCATTTAGCATAATGTCCTCAAAATTTATCCATTGGTAGCATAGGTCAAAAAAAAGCAATACCTAATTGTTTGTGCATTCCACCTTTTGTGTATTCATTCATTTATCTACAGAAAATTCTAGTTGTTTTCACCTTTGGACTATTATGAATCATACTTCTATTAACATTAGATAAAAATGCCTGCTTGAGTTTTTGCTTTCAAATTTTTGGATGCATAAACTTAATTATTCTTTTTGCAGATTCATATTGAGAAATTTCCCCAAAAGGAAATACTTATGGTTATACTAATCTTTTCTCTCACTTTCAATCATTAATGGAATTAATTAATATTGGTATGATTAATAATTTATACAAATTGGTAAAGAAAATTTTATTAATTTTGATTATTTATATGAAGAAAACATTATAAACTGGCAAACACAGTGCAATTTCATAATACTTATATAATATAAAAAAACAAGGAGTTTGTGTTAAAATAAAAGTTTTCTTGAATATATTCAATTGGTTTTTCTAGAGCTATATCTAAAGCACAGAATTGACTGAAAAATAAAAAATATAATTTAGCCAAACTAGAATGACAATAGAAAAACCACATAGAAAGAGCTGATAATGCTACTGTTCTAAGATGGTCATTATATTTAAAATTTTACATGTACTCTACCTAAATATTCTAGCATCATAGTTAATGACTTGTTTATATGTATACACAGCCATCTATCACATGCATATATGTACATATCTGTGTATATATTGTTTACTTTACATGAGACAAATATTTATTACAGAGAATAATTAATGTAATTATGATGGTGAAACAGGTTTTGCTCTCATTCATTCTCCTTCACCAGACAATTAAATTGCAGCCATTATTTGAGAAAGCACTTTTATTTACAGAAATATAAGAATAAGTAACACTGGAAGAGAGCTTTGAAGGATAGCAATTTTTTTTGCTGCTTTTGGACCACTCCTGGTGGTTAGGGACCAGTGATGGTACAGTGCTTTGGAATCTGTCCCAAGGGTCTTGGAGGTTCATGAAGTGCCCAGGGTTAATCCAGACCTGCATTCAGAATGTGTACACTAGTTCTTTGAACTATATCTGTGGTTTCTAACGATTGCATTTTATAGGAGGCCATTCAGTATTCAGTATTCCTCTAAGAGTTGATTTAGATGGAGCAAACACCTTCAGTTCTTTTTTTGGCTGAGAATCATTTTTATCCTTACCTCAAATCTGAATGACAGCCTGGCAGGATAATGGATTCTAGGTGAAAGTTCCTTTTTTTCATTCAGTGTTTTAAATATATTGTCCTATTCCCTTTTTGCCTGTAGGGTTTCATGTGCTAAATCTGTTGTGAACTTTATATTGTGTTTGATTTTTCTCTCTCACCATGTTAAGTCTCTCTCTTTGGTTCTTGCCATTTGTATTTTAATGTGTCTTGGTACTGTTCTTTTTGAGTTTATTTTGTTATCACTCTGCGGGACTTCTGAATTTTTATAGGGGTTTTCTTCCTTTAACTAGGGAAAGTTCTCAGTTATTACCTCTTCAACTAGTCATTCTTTTACTTTCTTTTTTCCTCTTCTTTTGGCATTCCTCTTGCTATTGTCTACTAAATATTTCATAGTCTCTTCAATTTTTCAACTACCTTCTACTGCCTTTTCTCTTTTGATGTCTTCTTTGTTTCATTGCCACACACATTGATTTGGTTTTTGGATTCCTCAAACTGCTACTTGAGTCCATAGCAATTACTATTTCTAAACTACTTCAACTTAAGTTGAATAAATTTTTGATATTTTGCACCAACTTTTCTTTGAGCTGAGTGGGTCCTTCACCCAGTGCTTTCTTCAGCCAGTTACTACGGAGCAGACTTTTGCTCTGAGGATGGTGGCAACCATTTTGATAAACTTGAGGACTTGCCAAGACCTCTGTTCCCATCTGTTAGAGCCACTGAACTTATTTTCTCATTATTCCTAATGCTTAGTGGGTGCTAAATGGAACTTCAAATTCCGGTTGTTCTGAGCTGTGATCTGCCTTGCTGTTCACTATATCAGGCTAATGCTTCTGCTTCTGCTGATTTCTTCCTTTCACCACTGCCTTCAGGACTTTTTGGCAGGGAGACTGGGGTGGAGGTTATTGCAGATTCTACTGGTGGGGTGTTTTTGGTTGAGGTTGGGTCTACAGTGACACCCTATGGATCCATAGCAGGAGGTGCTAGTGTGTGGCATGGGTGGAGAAGAACTAGCTTATGTGGCACTGCGGTCTGAGGTATAGATGTGAGCCTGCAGAGATGGCAGGGGTGGGGCAGGGAGACTGCCAGGCCCAGACGGAGAGAGATCTACACCTGCATGTGTGAAGAATCAGGGAGGTCTTCCTCACTCAGGCCTAGTGAGTAGGGAGTCTGGGCTATGACTGTGGTTCTGAAGAGTAAGAAGCAAAACCTTTGAGTGTGACTGTCCCTTCTCTCAATTTGCAATCAAGAGGTGGATGTGGCTTATATTGGTGTTACTAACACCCCAAAGCTTATAGGGGATAGACCCTTCCTTGCAGGTACAGGGAGCAGAGCTCTTTTGCTGTAAGGATTCTGGGATACATATTGTTACAACATAAAAAGTAGTAACTGGAAATTTGTGCTGAATGTTATGCCTGACCTCTGCCATCTACTCCCAAAATGGTTGTAAAATTGGAAGAGTGTGTGGGTGAAAGATTCTTGTAGTTTAATTATTTTGGGGTCTTGCGAAGCTAATTAGTGTCCCATGATTGTTTACATTAGGCTATATGATTGGGGCATAGTTAGGTCATCCAGTTGTTCATAGATGTTGAAAGGGGCCATCAAGAAAATCCAGAATGCTCATGAGGAGTGAGGCCAAAGATAGTTTCCTAATGATTCTGAGTAGTTTTTGAGTAAGTCCGCACAAATGATCTATTTGTTTTACACCATGAACTTTATTTCTTCTCACATGAGGAAATTTGAAAGTACACTGTGACTGCTGAAGCCCTTTGAAACAGTGGCTTTTCCCTGGATGGACCGGTGTTTCCAGTATCTTCGTGACCCAATACAAGAGCCTGGATTTGGGGGACTTGCTTCGCACTGTGTGGACATCTTGTAAACGACTAAT
The DNA here is from genome assembly GCF_027595985.1 of Sorex araneus. Taxonomy (NCBI): domain Eukaryota; kingdom Metazoa; phylum Chordata; class Mammalia; order Eulipotyphla; family Soricidae; genus Sorex; species Sorex araneus. Next base: position 77,659,242 of record NC_073307.1, read on the forward strand.
GTTGTAAAAAGCATCTAGTGTTTTTATCAAAATAAGAAGTTTTAAATGTGTCCTTAAATTGACTATTTTTTAACTACCTCCACAGTGTTATTTATAGTAATAATTATGAGTAAAGGGATTGCTGTGCACTGTTAATCCTGGATTGGACACAGACTTTATTCACTCATTTACCTTTTTTTTTTCCTTTTTTTCTTTTTTTTTGGGGGGTTACAGCTGGCGATGCACAGAGGTCACTCCTGGCTCTGCACTCAGGAATTAGCCCTGGCGGTGCTCCGGGGACCATATGGGATGCTGGGAATTGAACCCAGGTCAGCCGCGTGCAAGGCAAACCGCCCTATCTGCTGTGCTCCAGCCCCAATTCACTCATTTATCCTTTAAAAATTTGTTGATATTTGAACACACTCCTACTGGGAGACAGTGTTTCCACTGGACTCACTCAAAAGTTGTGCCTGTATAAAGTTGCAGGCTACAAAATCAATACCCAAAAATCCATGGCCTTCATATATGCAAACAATGAGGCAGAGGAAAGGGACATGAAAAAAGCAATCCCATTCACAATCGTGCCCCAGAAGATCAGGTACCTCGGAATCAGCTTAACCAAGGAAGTAAAAGACCTTTACAAAGAAAACTACATAACGCTACTCCATGAAATCAAAGAGGACATGAGGAAATGGAAACATATACCCTGCTCGTGGATAGGGAGAATCAATATTGTCAAAATGGCAATACTCCCTAAAGCATTATACAGATTCAATGCGATCCCTATAAATATACCCATGACATTCTTCAAAGAAATGGATCAAGCAATCCTAAAATTCATATGGAATAACAAACGTCCAAGGATAGCTAAAACAATTCTTGGGAAAAAGATGATGGGAGGCATCACCATCCCCAACCTCAAACTTTACTACAAAGCAGTAACAATTAAAACAGCATGGTACTGGAACAAAGGCAGAGCCGTAGACCAATGGAACAGGGTGGAATATCCCTACACACAACCCCAAATGTATGACCATCTAATCTTTGATAAGGGAGCAAGAGAAGTGAAGTGGAGCAAGGAAAGCCTCTTTAACAAATGGTGCTGGCACAACTGGACAACCACATGCAAAAAAATGGGTTTAGACCTTGACCTGACACCATGCACAAAAGTCAGATCAAAATGGATTAAAGACCTCAACATTAGACCACAAACCATAAGGTACATTGAAGACAAGGTCGGCGAAACCCTCCACGATATTGAAGATAAGGGTATCTTCAAAGGTGACACGGAACTAAGCAATCTAGTAAAAACAGAGATCAACAAATGGGACTACATTAAACTAAAAAGCTTCTGCACCGCAAGAGATACAGTGACCAGAATACAAAGACTATCCACAGAATGGGAAAGGATATTTACACAATACCCATCAGATAAGGGGTTGATATCAATGGTATATAAAGCACTGGTTGAGCTCTACAAGAAGAAAACATCCAACCCCATCAAAAAATGGGGCAAAGAAATGAACAGAAACTTTACCAAGGAAGAAATACGAATGGCCAAAAGGCACATGAAAAAGTGCTCTACATCACTAATCATCAGAGAGATGCGGATCAAAACAACCATGAGATACCACCTCACACCACAGAGACTAGCACACATCCAAAAGAACAAAAGCAACCGCTGTTGGAGAGGATGTGGGGAGAAAGGGACCCTTCTTCACTGCTGGTGGGAATGCCGACTGGTTCAGCCCTTCTGGAAAACAATTTGGACGACTCTCAAAAAATTAGATATTGAATTCCCATTTGACCCAGCAATACCACTGCTGGGAATATATCCCAGAGAATCAAAAAAAGTACAATCGAAACAACATCTGCACATGTATGTTCATCGCAGCACTGTTTACAATAGCCAGAATCTGGAAAAAACCCGAATGCCCCAGAATGGATGACTGGTTGAGGAAACTTTGGTACATCTATACAATGGAATACTATGCAGCTGTTAGAAAAAAGGAGGTCAAGAATTTTGTAGTTAAGTGGATGGGCATGAAAAGTTTCATGCTGAGTGAAATGAGTCAGAAAGAGAGAGACAGACATAGAAAGATTGCACTCATCTATGGTATATAGAATAACAGAGTGGGAGACTAACACCCAAGAACTGTAGAAATAAGTACCAGGAGGTTGACTCCATGGCTTCGAGGCTGGCCTCACGTTCCGGGGAAAGGTCAACTCAGAGAAGCGATCACCAACTACATTGCAGTCGAAGGCCATGTGGGGGAAGGGAGTTGCGGGCTGAATGAGGGCTAGAGACTGAGCACAGCGGCCACTCAACACCTTTGTTGCAAACCACAACAGCTAATTAGAGAGAGAAAGCAGAAGGGAATGCCTTGCCACAGTGGCAGGGTGGGGTGGGGGGGAGATGGGATTGGGGAGGGTGGGAGGGACACTGGGTTTACGGGTGGTGGAGAATGGGCACTGGTGAAGGGATGGGTTCCCAAACTTTGTATGAGGGAAGTGTGAGCACAGAAGTGTATAAATCTGTAACTGTACCCTCACGGTGATTCTCTAATTAAAAATAAATAAATTAAAAAAAAAAAAAAGTTGTGCCTGTAGTACAGTGGTTTATCAGAAATAGCTCTACAAAAGGGGAGAGAGGGAGGAGAAAAGAACCAAGGTAGTAAGGAGAATCAGTGAAGGGCCCAGCCATACTGTGGACTCCTGAGAAACTAAATGGAGCACCAGAATTGTACATGTTAATTGGAAATTGTCCACAGGTAGTTGGAAATGATCACACTGGACAAGAACTGAGTGCTGAAAGTAAGTAAAGGGATATACATGATAACTTTTCAGTATCTATATTGCAAACCATAATACCCAGAAATAAAGAGAGAGAGAAAGAAGAAAAGTGCCTTCCATAGAGGCAGGCTGGGGTACAGTATTGGTGTGTTTCGGGGGGCAGGGAGGAAAGGTGGCAGGAGGGAAACTGGGGACATTGGGCATGGAAAATGCACACTGGTATAAAGATGGATACTGGAATATTGTATGACTGAAACCTAATTATGAACAACCTTGTAACTGTGTATCTCATGGTGATTCAATTAAAAAAGGAGAGAGAGAACACTAGGACATATGATCCATGTGGAAATAGGTGAGCACCAAGCCCATGAGAAACACTCAATATGTGTTGAATAAATGGTCACATCGATTACATGTTAAATTATAACTAGTTTCAAAAAAGACTGATAAAATGTCATATTGTTTTGTTTAGTATGATCTTAGTGGTAAGTTTCTTTCTACTTTTTATTTTAATTAAACTTTATATTTCAGATTATTATAGATTCACAGTAATTTAGAAGCAGTAATACAGGGAGATTTATATAGTCTACTTTTTTCTTCCAATATTAATGCTTGCAAAACTAGAGAAAACATAACAATGAGGATACTGTGGGGGAAAAATAGTATTGTCCATGTAAAGCACAGGAATACATGGTAATTTCTTTCTTTCTCTCATTGGTTGAAAGTTATCCTTGCAAGCATGAATTAGTAAAACTTTAGCAAGTTACTAAATAAAAAAAGGTAGCTTTTTGAGATAGAAATTTTCCATTTGTAGGAACTTGTGTACTCAAAGATGATCTATCCAAGGTAATGTGGGTTCCTTATTGATAGCATTGACTATATTGCCTTATAATATAGACACAGAACAGATACTTTTTGATTTCTTTTATGAAAGAATACAGACAGAACAAACAAAAGCACAAATGATTGTTTTAATTGTTATAGCTACATAAGGAGAAGTACAGAGTAATTGTATAATGGGGAACCTTAAGTCATCATGAGATTAGTATTTTCAAAATTCCAAATAAATGGAGTTTTAGAATGACTTATTGAATAAAGAAATAAAGGATATTAAGTTGGTGCTGGGATTAATTCGTATAAATTTTTTGGTGGTCATTTTAAGAGCTGGTAAAGAATAAATTAATTTTGAACACTTTTGTGCATCCTAGCATCCTGATTATGGATAGGTTGTTATGATGGGGATTGTTTGAGCAATTATGACAGAACAGTTTACACCTGGGTGCTTTTAAAAATATTTTTTTTCGTAGGAAGCCACACCCTGTGGTACTGCTCAGAGGCTTGTCTTGGTTCTGTGCTGGAGGTCCATGCGCTAGGGGCTGTATCCAGACCTCCTGCACGCAAACCGTGTGCTCTAGACCCTTGTGCTATCTCTTCAGCTATCTAAGGTATATCCATTATAAGAAAGAAAGACATGAGTACTAGTAAAACCAAGAAAAATATGCAATATATGATAAAGTAAGATTGTTATTATAATGTATAGTATAAAGTAAATATAATATAGATATAATGATTATAGTGTTATATATAGTAAATATAGATATAATGATTATAGTGTTGTATATAGTGTATAATAGTAATCTTCTTTCTTCAGAAAGAATAATAATTCTTAATAGTGATTTTACATGCACATAAACACTCCAGCAAGAAAAGTGCATTTTAAAAGGCAACTTCCTTGCAATATATACATAATTTTTTACAGTGTTGGCAATTAGTGCCAATATTTTTATTCATGTATATTTGCTAGGTTTTTGATTGTTATCAATTAAAATTCAGCTTACTTATTCTTGGATGATGCTGAAAATCCATTGTATGTTGTAAGTTGTGAAATGTAGAGGTATAAATTTGGATCATACACCATCTAAGTGAATGAGTCTAGCCAGTCAATCTATGAAAACATTTTTTAAAAATTAAGGATTGTGAAAAATTATATTTCCTGCTAGTAGTTTATAAATTTGCAGCTATACAAACATGATGAGCTCTCTGTGTCTATGTTGCAAGCCATAATGCCCCCAAATAGAGAGAGAGTACGGGAAATATTGTCTGCCATGGAGGCAGGGAGAGGGTGAGAAAGCTGAGGGTATACCAGGGATATTCGTGGGGGAGATTGTGCAGTGGTGGAGGGATGGGTGTTTGATCATTGATGATTGTAACTCAAACATGAAAGCTTGCAACTATCTCACAGTGATTCAATGAAATTAAAAAAAATTCCCAGACTTCTTGTTCCTTGTGCATATCGCATATTATTATTATTATTATAGACAATAAAATATAAGTGTTAAGATCATGCACATATATGTTTGTATTCATATATAGGTAAGACTTCTTCATATATTTGGATAAAATTATGTAAAATATGCATTCTTATATTCTCTTTAACATTATCTTTTGAGTATCATGTTATTTTTATAATTTTGATTTTTATTGCCCAATAATATTTCATGGCATTATATGTTGTAAATTAATTTTATTTCCAATTCTATTAGACTATAACTTGTTTCCAGGTTGATGTTACTATAAATTACTGCAATAATAATATATTGAGCATTAGCATGAGTTTGAATTTTTGAAAGATTTTTTGTAAGATTTCTAAATTGTAATTTCTGGGCCACGGAGAATGAATTTTTTTTTTCTTTTTGGGTCATACCCAGCGATGCTCAGGGGTTACTCCTGGCTTTGCACTCAGGAATTACTCCTGGTGGTGCTTAGGGGACCATAATGGGATGCTGGGGATGGAACCCGAGTCGGCCGCATGCAAGGCGAACACCCTACCCACTGTGCTATTGCTCCGGCCCGAGAATGAATGTTTTTAAGGCTTTAAATGAATGTCGCATTTCTTTCCAGAGATAGTAACTTATGCATATAGATTACTCAATCTTTTATATTATTCAATCTGTTTTGTCAAAATGATCTTATTATGTTTTCAGCACTTTATATGTTTTTAGTTTGATTAAAAAATAGGAATTCATTAAATGATGTTGAGAGAAGAGACATTGTAAGTTCTAGTAATATTAGCTCTGTCTCACTGGATACACCACCAATTGTGTGTATATGTTTCTCTCTCTCTCTCTCTCTTTCTCTCTTGTTCTCCCTCTCTCTCTCTCTCTCTGTACATATATATGATATGCTACAATTTTAAAAAATACAATTTTTTAAAGTATTTTCTATTGAGTATGCCACAAAATGTTTTATGATCACTGAACATGTGGGTCTATATAGAAATTATATCTATGCAAATTTATGAGTGTGTATGTGGCCAAAGTAATGATAGATATTCTTCCATTTCTACCCTCCAGAGTTGGCATACATGTTTTTGATTTTTTATACAAAAGGTGGTTTGATAATGTCCTACTTATATCCTCTCTGAGATAATTTTTAGAGAGCTAACCTCCAAAAGAATTGTTTTTTATTTTCTAAGGAGGTTTCCCAACTCTTTTTTTAAAACTCCAAATAAGGTGAATTCAGGATGAGAACTTGTGTTTTTCCAATAGCAGCTGTTTTCTGAAATAAAGACTGCATATTTACAGCAGCCACTTGGAAATTTGTGCTTCGTTGGTCGAAGCTTCTCTTAGTCTCAGACCAGTGTTCACAGGAAATGACAGAGGACCTTGAACCTCTCAACTCTTTCACTTATTTACCTAGTTCTATCAAACTGACCACTGGAACCAATGAGTCGATTAGGTCAAATGGTTGACCGATGCAAGTTAAACAAGTTACTTGCTTAACAAAAAAATAAAAGCAACGATTTTTTCTTTTTAACCACTCAGTTGACCAAAAGTCATTCTCCCTTTTCCCCTCTCATTCTGTGTTTGTACGGTGTGATGGCTAGTTGGAGGGTCAGGGCAGAGTGGTGCTAGGACAAAAGAGCTTGGTAACACTTGAAGATTTGGCTGACAGAGGGGTCAGAGGCCAGGAAAGAAAACCAAGATCAAGGGACACAGATAACTGGAGGACAAAGCCCAGGCAAACACTGAGGCCAGGCCGCTGGGCACACAGCCCCCTGCAGAGGGCCATGGTGGAGGCAGCTGCCTGCCCAGCCAGCTGCACCTTCTCCCCTTTCACTCTGGTTAGAATTAGGCATCCTTGATTTCCTCGGAGGGACCCTGTAGGTGTTGAAAACTGAAAGCAGCTGGCAGGTAGAATTGCAGAAGAGCATATGCAGTATTTCTGCAAAAGTAGTTCCTGATACTGCTCTGGGTTCAATTTTATCTTGTCCAGGCCTCATTGCTTAAAAGGAGCTTGATTGTTCCAAGAGAAGGCTCTCAGGCTGTGAGAGGCTGTTTATTCTTTTAGTCCAAATCTAAGGGCAGCCAACAAAGTTGGGGAGGGGAAGGGAGAAGGCAATTGAATGGAGAAGGGGTTTAAAAGGTGTAAACTCTCAGTTATAAAATAGTTAAGTCAAGGAGACATGATGCATAGCATTCTGACTATAATCATTACGTGCTTACTGAACGTTGCTCAAGAATAAATCTTAAATATTTTCATCATGGACAGGAGAGAAAGCATAGGAGTTCAGACAAATGTCTTTCATACAACAAAGCTTGGCACCATTTGGTCACTGAACACCCCTCAGTGTCGTCCTCCTAGGCAATCCCCAGTGCCACAGGGCCTGAAGAACCATAGCCTCAGACCTTCGTATTGAGCCACAGGTCTTGTTGGCTGGGAACAGCCAGGAGGCTCCCAGACCTCCCAAATCTTGGAGGCCTCCCTCGAAATCTTTTTCCATCACGAGAATACAAATTTCTCTGTGTATAGGGTCAGATCTTACTAGACTTTTTTAAAATTTTTATTTTTAATTAGTGAATCACCGTGAGGGTACAGTTACAGATTTATACATTTTTGTGCTCATGTTTCCCCCATACAAAGTTCGAGAACCCATCCCTTCACCAGTGCCCATTCTCCACCACCAGTAAACCCAACGTCCCTCCCCCCTCCCCAATCCCGTCTCCCCCCACTCCAAACTGCCACTATGGCAGGGTATTCCCTTTCGTTCTCTCTCTCTGATTAGGTGTTGTGTTTTGCAATAAAGATGTTGAGCAGCCATTGTGTTCAGTCTCTAGTCTACATTCGTCACGCGTCACCCCTCCCCCGTGTGACCTCCGACCACATTTTACTTGGTGTTCCCTTCTCTGAGTTGCCTAGAATGAGAGACCAGCCTCCAAGCCATGAAGTCCACCTCCTAGTACTTATTTCTACTATTCTTGGGTGTTAGACTCCTAGTCTATTATTCTATATTCCACAGATGTGTGCAATCTTTCTATGTCTGTCTCTCTCTGACTCATTTCACTCAGCATGATACTTTCCATGCTGATCCACTTATATGCAAACTTCATGACCTCATTTTTTCTAACAGCTGCATAGTATTCCATTGTATAGATGTACCAAAGTTTCTTCAACCAGTCATCTGTTCTAGGGCACTCGGGTTTTTTCCAGATTCTGGCTATTGTAAACAGTGCTGCAATGAACATATAAGTGCAGATGTTTAGACTTATTTTTTAAAAATTTTATTGAGACACCATGAGATACAGTTACAATGCTTTCGTGTTTGAGATTCTGCTCTATAATGACCGATCACCCACTCCTCCACCAGTGCAAACTTTCCACCACCAAAGTCCCCATTATCCCCCACAACTTCCATCCCAGTCCTCACCCTGCCTCTATGGCAAACAATTGCTCTGGTATGCTCTCTCTACTTTTGGGCATTATATTTTGCTCGAATTTTTCCACCACCACTTAAGCCTGCCTTCTAAGGGCAGACGCTAGATCATTTATTTTCCATTGCTCATTTTGCATATCATGAAAGGTCGCACAACCCGCTTCTGAGATTTTAAATTTTAAATGGTTCAGTTGCAGAGATATCTCTGTAGGGAGCTATTCCAATGCAGTTTGGAGAATTCGTCCTGACACCCACATACCGGAGCCTTGCTTGTAGAAGCTCATGGTTGCCGGGCTTCCATTTGGAGAAGGTGGGGAGACTGCACCTGCTCCATCTGGGGTGTCCCAGTGAAATGAACTCGGAATGGGGCCCAGAGAAATACCCGGTGCTGTGGTGCCCGCTGGGAACTTTTCGCTGCTGTGTGTGGCAGGATAGTGCTGGGAGCGGGTTGAGGGCATGATTTCCGGCATCAGATCGGACTGGGATCCAGGATGAAATTGCCCAGTTCCCTTACTAGACTTATTTTGGTGATCATTTCACAGTGCCCAGCCTTCTCCTTGGGGGATGTATAGCAAGACCCTTGGTGGGTGGTTACCTGACCACGCTCCCCCATCCCCATACGTGTACACTTATTCTAATTGATATGTTAAGCACATTGTGAGATTAATAGTAATGGCTAATAATAAAAGAACAATTACAATAATACTGTAATAAAATTATGTGAATGTAATATTTATCTCAGAATATGTTATTGTGTGTAATATTTTTGGACTGGGCTGGAGCGATACACCTTTCACCTTTCACACGGCCGACCTGAGTTCGATTTCCCCGCCCCTCTCGGAAAGCCCAGCAAGCTACTGAGAGTATCGAGCCCGAGATGTAGAGCCTGGCAAGCTACCCATGCGTATTGGATATGCCAAAAACAGTAACAATAAGTCTCTCAATGAGAGACATTACTGGTGCCCGCTCAAAAAATCGATGAGCAACGGGATGACAGTAGCAGTAACAGTAATTTTTGGACTGTAGTTGACTATTGAAAATGGAAACTGAAGAAAACAAATAAGGAATGACTATTATTATACATTATGTATAATAATATGTTAAGTCATATTATGCTAAGTCACATTTATGTTGGATACCTGAAACTAATGCTATGCTACAAATGCATATCAATTATGCCTCAGTAAATAATTGAATAATCAACTTGTAACAGTAGTTTATGTGGGAAGTGATCCTAGTAAACACAAGAAGTATAATAGGAAATTGAGATAACAAAGGAAATTAAGTATCATTCATTGTGGGTAATTGAGCGTAATCACTGGAGAACCACGACATGAAATTTAGAACAAACTTCAGGATTATCCCACCCAAGATGAATGAGATCTGAGCTATTTCTCCACCGAGTCTTGCCAGTCATTAGCAAAGATTTTCCCAGAAGGAATACCTTCTCCCCTTTTGTGAAGTGGCATCTCAGGGGCCATGTAAAGCCAAAGACAATGAGTTATGGTGTGGGCAATGGAAGTTATTGCAGTCAGCGCTGGTGAAAGTGGTGACAACTAAGAGGGTTTGTACTTAGCCATTAAAAACATTCAACATTCCTGTCAAGGCATTCAAGATTCACTCTGTCTCCAGATCATTCTGTAAATGTTATTGATCCAAGGATGCAAGAATGTTCTTCCTTTGGTCCAGTCTTCATCCTTTGTTCTGCTTGGGTGGTTTTTTTGTTGCAAACCTCAGGAATGAATCCAAAGTACTAAGAATTAAAATAAATCACCCCAGTCTGTAAATATAGGATGATAATACAATGAAATTAGATTGTCAACATATTTCTGGTAGCAAAAATCTTGATACAGCAATCAAGGGAGAGAATTCAATGTAGGGCCATGGGACCACAAATGTTTGTTTGCCAAGTTCATATATTTTTGAGATAGAAGTCTTCTAACAATTTTGATTTATGATTCACATAATCATATGTTATCTTAATTTGTAAAATTTCTTTTAAACTCACTGGATGGTACATTGTTTCAGAGGATCAATTTTGTGCTGTTAGCTGTTTGACAACACTTTTGGCAAATAGTTTTTATGAGAGCAGGATATGTGTATTTAACAGCAGGAGGAGATCATAGGTTTCTCAACAGGTGACTAGACACAGAGAGATCCCAGAATATGAGAAAATCTTCCCACAGATTTCCCATGAAATAGAATTGATTAGCATGGAGACTGAAAGTAAGCTCTGACTTCTTACTTTATAAGATACAGTCATGGGGTGGGGGATGGGAATTCTATTTAAATTGTTACCATTTATGATATGCTAAGCTAATGAATTTTTTGGTCTTTGAACCCTTTACACTTTTGAAAATAAAGACTACAAAGTATTTTTAAGTGGTTTTTTGAAGTTAAAGCATAAAATTGTTAGAAATTTATTATGGATCATGGTTCAGATGGGATGATGATGCTAGCAATGTGAATTCTATCAATCCAGGAACATGGAATAATTTATTTGTGTTTTCTATTTCTTTTCATAGTTTTTGATGTAGTAGTCTTCTACCTAACTTGATTTCCAAGTACTTGATTTTTTTATACTGTAATTGTAAATGGGTTGTTCTCTTAATTTCTCTTCTAGTTTATTGTTCTTCATGGAAATAGAACATATTTTTGTATATATATTTTTATAGTCTGCCACTTTGTTTTTAATTATTTTGGGGTTTTCTATGTTCATGATCATACCAAATAGTGATGCTTTTACTTCTATTCCCAAATTTAAATCCCTTTTATTTCTTGCTTTATTCAAATCTTGTGTTGAATAAACCAATGGATTTCTTTGTCTTGCCTGATCTAAAAAAATTATTAGTTAATTAAAAATAGTCATGACATATTAGTATATGTTAATATGATTAAATTTTTATAGAAATGAATCTATCTCACAAAACAAAAATATATTTAGCAGGAAGAAATGCATTGCATCTTTGAAACTCCATTTTTACAAGTGTCTGGGATACTTCTAAGAATACCTCTGGATGTTTATATTTATAATAGATTAAATTCTGCATTTAACCTATTGTTATATAATATTTTGGTTTTAGTGCGTGAAAACATTGTGACCTCATATAGATATAAGATTAGGAAAAGGGATGATATGTTAATAACCTTTAAACAATAAGTTTCTTCGATGCAATATCTGAACTTGATGTTAATTATAATATGAAATCTAAAACCATATCAGTGAACATTTTGTGATTTATTACATTAAACATTTGTTAATCTATCTTAATGGCTCTTTCATTCATAATCAATTCTTAAAGTAGTATGCAGAGATCATTTGGAAAAATTATTTTCAATGACTTGTGCAGTTCTCCTCTAAATACTGATTTGTTTTTAGTCCATATTGACCATGCACATATATTGGTAAACTGCTGATATAATAAAATACTTTTTTAAACCTGTCAAGTTTCTGATGACAGATACGTTTTCTAAATTCCTGACTTTCACTTAAAGTTTTGTGTTTTAGCACTGGCAACCAACACAGCACATTGTTTTTCTTGAAATGGCAGGTCCACTTTTGTCTATTTTCAAGGGCAACTCTAATAAATGCCCAGCTCTGAAATAGTACAGTCATATATTTTCATGATACAACAACATTCCATGGAGAGAAATGTATTAGAAATTTATAGTGTAGAAGTAATTATCCCAGTATTTTTCTTTGAGGTCACTATTTGTGTAATCACCAAGTGACTGGGAATTCCACGGCTGTCTCTTGCCTCCTGTGTTCAGTGGTCTCGGGCCACTTCCCCTCCCAGGACAGCAGATGCCATGGCGGACAAAGGAGGAAACGAGGGCCAGGCTGGTTGGTGACCAGTTGCCATTTATTCCATCCTCATCACATGCCTGTTCCAGTCTCATTAAGCTCCACATTCCAGTCTCACACTGCCCTTCATTCCTGTCTCCTCCAGTTTCTCCAGCTCATCTCTCTGTGCTCCAACATGCCCTCTGGTCTCTCTCCTCTCCCTCCAGCTCTCTGCATTGGGAGTAATAACTATGCACACAGGTCAGGTAGCACAATCAACATATGAAAGCCCTTCCTGGTTGCTTATAGCTAGGGGATCAGGCTCAAGGGCAAAATGCCACTTAGGGGTTTTTCACCTTCCTTAGTCCAATAACTTTGTTAACATCACAATTAACACCTTAATTCTACTTCTTAATATTATTTTGTATGGACACAGTAAGAGATACATTAAGCTTGTAGTGTGGCTCTCTTGAGGGCATCTTGTTATAGATCTCAGACTACAGATTAATCTTTCCTAACCCTAGCAGGGTCCTATTTAGTTGTTACTTTTTGGATCACGACAGAATTTGTCCATGACCATGCTCTTAATTTATAGTTAAGTATTATGGTTCTTTGGCCTGACCCATTTCGATGCCAGGGTAGCTCACAGTGATGTCGGTGGGTCCCATGGGTGACTTACATAAAGCAGGAAGGAGAAAAATAGACACTTTCTCCACATCCGCCATCTGGGACCCAGGGTTATTGGGTTCTTGTCTTGCCTCACAGTGTAGGATAACATAGCTTCAGGTAGTTTAGGTTTATTGGGTTACTCCCGTCACAGTGCTCCCATTCCTCTTTGTTTATTTGTAGCTTCTTTCTTAGTGTTCTGTTGACTTGTAAATAATGTTTTTCTCTTCTCCTTGAATCCTTTGCATAGTTTATTCAGAGCAAGTCCTTTTTGTATGGACACAGGAAGAGATGGGCCTGGCCAAAGTGCCTAATGCTTAACTATAAGTTAAGAGCTTGGTCATGGACAAATGCTGTCATGATCCAAACAGTGATAACTAGATTTGGACCCTGCTAGGGTGAGGAATGATTAATCTGGTCTGAGTGCTATAGTCTGAGCCTGTGGCAAAATGTTGCCAGGAGAGCTGCCTTGCAAACCTCAATGTATCTCTTGCTATGTCCATACAAAAATAACTAGTATTAAGATATTAATAAGTGTCTGGACTAAGGAAAAGAAAAAACCTTAAGAGTCAGGAAGGGTTTTGGAATGCCCTGCCCTCAGGAAGGGCTTTCTTATGTTGATTTTGCTACCTGGCTGGGTGTAGCCTAGAGGGCAAGGTGGGAGAGACAAGTAGGAGGAGAGATGAGAGAAGCCAGAAAGAAGCAGCAGTTGATCCAGAGAGAGGATGGAGCTGGGAGTGCGGGAGATGAGAAAGATGGAAGATTGAATAAACGGTAACTAATCAGCAACTAGCTTGGTCCTCATTATTCCTTCGCCTTTCCTTGACTGCCGACTGTCCTGATCCAGTCCACACACTGCGGTTCCAGGGCACCGAATGTGGGTGGTGAGACAGAGCTGCCCGGAGAGCACGCGAGTGCACTCGCCCCTTGGCGAGCTTTAGTTTTTTACATCGCAGAAAGGAATTTCAGGAGTAGACAAGTAGCAAAGTAAATAGATTTTATTTGGACAGTTTTGAAATGAAGGAGGGAGAGATAAAATGGGAGAGAGTTGAGAGTAACATGCTCAAGAGAGAACACGGGCTTTTACAAGGGCAGAGAGAGCCCCTACACACTTCCCAGCATTAGACATGGAAGCATGAAAGTCCACATCTCAAGAGGGGCGATGTGGGTTACACATGTGCTCTGGCACCACATGTGCTTGCCATGTAGGCACAAGCAGCACATGGGCTCGGGCAGCATATATGTGCCCTTCCATTGTTCAAGGTGGCTTTTATAGAGTATCTTCTTGGGATGTCTTGGTATGGAATGTTCTGAAGTCTTCTCTGGGCTGAATCACTAGTTAATCAAATTAAGAGAGAAGTCCGAGGGTATTCAAGGAATTTCCTCCATAGGGAGGAGTCCAATCTCCTTAGGATCCATTGCTGGCCCAAGGTAAGGGTCTTAACAGGCCTACTTCCTGTTTTCTGCAAGGTTGGCTTTCACAACTTCAGAGCAATTACTTCCTAGGAAATTTACTAGGCGCCATTGCCTGGGGAGGACGCCTACCCTATCCTGCCTACCTTGAGAGCTTGCCCTGGGTCCATCCAGTCCATCGGGACCCTGCTTTGGGGGTGCTAGGAAGTAAAGGCAATTGAGGCTTAAGTAGAGAGAGCAGATGCCCTGTAATGAATATTATTCAGAGTCAATTAACTCCCAAGTTACAAAAGCATAGCATTAACTGTCTTCCTGTGTCCATACAAAAAGGACACTGCTCAGAATAAACTATGTAAAGGACATTAGGAGAAGAGAAAAGTAATATTTACAAGTAAACAGAATCTGATTAGGAGATAAAGATGATTGACCAGTTGGGGAAACAGAGCACAAAGAAACAGGTTACAAATAAACACAGAGGAGGGGAGCACTGTGATGGGAGTAACCCAATAAACCTAAGCTCCCTGTGGTAAGGTAGAAAGGACAAACTAATGTTATCCTACAACTATTGTTTTATACACAATTTCCAATTTACTGCACAAAATATTAAGAACAAATACTCAAGGATAAATCAAGTTTAACAAAAAAAATATATTCCTAATATTTTACCAAGACCATGTTAAATGATACAGTACAGTTTTACTGCCTCTGAGAAGCAGATTGTCAACCAGGTAAGTATGTTTGTTTCTTCTTGTATTTACACGACTGTAGTTTTGCCTCTCAGTGCAAAATCAAAACAGCTAAGAAGGCCTGTCTTTGAGGCTGAGAGGTTGGGTCACACCCAGTTGTGCTCTGGACTTGATCCTGCCTCTGGGCTCAGGGAACCACTTTAGATGGTGCTCAGGGGACCATATAGCTCCAGGCATTGTACCAGGATTTGCTGTGTGTAAGGCAATAGCCTTAACCTCTAGATTATCCTTCTGGCCTTGGAAAGGATATATTAATAGTTTAATATTTATGGAGAATAGTTTGGATTTCAGTCTTCCTGAAAGTTTCTCCTGGAATGTCCTTGGGTCTATTGGATACCCTTTATTAAAAAATATTGCTATATTTTGGGGACAGGGAACACATCTGGCAGTGCTTATGACTTACTATGGTCTCTGTGCTTAGGGGGTCACTTCTGGTGGGGCTCAGGGGAACATCTAGGGTGCCAGGGTTGAACTTGGGTCAATAGCATGCAAGACAAGCACCTTACTCACTGTATTATTGCACAGGCCTGTTGGGTATCCTTTTAGTTTTTTTTAAATTTTATAAGGTAGTTCACAATATTTGATTACATTTAATATTCAAACACCAATCCCACCACCATTAAACCTTCCCACCACCAAATTTGGGATGTTTCCATCTCAAGCCCTGATCCCTGCCCCAAAGCACAACCGTAATAATATATCTTGTATTATCTGTTAGGACTGGAGCAATAACACAGCGGGTAGGGTGTTTGCCTTGCACAGAGCTGATCTGGGTTTGATTTCTCTGTCCCTCATGAAGAACCACTGAAAATGCTTACAAAATGTATTCATATAGGAAACAGTGTGAAGATTGTTCTATTTTGGCAGGGCCATTAAGATATTCTTTAGGATATCACTAACATGTTGTTAAAGGAAGAGTGATTTAAGCTTTTGTATATATATATATATGTGTGTGAAAATATGTATATATGCATATATTTCCCTCTATGATTTGTTGCCTATTATCTGAACTGTTGGGTATCTTTTAGAAAGACATCCACTATGCTAAATATAGTACGGCTTGGCTGAAAATTTAAATGCATACTAAACACATATATGAAGTATATATATATTCTTTATTCATAGAAAATTTTAATTTTGCTATTTAAAATATACCTGATGTATGAGAAAATTAACTAAATAATTTAACAATAATCACTACAAAGCAACTTTTATTAATAATTTGATATTGATACCTTCATATAACTACACATATATCTTAAAAATGAAATTATAGGGGGTATGGTTGTCAGCAAGACAACCTGTACCAACAGCCTGATGGTGCCTTCAGGCTTTCTGGAACTCCAAAATTGCTGCTGTGCCTTTGGCCGGACCCCAACAACTTGGGACAAAGTTTACCAAGAAATTAAATAGCTAAAAGTTAGATATGTGGGAGTCGCACCCACAAACCACCTCCGACTCATCTATACAAGCTCATTTATTGGTCATTTTTTCAGAGGCCCATAGATAAATCTTTTAAGATATCAAAAGCTGCAGTTAATCCTGGATCTGTGCATGGCTGAACAGACTGGGGTAAATTGGAGGCGGCGGTGGGTCAGCCTGAAGCCTGCCCAAGCAGAACCCCCAGCAACTGCTCGCTTCCATAATCCAAAATCATCGCCATACCTCCCCATCTGACTCAACTGTCTCAGGATGGACACCAAGATATAATCTGCTGAAAATTCGGGTATGCGGGTTTTATGACTGAAATCTCCAGACTTTCTCAGATTTGGGATGGGCTACCTTTCCCACCTCCCTCTGCTTCTGGAAGCCTCAGCAGTTGCATGCACACCACAAAACTCCCACCCAGTTAAAAAGCTACTCCAGCCTTACTGTCCCATAAAATACTGCATGCCCTGAGCAAACACCATGACCTCTTAGCACCTGTTTTGCAAACCATAATGCATAAAAGGAAAAGGAGAGAGTGAGCAAGAAGGAAAGTATCTACATAGAGGGAGGCTGTGGGTGGGGTGTGGGGTGTTGGGGGATGATGGAAGGGAAACAGGGGACATTGGTGGTGGGAAATGTGCACTGGTGGAGGGATGGATCATTATATGACTAAAACCCAACTATGGACAATTTTGTAATGGTTTATCTAATGGATATTCAATTAAAAAATTTAACAAAAAGTAATGTGGAGTTCATGCTCATGCTCAATTCAATCAGCTAATCAATGGTTGAATAAATAGCAGCACAGTGGGTAGGGTGTTTGCCTTGCATGTGGCTGACCCGGGTTCAATTCCTCTGTCCCTCTCGGAGAGTCTGGCAAGCTATTGAGAGTATCCCACCTGCATGGCAGAGCCTGGCAACCTCCCCATGGTGTATTCGATATGCCAAAAACAGTAACAACAAGTCTTAGAATGGAGACGTTACTGGTACCTGCTCGAGCAAATCAATGAGCAATGGGATGACAGTGATACAGTGATGTTTGTGTTAAATATATTTTTAGCAACACGCACCAATATTTTACTATGTCCTTAAATATCATTTCTTCCTATTGAAGCCACACCAGAAACTTTCTAAGGGCTTCAGGACTGCTCTTGGTGGTTCTCGGCGACCATGTGGTGCAGGAGATCAGTTTGGACTTCACAAATGCTACCCATGTGCTTTTCCACTTGATAATGTCCTAGGCCTCTAAACATTCTTTTATAAATCACATTCTGTGGCTACATAAAAATGAATCAAACCCCACTGATGTAAGCTTAGCTTGTTTCTTATTGCTTGTGCTGCTATAAAATTTTGTGTTAGGTGTATAGTTGTACTTCTTTACTAGAAATCCTTAGAAGTGGAGTTGGTAGACCATGGGAATCCTCAAGTTCTAATATAAAAATAGATTTTGTCAAGTTATTCTTAAAATAATTTGTCAGTTCACTAAGATAATGAGAATTTTTATGTTTATGTTTAAAATGTAAAACAGGAATAGTTTCATTTGGTTTTTAGGGGGCCATACCTGGCAGTGCTTGGTATTTACCCCTGACTCTGTGCTTATACCCATCATTCCTGGCTGGGCTTCAGGAGCCGTATGCAGTGCTTGGAATCTATCCTGCGTCTACCACATGAAAGGCAAGCACCCAACTCACTGGAGTAGTGCTTAGGTTGAGGTATATTGGTTTTTCTTGTATCTTTTCTCAGTTTACTTATGGTATATACCATGCAGAAGAATTTACAAAAAACTGATTAAACAGGGACTAGAGAGAAATTACAGTGGGTAGGGTGCTTGCTTGCCTTGCACATGGCCCACCTATGTTCAATTTCTGCCACCCCATACTGTCCCCTGAGTACTACCAGGAGTGATCTCTGAGACACAGCCAGGAGTGATCCCTGAGTACACAGCAAGGTGTTCCCCCCACTAAACCCCAAACAAACCAAAATTCATTAAAAGTATACACATTAGACCCTAAGACAAATTGCACTGAAGAAAACAAGGGCAAAGTACTCCTTGGGTACTATTACTGGTAGTATCTTCAGTGAATCAGTTGTACTGGCAAGGGAAACAAAGGCAAAAATAAGCAAATGGGCTTACATCAAACTACAAAACTCCTGAAAAGTAAAAAAAGTCATTAAAGCAAAAATACATCTAACTTAATAGTAGAAAATATTAACACACCATACATCTGACAGAGGTCCGATATCTAAGATATATGAAATGCTCACAAAATTTCACAATAAAGGCAAATTCCCCATCAGAAAATAGGAGAACTGAACAGATTCTTCATCACAAACATAAGAAAAGGTTCATTATCACTTATTATATCATCTTACATCTGTGACAATAATTCTGGTGGACATGTAGATAAAAAGGAAATAAAACACTGTGTAATATAGATGTTACAAAATGTGTAACATATTTTAATACACATATAAATACAAATACAAACACTGTTATGTTGGTGGGAATATAAAGGGGCCCAGTCTATAATAATACAGAGACCCACCTCCCAGGCCTGCCGCCATGTTGACACACCCACATGACTCTGCTCTACCCACTAACTATTTTCTGAAGCCCAACAGCCATTCTAAATAGCCAAGGAGATGCAAGCCAAGAAATTAAAATTCATGGGCACACCGCCCCCTCTGGGTGAGAGCTACAGGGCCCCCTCCAGAGGGGCGTGAGCTAAGTCCAAGCCCTGCTGAAACGCTGGCAACCCACTCACACCCCACTGCCACAGTCATGCCAATGGCTCAACTCCACCTCTTCACTAGTACTCTGCAGAGACAGAAAGTGACCAAAACTTTCAGGTACACTTTGTATCCAGTCAGAAAACTCTGGGGTGTTTTTGGAGTGGGTTAGGGAAGCTACCTCCCCACCACTCCTTGTTACCTCAATACAAAATAAATTGAAAAAAAATTATTTGCTCTTAACTCATTCACTGTCAAATTATGTAATACTCACTCCCCCACTCCCTGCTTCAACACCCACATGCACACCATTTGACCCTCAAGGAGGGAAAAGTAGATGAAAGCATCCATCCTGTTAATGTCCCAAGAGGAACTGACACATTTTGCACTGTTGAAATGTGACTTTCTCTTCCAAAGTCTAAGTTTATGATATTCCAAACCAATGAAAAACACAGAAAACAAGTAGACGTGGCTTCATATTCTCTAGTTCTTCCTGTTATGGAAATATAGTTATGTGCTTGAGGACCATTTTCAGTTCATTACAAGGTCTTGCTCTGACTGTGTAATAACTTGATGCATAGGAGAACTAAATTCATTTTGCTTGAAGAAAGTTAAGTCCAAATCATTTTCTGAAGCTCAAACAGTTGATTATATTCTAAATTTTTCATGGAAACAAATGGAGTTTAATATGGAAGCATGGATTTTCTTTAAAAGTTATTTTTATACACGAAAAGCTAGATGTTGAGTTTTCTTAATCTTCCCAATGTTTCTTTTGCTATTTGTACATATTGTCACTGTAATTGTCATCCCGTTGTTCGTCAATTTACTTGAGCGGGCACCAGTAACATCTATATTACACTCAGCCCTGAGATTTTAGCAGCCTCTCCTTACTTGTCTTTTCCAACAATTGGAGGCTCTTTCAGGGTCAGGGGAATGAGACCTATCGTTACTGGTTTTGGCATATCGAATACGCCACAGGTAGTTTGCCAGGCTCTGCCGTGTGAGTGGGATACTCTCGGTAGCTTGCTGGGCTCTCTGAGAGGTACTTATATATCTTTTACTGTATTTGGGATATGACTTTGCCATGGGGAGCTTGCAAGGTTCTCCTGTGTGGGCAATGGACTCTCGGTAGCTTGTCAGGTTCTCCAAGAGGGAGAACAAGGCTATGTCTTCTGGGAGCTTGGTCTTATAGTCTCTGGATGTTGGCCGTTGGTGAAATTACCGTTTGTGGGTGTGGCTGCCAAGCTACTGGAAAATGGGGGGTCTGAGTGGAGAAGGCTGCGTCCCAATCTGAGAAGGCTTGGAGATCTCAGCCCCAGATCCTACACACCTGGGTTCCTCTGCCAGTCCCTTCATGCGTGAGGCTCATCCGAACATAAAGTCATAGAAATGAGAATTTTAAAATATTCATTCTATTTTATTTATTGACTCAAATGAGATACATAGTTGCACAGATTTTAGTCTTTGGGTTTCAGTCATACAATATTGCAATACCTGTTCCTTCACCAGTGTACATTTCCCATCACCAGTGTCCCAAGTTTCCCTCCTGCAACACATCGCTCATCCACACCCCCCTCAGCCTTTCTTCTTCTTCTTCTTTTGAAGTGCAGAAGCTTCTTAGTTTGATGTACTCCCATTTGTTTATGTTTGCTTCTTCTTGCATGGCCAGTGTTGTTTCATCCTTAAAGATGCTTTTAGCTCCAATGTCATGGAGAGTTCTGCCTACATTTTCTTCTATGTACCTTATAGATTCATGTCTGATATTGAGGTCTTTAATCCACTTTGATATGACTTTTGTGCCTGGCATTAGACAGAGGTCAGAGTTCATTTTTTTGCATGTAGCTATCCAGTTTTCCCAGCACCACTTGTTGAAAGGCTTTCCTTACTCCACTTTACATTTCTTGCTCCTTTGTCAAAGATTAAGTGGCCATATATTTGGGGATGTGTGACAGGATATTCAACTCTGTTGCATTGGTCTGCAGGTCTGTTTCTAGCCCAATACCATGCTTTTTTTGTCTTTGTGAAGCAGGAATGTGTTTGATGATTGAAGAGTATGCTGTCCATTTGTACTATTTCTAAGAGGGCTTGGCATAATATTAGTAGTATCTTCTCCCAAGGTCTTTCTCTGTGTCAATAATGTTATTATTGAGTGTATTTTCTAAAATTTAATATTGCCAAAATTCCAGGAGGTACTTAACTCTTAATATTCTTTTGGCATAGGTAGAAACAAAAAAAAAGGAATAGAAAGGAATAAAAATTTCATAAAATTGCTATGTATTGCCATGGCAGGATTCAGGAAGTCCAATTCTAGACATTACAGGATTAATAAATTGACACTAAGCTTACTAATCTCTCTACATACTGCTATTTAAAAAAAACAGTATCTTAAATAAAAAAATATTAGGAATAATGCAAAATTTTTAGTAATTAAGAAATTGATGCTTATAGCACATACAACACAGATAATGTCTAATATTGTCTTTTTGTCTTACTTTTCTTTCCTTAACACCTAGAACAATGTCTCTTTCTGAATCTTTTTAATAATAAAAAATGTTGATAGCAAAACTTGATTACAAATGAGAAATGATAAAATTTTATTTAAATTTAAAGGATGAAAGATAAGACATTGCATATTGAATTATCTGGAACATATCAATGCAAAGTCAAAATAAGAGACTTTTCAAATTGGTGCATGAAAATTACTTCTTTCATAAAAATATAGTACCAGGAATAACTACATTCTGATAAAAATGTTATTAAATAAAACAAGTGTGTAAGAAAGGTAAAACGGATTATTATACCTAATGTCCACGAGTCCAGGAAGTATAAGTAAACATTTTAATGTCCATTAATCCGTGTGTGTATGTGTGTGTGTGTGTGTGTGTGCATATGCACCTATATAAATATATTTCCCCTGAGGTTGGTTGCCTTCTACTTTAAACTCCATCCGATGTGGTGTGATACTCTTGGTGTATTGGGGGTGTAAAGTATGAGCAGTCCAGGAATAGATTTTCTCATGGGTGAGGTTCTTCTGGGGAGAGCAGCTGTGAGAGTTGGGTTGAACTCTGGAGGATTTGGCTGCTAGAGCTGGCTCCCTTGGGATGGGGCGGGGCCTCACCCAACCTCATTAAGGTTGCCCGGAATGAAACAGCCTGGCGCAGAGTCCGGCGGCATGGCTATGGCATATTGTTTTGTGCTCTCTTCTAAGAGATTTATTGTTGAGCCTCTGGATCATGGCCGTTAATGAGACTATATGGCCCTAGAGGCAGCTTGTGGGGGTGACTGCAAAGCTGCCAGAAATAGGGGGAAATGGGGTTTTATTTCTTTTACTCTGAAGAGAATTTTCCGTCTCTTCAACAGGTTATTATGTCATTATTTAGAACCTATTTTAATGTCTCTGGAGCAGTATTTCTGAAATATTTTGGATTTTTTAGTCATTTTTTTTGTATTTCAATACTAAGTTTTTGTTAACATTCTATTATGTAACCTAGTTGGTAGATAGCATGCATTCAACCAAGATTTATAGAATTGAAAAAATATTGAAGGAGATTGGATAATAACATTGTAGAGACTTGAGCGTATAAGAATCTAGTTCACTTTGGCATGTTTATGAGTTCACATTCTTTCTGTGTTTTCATCTACCCGAATCAGACTCTTTTTGTTGAATTTGGATACTACACAACTACCTGAGTTTCTACCGTAGTTTTTCATTTGATTAGGAGATGCTTTTTTTGTGCCATTTAATTCTCACACCTCCAGTATGAAATGTATTTATATTCACTTTCCAGGGTAGAAAACAGAGTTGAAAAGCAGTAATTTTCCTAAGATATTATAGCAAGTAAATGGGTAAGGATTTGATTTTATATACCAATTCCCCTAAATTTTTCTCTTAAAATTAATGAAATGTTGAGCAGGAGTAATTGTATAAGCAGGTAAAGTACTTTCCTTGCCTGTGGCCAACTTGGATTTAACCCCTGGCACCATATACGGTCCCCTGAGCACTGCCAGGAGTGATTCCTGATTGTAGAGTCAGAAGTAGGCCAAGAGCACAGAAATCACAACAAAAATAACAAAATGTCAAGTTTTTAACTAATATTAAAAGCATTATTATTAGAATGATCATATTTGATCAATTTGTAACCTAAAGTTCAGTTTTGAGGTACTTGTCCTAAAGTTTCCATCCATTAACTCCATTTGAACAATTACAACTTTTGATAGTAAATAGAGAACCTCCTGCCTTTGTTCCAGGCTATCTTCACTGGGGACCCTCGGAGGGGGGCAGGTTAAGTTTCCCTCCCTGCCCCAAGCAGAACCCCAGCAGCCAAAACCTTCCAGAACCTAGCCACAGCCATGATCAAGGCCCCTCTCCACATGCTTGGATGAGCCTCACACATGAAGGAATTGGTAGAGAAACCCAGGTATGCGGGACCCGTGGCTGAGATCTCTAAGCCTGCTCGGATTGAGACTGAGCCTCCTCCATCCAGATCCCCTGTTTTCCAGTAGCTTGGCAGTCACACCCACAAACTGTCCCTGGTGCCATGTAATCTCATCAATGGCCAAGATCCAGAGACTATAAAACAAAGCTCCTGGAAGAGAGTGAAACAGTATTTCCTCCGTCCCTCTCAGAGAGCCTGGCAAGCTACCGAGAGTATCCCACCCCCACCTGGCAGGCTACCCGTGGCATACTGATATTCCAAAAACAGTAACAAATGATAGTCCTCATTCCCCTGATCCTGAAAGAGCCCCCAATACACCATCAGGCTACACTAGCACGCGACAGGGATGAATGGAGATGTTACTGGCACCTGTTCAACCAAATCGGTGAACAATGGAATGACAGTGATACAGTGATACAGGCAATGTCCACTAGTCCAGGAAGTATAAGTAACATTTTAATGGCCATTAATACTTGTTAACAATGATACATGAAGCCATGTGTTAGTTTTTAAAGCAAACCATCAACCCTTGAAGAAGAAACGTATTCATTTCATCCAGGATTATATCTGTCGATTAGGCATGGACTATGGGGAGGGTCAGCTGGTGCTATGACTCCTAGAGAAAATTTGAAGGAGTATCTGCTTTCAGATTTTTATCATATCCCCAAGTCCACTGAGAAGCAGATTATTACAATCCCCTGGGCATAGTCGGAAGGACATCAGGATAAAAGGCTATTTGATCCAATGACAAGAATATCTGACGAATATCTACAAGATGCTCAGAGTGGAGGTAGTGAATGGAATTTAGAGAAATATTTACCAACCAGAGTCCATCTTCCCCCTGTAAGCCCTAGGATATTCCAAGGTGGCCACAGGTAAAAGTCACATAATTGCGGCCAGCTCATGAGATGAGGAGGCCTGCCAGAGGGGGTGAGGCCAGGAAGGAAACAAGGAGTGAAGAGGTTGAAAACCACTGTTAAGGGGTTGCAGAGAGGTGAATAGGCATGGTTTTAGTCCATAAGGAGCCTAAAACATTTTTTAAGGAGAGGAGACTAAATTGTAGGAAGTAAAGAGAAAGCAAGTTGCAAAAGAGGAAACTCCGAAAGTGAGTGCTGCAGCCAGCAAGAATCACACAGTTTGTGCTGCCAAGGTTGAGACTGATGTCCTATGAATGATGTCTAACACAAGCATATTAGTAGCTCCCAGAGCTAAGAAACTATGCATCAAGAGAACCTTGCTGAAATATTTTAAAAAGTTGGAAACTCATACTGAAAATAACAATGTTTCTGAATATATCAATTCAGTATGACCAATGCCAAGACATAGCCTGATACATTTTAAATTAAAAAAAAATCAGACTAGTAGATAGTGCTTTGTATGCAGGAGACCACAAGTTCAATCACCACACAGATCCTAGAGCACCAAAGTGGGAGTTGCCTCTAAGCATTGCTTATTATGGAAACATCCCCCCGCCCCAGCACACCGCCCCCAGCAGAACTTGTGTGTCCAAGCGAAATACAGTGGTCGGACCCAGACAGGCAATAAGATTTTCATGAGATTTTTGACAGCAACACTTATTGCTAGAGGAAAATATAATAGGTAATGACTTTAGTCCTTTACTGAGAATGTTCTAGAGAATAAGTGACATGATAAAAGTGTATTACCACAATTGGTGTTCAGATTTCAGCATCAAGTTCCTATAGAAGTAAGATTAATTTAGGGTTAATGGGCCAGCACCTCATACTTTGTATTTTTAGATACCTACCATTTGATGATTAGTAGGATATATATAGTAAAAATGTTAACCTTTTATCGATAGTGTGATAGATCCCTAGACACAGCATTTATCTTGATATACAGCTTATAGCAGTTTTTGTTCTCTGCGAGTCACCAATAACCTTGTCACATCATGGGGTTTATTTATACTACTCCTTATCCTGGGTTTCTGGTTCTGGGTAGGAGGTTTTGTCCACATTATTATTCCTAGATGCCTGAGCTTAGTATGTTTGAAATATCAAAGATAGAACACCCTGACTATAATACTTGCACATTTCTTTGTGGTGCTCACACAGCATTCCACTAGGATCCATTAGGTTGTAGTATTTGCACACCTATTCCTTGGAAATTGTATCCTTTAGCTTTTGGACACAGCATGTGCTGGTGGAAAGTGCTTGTACAGTGTTGGCATGTCTCCTCATGGACTACACATCACCCAGAGTTGCACATTCTGTCCTGCTTCTCATAGTGGTCCCTCCCTTTCAGTTGTCTGTTCACACATAACTGGCTATGCTGTAGTCAGAAATTGTTTGCTGTGATGGGGTTCGTAGGCAACAGAACTTCTGCCTTCAAACAGTGAATTTCCCAGATTGTGGCTATCACCTGCAGTGGCAAAAGAGATGGAACTTGCTGCCCCATTTTATAAGAAGGTATTTGTAGCCATTCAGATCCAGGTGCCGGTCTGTGTCTTCTAAAATGAAGATGCCAGTCAGTAATTTTGGTCTGATCACAGACATTAAAAATAAAAGACAGAAGTACAGAGGATTTTGTCAAATTTCAGAGAAAAATTCCTAAAGTTATCTCTGATCACTAGTATTTACTCTTCGTTTTTCTGTGTGTATGCAGGGCTCCCAAGAAGGACTATCACTGGTGATACTTAGTCAACCAGTTGGGGTAACTGGAAACTAAGGCCTGAGGAGACGGAGCTGTTTGCTCCCAGTGCTGTAGGGCTCTCCAGGGCCTCATAAGTGGCACTGGGCAGTCTCTAGGACTAGATCCACTCTGTAGTATTTTGGGAGGCCACGTGGTACTGGGGCTTGAACTCAGGTCCCAAAGGAGGCACCCATTGCTGCCAAATGTCTCTCTAGTCCTGGTTCCTCGTATTATTAATATTATCTACACATCTCCTTGACTAGAAGACATTTTGTTTCTGCAAAATAACTAGAAGTTACATGATGTTTTGCTGACACAAACAAATAAGCCAATATGATAATACTTTAATAGAATCATACAGAGCTGTCAGTATTTTATATTATGACATAATATAGTATACTAATATTTTGTACTTTATTGTCAAAGGGAATATGTGTTGTGACTTTGATAGAGCTTGACAGATTTGCCACTGTAGAAATTATATCAACATATTCATACAACAGAAATTTATGAGAAATCCCAATGATTACTCTTTATTGGGCATTTGGGACTTTATATGAGGTCAAAAGAAGACTGTTAATAGTAGACTGAACTTGGATTCTTTCTTTACAGAGACGACTATGATTTTTGAGTGAAAAATATGGACCCAGGCAAGTATACTTATGGGGAAAACAGGACTGAATGTTTATACTTGAGAATGTTGTGAGTTTTCCGGAATGTATGATCACATTGCCAAGCTCAGATATGCATGTAAATGCATGTAGGAAGCTATAATTTATTGCGTGGGTGTCTATCACCTAAAGTACATGTTGGCAGAGTTTGTAGTTAGGTATTTTGGAAGTTAGGATATGTTGTCCTTATAGCCTCAGGTGGCAGTATTCTTCAACTACTGGGCCAACTGATTCTAGGCTTAATTTATTTTAAATATTGAAGCAGGTGGAGGCAAAACCAGGAAGTGATTTTTGTACAGTCAGTGAGCTCAGCAATGGCCTGGGTCCAATTTGGTCATTAAGGCCCAGTGTACATGATGTGAAAACAACCTGTGAATTCCATATGTTCAGCTATTTGGTTTGTTCAGTGTGTTGGGGGATGGCAGTGAAAGAAAGATCAAATTAAATGTTGTATTTAATTGACTGGCTGCTTGAATTGATGAGGCAATTCCATTAAAGTGGTCAACCAATTAGGCTGTAAGATGATTGAAAACACAGAATCAATAGTTTTTGCTTTGTTGTTTTTATTCAATGCAGATTTAGCAGGAGAATTACTTCACATGAGACCCATGTTTTAGCACCTGGGTGGCCCAAGCATGACTTGGGCTTCCAAAGTGTGCCATTTAATCCTGGAAAAGACCAGGCAAGGCAAACAATCCATCTCAATAATAATAGCAATAAGTGCAGTTACTATTGTTTTTATTGCATTTTGAATCACAAAGGGATGTGAGCAGCACAATGTTTTTAAGGTTTTTGACTCTCTTAATGGTCTAAAACCAGGCTAGTAAAAATAGTGACATATATATGTATATGTATATATGTGCATATGTATGTGTGTTGTCATTATTTTACAGACACATTCTTATATAAGTTAATTGCCAAGAAACTTTGATTAGTTTCCTTAAAATTTAGTCACAAACTAATACCAGGTATTAGTTTACACAGCCATGCGATTTGTCCATGGTTAAATAATAAAGCATCGTATGGTAATATGAAAAAATCAGATAAATTTTTTTCATTGAAAGTACAGTTGGAAATATACTTTTTAATAAAATCACTTAAGTTACGCAATAGTAAGTAACACATTACACATCATAGTAATGTCTTTTCACTGTCAAAGAAACTAGCCACACTAATTTTAGAAATAAAGAAATGATTAATGATTCTTTAAAGTTAGTCCCTTACTCAAATTATGCTTTTACTGCATTTTTTTTGGTAAAAGAAGGTAATAAAATCAAGAGACTGGATATGTCACTCAATAGGGTGGCTTGTTTTGCAAGTGGTGGGCTCCAGTGAAACTAGCCCCTCCCCCCAAAAATTATGAAATGAATTCAAATTTAAAACAAACAAGTAAACAAACAAAAACCAGTACCTCTTCTAGAAAATAATGATTTTACTCATTTTATCTTTCTCCCAAAGGGTAAGAATAAGGAGCCTGTTTAGAAACCTTGGTTTAGGTTTGTGGATAAGATAGAGAAACTATATGATCGCTATATGATCTACTATTGCTTTGGCCCCTATTATATTATTAATTAATTAATTTATTATTTGGGGGCATGAGGGACATACCCAGGAGCTCTCAAGAGTTATTTTTAGATGTACCAAAGTTTCTTTAACCAGTCATCTGTTCTAGGGCACTTGGATTGTTTCCAGATTTTGGCTATTATGAACAGTGCTGCAATGAACATATAGGTACAGATGTCATTTCTACTGTTCTGGTATATCTACACAATGGACTACTATACAGCTGTTAGGAGAGATGAAGTCATGAAATTTGCTTATAAATGGATAGACATGGAGAATATCATGCTAAGTGAAATGAGTCAGAAAGAGAGGGACAGACATAGAAGGACTGCACTCATTTATGGAGTATAGAATAACATTCCATGAGGCTGATACTCAGGGATAGTAGATACAAGGGTCAGGAGGATTGCCCCATAGCTGGAAGCCTGTTTCATGAACAAAGGAGATAAGGCAGCTGGAATAGAAGGAATCACTAAGAAAATGAGTGTTGGAGGAATTGGTTGGGATGGGAGATGTGTGCTGAAAGTGGATAAAGGACCAAACATGATGACCTCTCGGTATCTGTATTGAAAACCATAATGCCCCAAAGTAGAGAGAGTATTCAGAATATTGTCTGCCATGGAGGCAGTGGATGGGGGGGAAGGGGCGTATACTGGGGATATTGGTGATGGGAAATGTGCACTGGTTGAGGGATGGGTGGTTTGATCATTGTGTTATTGTAACCCAAACATGAAAGCTTGTAACTATCTCACCATGATTCAATAAATTTTTTAAAAAAGAGTTATTTTTAGCTCTGTTCTTAGGCGGGACCACTGGCAGTGCTCAAGGGGACCATATGTGGGGTGCCAGGTATTTGAACTAGAGAGATCTGCAAATAGGAGGAGCATTTCACTTCCTATTCTCTTCATTAGTGTGCCCCAGGACTGATTCTTTTCCATCTAAGAGCAAGAGTGTAGCATCCATACCAGCAGAAATTGACTTTAAATTCTAGAGGCAGGACTAGCAGAGTCAGTAGAATCAGGAAAGCAAACCAAGAGATAGCAACAAACATTTTAAATTTTTGTTTTAAACTGGAGACAGACTTAAGGTGGGGAAAGCAACCAAATAAGCAAAGGTTTCCATTTTCTTATTTCTCCCCTTCCACAATTCATTGCAGCCATCTGTGATCTCCTAAAGTATGTGAAGAGTAACTTGCCTCCCATGTTTATAAGACTACTCCGCAAATGTGATTGCTCCTCCAGGACTTTATTAATGGCATTTACGATTCCCTCAACAACTAAGCCATGCTGTTCTTCCAACACCGGGCCTTTGGAGAAGTCATTATCCCGTCGATCACAACAAAACTGAATTCTAATGGGTTGCCTGGTGCAATACGTTGTGAGTAACTCCCTGTGTTCTGGCAGTAAAAGCAAATTAAATTTAAGATCCCTGTTCACAAAGGCTTAATTCTAAATTTTGCAAAGTTTCCATTAAACAATATTGTCTACAGAAGTACACTCTAGCATTCTCCTTCCCCCCCCACCTCCCTGCCCCAGCTGGGAAATCAAGGGAAAGGAAATTCCAATAGGAGATTTATTAAATTTTCCCATTAATTTTGAGTTACACTCTCTTAGCACTTATTTATATTGGGAAAATTAAAATGTCTGTCCTCTTTGAATTCTATAAAACATTAATGGAAATTGGATTTCATCAAGGAAATGAGAGTTCCTGAAAATCAGAGATGAACAAAGCAATCGATGAAAATGAATTTTACTTTTGGTAATAAATATGGTAATAGTGTTTCTTCCTCTTATTAGTGGCATGGAAAAATTAGGGAATACTTTAATATCTTCTTTACTCTGTGAGAGACTCAGAGCAACTATTTCTTAGTCTTCACTTTCCTTTTGATCTTGAAGATGGAGGATGGTTTCTTACAGCTGGGATGTGAATAAATTGTATTTCTCTGAGGGTTGTGGGTGGGCTATACACACCCTGCACTGATTAGTTCATTTGTTGTTACTGCAAAATGACAAAGAATGGGTGCAATTTCTTAAAGTTCTTATTTTTATTTTTGGTTTTGGGACCATACCTGGCAGTGCTCAAGGCTTACTCTTGTCTTTATGGTTAGGGATTACACCTTGGTTGGTGTGGGTAACATATGAAATGCCAGGATTGAACCCAGGTCAGCCAGGTACAAGACAAGCATCTTACCTGTTGTACTATCTCTCCATCTCTCCACCCCCATTTTTTTACTTCTACTTTATTTGAGTCGGATTTATTCTTGAGTTCTCAGACAGCACATTCCAAGTTCACGTGAGTGACACAATGCTTAACCCTGAGAGTTAGAGTTGCCTGAAGCAGACCCAGCATATGTAAAGGTCCTATCAGGTAATGGGGCAGCAGAGACTATGTGTTGGGTGTTTCTGTTATATTTAGTTTTATTTATTCTTGTAGTACACTTTTAAAATAGGCATTTTAATCTTATATTTTGGACAAAAAAACTTGCCAGGAACATAGCTCATCAGTGACAGAACTTTTTATGCATTTGTTTATTTATTTATTTATTTTTGCTTCTTGGGTCACACCCAGCGATGCACAGGGGTCACTCCTGGCTCTGCACTCAGGAACTACTCCTGGCGGTGCTCAGGAGACCATATGGGATGCTGGGAATCAAACCCAGGTCGGCTGTGTGCAAGGCAAATGCCCTACCCACAGTGCTATCACTTCAGCCCCTATTTGTCCTTTTGACACTATTTTTTAGTACTGATTTTATACACAAACTGTTGTTATGTTCTATGGTTCCACACTAATACATAGATATTTGTAGTCTCATGGGGAAAGAAAACAGAATAAATTATTTGATAAGCTATGAGATCTGGCTATGTTAGAACAAGGCTCATCTAACATTAGACAGTCCAGCTGAGTGAGATTTTAAAACTAGAATAGCGATTCCAAATCCTGTTTTCATCTTTTGAGCCCTGCTGCATCTGCTGAAGCCAATGGGACACTTCATGAATCACTAAGCTCCTGAGACCCAAACCACCTACTATGAAGGCTCAGAACAAACAGATTCTCTATGACTACTGTTTTTGGCAAATCTCCTAAAGTATAATTCAGACCTTGCAGTCCACAAATTTTTGGCCCCTGATATTAGGTGAATGGAATCTACAGGGATAAATGGGAACCCAAATCACTTCTAGTGCCTGAATTAGTTGAGATGAATTAGTTG
This sequence comes from Sorex araneus, assembly GCF_027595985.1. Lineage (NCBI taxonomy): Eukaryota > Metazoa > Chordata > Mammalia > Eulipotyphla > Soricidae > Sorex > Sorex araneus. The sequence continues at coordinate 77,691,021 of NC_073307.1, forward strand.
AAGATGGAGGATGGTTTCTTACAGCTGGGGTGTGAGTGAAAATAGTATTTCTGTGAGCATTGGGTGGGGGGCTTTCATTTATTGTTACTGCAAAAATGACAGAGAATGGTCCAGTTTCTAGCCACTCTCATGAAATAGACATTATCTCTGCCAAAATAATAATTGTTATGCTAAGTATGATTCACTTGGTCTGAGTAAGAATGAAACAAGATCTCAGTCGAATGTTTCTGGCTATCCAGGAAAACCCCCACTACCTCCACTCCCCAGCCACCGCCATGCTTCAGGCCACTTTCCGGACACTGGGGCTGAACCTCACGCATGAGTGAAGCCCCACAGAACCAGGTAAAGCACAACTTTGCGACCTTGGACTCCAGGCTCAATGAGACCTGGAAACAAGATCCTCTGTCTGCCTCCTCCAATCTCTGTTGCTCCAGGGATCAAACCCAGACACCCCACCCTACCTTAGCCAGATAAACACCTCACTGGCAGACCTTCACTACTTCCACTATCCAGCCACCATCACGCTTCAATTTACTTTCCTGACTGCGTGGCAACACAGCACACCATAAGACACTTAATACCCATTTTCCATAATTTCCCCACAATATATGATGGGATTCAAATATGTTGTGAACCATGGGAATACCTGTAAGGGTGATTGGAGGCCGTTATAAAAGCCTCCATCTGTCTCAGCGAGCCCCAGCAAGCTGCCAAGAGTACCCGGCCCACACGGCAGAGCCTGGCAAGCTACCTGTGGCATATTTGATATGCCAAAAACAGTAACAATGATGAGCCTCATTTTCCCCCAATACAGCAGCATTAAGAAGGATGATCAAGGAGAGGGTGATAAAATCTCAGGGACGAACTAGATTGCCAAAATGAAGAAAGACTAAAATGACTGCCTGTACATTCAATGGCACTTCTGTCATCAGAAATATCCATTGAGGACCTGATGGTTCAAGCTCAGATCAAGTATGACATCTTTGGTCTGACTGAAACGAGAAGGCATCGATCACATCATGCCATTTTCGACCCTGGAGAAGAACTGTTCCTCGGAACATGTCACAACAGAGGCGTTGGTGGTATTGGTGTTTGTCAACATGAACTTGGCCATGAGCATTGATTCATTCGAGTGCTTAAGAATCTGAATCAGATGATTACACTTGAATAGATGTGACACACTGTTGGCAATTTCTATCTTTGTTATCTATGCACCAACATCCAACTACAATGAAGAAGAAATTGAGAAGTTCTATGTAGAGCTGGAGAAGTTCTATAAAGAAGACCACACCTTGTATAAGATCATTGTTGGTGACTTTAATGTCAAGATAGGACTGAGAAGGTCACCCAAAGAACTCCACATTGGCACCCATGGTCTAGAATAAAATGAACAGTCTGAGTTCATCATGTTGACCAAGACCATCCATGGTAACTCACAGTTACAAAAGGCTGAATCTAAACGTTGGACATGGGAGTCTCTTAGTGGACAGTTTCACTATGAAATTGACATAATATTCAATCAAAAGTTTTGCCTGACTGATATTGCTGTTGTCCCAAAATTACAAATGGGATCAGACCACTGTCTCCTTCATATGAAATTCTACTTTACAGAGCATAGAGAAAGATCTGCAAAGTTTAAGTTTAAGAAGAGAACTCTCAGAATGACCACCAGCTGGGAGTTCTTTGGCACTATTGCAACAATATGGAAAGATGCCGTCCTTGACAACATTGGCAAGGAATACGATCGACTGGTTCAGCACCTCCATGACTGTGTGAAGAATGCCAAGAGTGGGAAAGCCACAAACAGAAGCTGGTCTTCGGAAACTCTTGAGCTCATTCGCCAACGTGGTTTGGCACGAGCCTCAGGCAACCACAAGCTAATGTCTGAGTTCGCAAAGCTGTGCAGAGAAGTGATAAAGAGAGAAGAGCAGCAGTGTTGGCCAATGTGGCAGAAGTTGGGAAAAGTATTTGCAACGCTCGTCTGTCCTTCGCCAACTACGAGACCAAGATGACTGCCCTCCGATGTCCTGATGGGTCTATCACATCTTTCAGAAGGGCAATGGAGAGGATTATTCACGACTTCTACTCAGATCTCTTTGACAGCCACATCCACCTGCCCACGTACCAAATCCTGCAGGATGGATATGTCATTCCCAACATCCTCCCTTCTGAAATTCAACATGCCATTTCGCTGGTAAAGACGCATAAAGTACCCGGTCCAGACAAAGTCAGACCAGAACATTTGAAAAATCTGCCACCTGTACTAGTCAATACACTGGCTCTGCTCTTCACATGCTACCTGTCTGAAAGCAAGTTTTCATCCCAGTGGAAAACCAGCAAGAAGATTCTGTTGTACAAGAAGGGAGACATCCACAACATCTGCAACTATTGCCCAGTCTGCTTGTTGTTTCATCATCTACAAGTTGTTTACTCGAGTCATCCTGAATAGAATAGGCTGAACACTAGACAAAGGACAACCATGAGAGCAAGCCAGGTTCTGAAAAGGATTCAGCACGAGTGACCATATCCACACGGTGACCAAGCTCATTGAAGTTTCATGAGAGGTCAAGATGCCTCTGTCTAACGTTCATCGATTTAAAGAAAGCCTTTGATTCTGTTGAGACTGAAGTGGTCATTGAAGCCATAGCCAAACTGGGCACTCAAACTCAGTACATCAAGATCCTCCATGAGCTGTATTAAAGATTAACCATCAGGATCTCATCATTCTACAGGGAAATGATCATTGACGCAAAGAGAGGGATAATGGCAGGCTGATATTATTTCACTGAAACTCTTCAGTGCCACCCTTGAGAACGTCATGTGACGACTGGAATGGGAAGGAATGGGAGTGAAGATAAAAGGTCAACAACTACACCACCTCTGCTTCACTAATGATATCGTTGTAATAACACCAAACATTGGGCAAGTGGCACAAATGCTGGCCGTCTTCGACCGCAAGTGTGGAAAGGTTGGACTGCAACTGAATCTCACCAAGACACTGTTCATGAAAAATGAACTAGTCCTTGATGTTTCATTTGCTCTCAATGGAATGAACATCTTCGAATGCAACAGCTATGTGTACCTGGGTCAAGAACTCAAAATGAGGAATGACTTGGTGCCAAAACTGCGCAGGAGGAAGAGAGCAACATGGAACGCCTTCGAGAGCGTCGAAGAAGTATTTAAGAGGAAAAAGAACCTCTGGCTCTTGGCACATCTTTTCAACTTCACCATTCTTCCTGCACTAATATATGCCTCAGAGACCTGGGCCCTACGCAAAGAGGATGAGAACGCTTTTCTATTCAGGTATCCCAAGGAGGAATTGAAACTGCTATGCTTGGAGTATCACGTTTCACTCAAGTGAGAGAAGGAATCCGGAGTTCTGACCTCTGTCGACAGTCAAGAATCAGGGACAAGGGGCTGGAGCAATAGCACAGAGGGTAGGGCATTTGCCTTGCATGCGGCTAACCCTGGTTCGAATCCCCAGCATCCCATATGGTCCCCTGAGCACCGCCAGGAGTAATTCCTGAGTGCATGAGCCAAGTAGTAACCCCTGTGCATCACTGGGTGTGTCCCCCAAACCCAAAACAAAAAAATCAGGGATGCTCTTTAGTTTGCCAAGGTGTCAAAAATCAATTGGACTGGACACGTAATGCAATTCAGAGGTGACCACTGGACTAGAGATGTTACCGACTGGATTCTAAGGGATGTCAAAAGACCCACCAATGAGATGGTCAGACTTCTTCGTCAAAACCCTGAATGAATGGTTTGAAGCTCTTCCTGTTCCTGGAGCGAGCAGATATCATTGGGCTATACTAGCACGTGACAGGGACGAATGGAGACGTTACTGGCAATCGCTCGAGCAAATTGAAGATCAACAGGATGATAAGTGGTATAAGTGACCCAGGAAAAACTAGTATGGTCCTCTCACAGTGAGTCAGATCTAGGTCTTAGTTATAGATTATTATGGAAAATTAATAAAGTTATTCTGCCCAATAAAATGGTTGTGCTAAGAATAATTTTCTTAGTGTGCTTCTAAAATCAGAGTATAAAGAAATTTAAAACTCAGAATTGGAGGCCAGAGAAATAGTACTCTGAGTAGGGCATTTGCCTTGAAAGTAACCAACCTGGGTTTAATCTCAGCACCCCATATGATCCCCTGAGTCATGCCAGAATGAAGAGTGGGGTTCATTCAATGCCAGAGTGAAAAAGTAGGAGTAGGTCCTGAGCATAGATCATTTGCCCCTCCTGTCTTCCCCCCAAAAAAGATTCAGAATTTTTTGAGAAGCTGCTTCATCAATGTATCAAAGGACTTAATAAAGGACTGTGAATAGGTTTTCCTGCAGTTTTTTTTTTTTTTTTTTTTTTTTTTTTTTTTGCTTTTTGGGTCACACCTGGCGATGCACAAGGGTCACTCCTGGCTCTGCACTCAGGAATTACCCCTGGCGGTGCTCAGGGGACCATATGGGATGCTGGGAATCGAACCCGGGTCGGCCGCGTGCAAGGCAAACGCCCTACCCGCTGTGCTATCACTCCAGCCCCCTGCAGTTTTAAGTATGATGTCCATCTTAGACAGTATAGGCCTCTGACATTTCTTATTATTCCTTTTTATGTGGTTCTCTCTCTATTTTACCTTCTGAGTATCCACCTATAGAAGGCTCCTTTTTTACTCATTGTGGGCTCTACAGTTTAAGTAGATTAAGTATTTTTACCTTATTTAATCATAGTCTATATCTTAGACTGAGGTCCCTCAATAATAGAGACAAAGTTAAAAGTTTGTGCTGGAGTGATTACGTTGAAAAAGTTTAGGAATAGTTGTAGTCAACTGGGACAAAGGGACTGCTAAAAAAAGACAAAGCCATATCATGGCAACACACACTGTGCTTTGTTTATAGGAAAAATGGGAGATTGTACCTTAAAGCTATGGCTAACAGGGGAAAGGACCTGAAATATTTTGAATTGAAATATAAGTCTCTGGTTGGCCCTGGGACAAAGATGTTTCCAGGTATGCCCAGCTCTTGGGGTTCAAAGGAAAGTGAGAATAGAGATTCAGGCACCAGCCATCAAGAGCAAGTGCAGGCAAGTGGTATGTACAACAATGGAAAACCATTTTTTTTTGTTTCCAGTGGTGCAGTATGCCACTGTGTGATAAGCACATACAGTCTTTGTATTTGTATCATTTATGTGATTTACTACATTGTTATTATGAAAAATGTATATGACTTGAAAAACACTCCTAGATTTCTAATTTTTAATTAGCCATTAAAGCATAATGTCCTTAGGAATCAACAAAAGATATAGGAAATTTATACAATGAAAACTTTATTATTATTATTATCATCATCATTATTATTATTGATTTACCATGAAAACTTTAAATCACTTAAGAAATATATAATCTTGGGGTTGGAGCAATAGCACAGCAGGTAGGGTGTTTGCCTTGTACGCGGCTGATCCGAGTTCAATTCCCAGCATCCCATATGGTCCCCTGAGCACCACCAGTGGTAATTCCTGAGTGCAAAGCCAGGAGTAGCCCCTATGCATCGCCAGGTGTGACCCAAAAAGCAAAAATATATATACATAAATATATGATCTTGTTAAAAAAACAATCCAGTTCACAATGGTACCTCAGAAAATCAGGTACCTTGGAATCAGCTTAACCAAAGAGGTGAAGGACCTATACAAGGAAAATTACAAAACACTAATCTAAGAAATAAAAGAGGTCACTAGGAAATGGAGACACATCCCCTGCTCATGGATAGGCAGAATTAACATGATCAACATGGCAATATTGCCCAAAGCACTATACAAATTTAATGCGGTCCCTAGCAGCATACCCATGACATTTTTAAAATAGGCAAAATACTCCTGAAATTCATATGGAACAATAAGCCCCCCATGAATAACTAAAGCAATCCTTGGGAAAAAGAAGATGGGTGGCGTCACCTTCCCCAATTTCAAACTCTACGACAAAGCAGTAGTAATTAAAACATCATGATATGGCTTGGAGGCTGACCTCACATTCTGGGGAAAGGTCAACTCAGAGAAGGGATCACCAACTATAATGTAGTCGAAGGCCATGTGGGGGAAGGGAGTTGCGGGCTGAATGAGGGCTAGAGACTGAGCACAGTGGCCACTCAACACCTTTATTGCAAACCTCAACAGCTAATTAGAGAGAGAGAACAGAAGGGAATGCCCTGCCACAGTGGCAGGGTGGGGTGGGGGGAGATGGGATTGGGGTGGATGGGAGGGATTCTGGGTATACTCGTGGTGGAGAATGGGCACTGGTGAAGGGATGGGTTCCCGAACTTTGTATGAGGGAAGCATAAGCACAAAAATGTATAAATCTGTAACTGTACCCTCACGGTGGTTCACTAATTAAAAATAAATAAATTTAAAAAATAATAACAAAATAAAACATCATGATATTGGGTTAGAAACAGACCTGCAGACCAATGCAACAGAGTTGAATATCCTGTCACACATCCCCAAATATATGGCCACTTAATCTTTGACAAAGGAGCAAGAAATGTAAAGTGGAACAAGGAAAGCCTCTTCAACAAGCAGTGCTGGGAAAACTGGATAACCACCTGCAAAAAATGAACTCTGACCTCTGTCTAATGTCAGGCACAAAAGTCAGATCAAAGTGGATTAAAGACCTCAATATCAGACATGAATCTATAAGGTACATAGAGGAAAATGTAGGCAGAACTCTCCATGACATTGAAGCTAAAAGCATTTTTAAGGATGAAACAACACTGACCATGCAAGTGGAAGCAAACATGAGCAAATGGGACTACATTAAAGTAAGAAGCTTCTGCACTTCAAAAGAAACAGTGGCCAAAATACAGAGGGAGCCCACAGACTGGGAAAGAATATACACCCAATACCCATCTGATAAGGGATTAATATCAAGGATATACAAAACACCAGTAGAATTGTATAAGAAAAAAACCTCCAACCCCATCAAAAACTGGGGAGAAGAAATGAACAGAAGTTTATTCAAAAAAGAAATAAAAATGGCAAAAAGGCACATGAAAAAATGCTCTACATCAATAGTCATCAGGGAGATGCAAATCAAAACAACAATGAGATATCATCTCACACCACAGACACTGGCACACATTCAAAAGAACAAAAGCAACCAGTGCTGGCACCTAGGTGGGGAAAAAGGGACACTCTTTCACTGTTGGTGGGAATGCCAACTGGTCAGCCTTTCTGGAAAACAATATGGACAGTCCTTCAAAAACTAGAAATTGAGCTTCCATATGATCCTCCAATACCACTTTTGGAAATATATCCAGAGGATGCAAAAAAGCACAGTAGAAATGACATCTGTATTTACATATTCATTGCAGCACTCTTCACAATAGCCAAAATCTGGAAACAATTCGAGTGCCCTAAAACAGATAACTGGTTAAAGAAACTTTGGTGCATCTACAAAATGAAATACTATGCAGCTGTTAGGAGAGATGAAGTCATCATGAAATTTGCTTATAGATGGATAGACATGGAGAGTATCATGCTAAGTGAAATGAGTCAGAAAGAAAGAGACAGACATAGAAGGACTGCACTCATTTGTGAAGTATAGAATAATATCACATGAGGCTAACACTCAAGGTAGTAAATATGAGGGCCAGGAGGATTGCCTCATAGCTGGAAGCCCTCTTCATGAGCGGAGAGGAGAAGGCAGATGGAATAGCAAAGGAATCACTAAGAAAATGACGGCTGGAGGAATCAGTCAGGATGGGAGATGTGTGCCAAAAGTAGATAATGGACCAATTATGATGACCTCTCAGTATCTGTGTTGCAAGCCATAAAGCTCCAAAGTAGAGAGAGAGTATGGGGAATATTTTCTGCAATGGAGGCAGGGGGAGGGTGGGAAAGGAGGGGTATACCAGGGATATTGGTGGTGGGGAATGTGTACTGTTGAGGGATGGGTGTTTGATCATTGTGTGATTGTAACCCAGACATGAAAGCTTGTAACTATCTCACAGTGATTCAATAAAATTAAATAAGTAATATATGATCTTAGGAAATGGATAACATTGCATGCTCTTGGATTGGAACAATTAATATTGGTAAAATGATTATCCTGCCTAAGCTATATTGTAGATTTAAATTATGAAATAGAATTCGTCAAGGACCTAGAAAAGTCAGTAATAAAACATGCAATTAGAAAAGACCCCAAATAGCCAAAGTCCTAAAGAAAAATAAGAATTTTGGAGGTATCTCATTACCTAATTTGGAACTGTATTATAAAGCTATGAAGATCAACACTGCAAGGTACTGAAATATGTAGCAGAACACGGCACATGATAAATTCTCTGATTGGTGCATCAGATTTGAATAATAAAGGACAAACCCTCATATTTATAGACACTTAATATTTTATAAAGGAGCTGAGAACATAAAATTGAGTAAAGATAAACTCTTCAACAAATGATGCTGGGAAAGCTGCATAACCATGTGTGAAAAAAAAAAGCTTGATCCATACCTCAGACCTTACATAAAAGTCTATTTTAAGTGGATCAAAAATGTTGAGATTCAACTGGACACTATAAAGTACATCTAAAAAACATAGACAAAACATCCTAAGATTTGCACCTCAATGGCATATTCAATGATATGATATCGTTGGCAAAGACTACAGAATAAAAACATAAACAAATGACACTACATCAAATTAGAATAACTGCATGGCAGAAGCAACAGAGGCTAAAATGAAAAGACAGCTAACTGAAAGGAAAAATAATATCTTCATTCAATGCATCAGATTAAGGGCTGATATCCAGGATACATAAAGTACTCACAAAGATCAATAACAACAACAAAATCCTATCCAAAAACTGGTAGAGGAAATGGATAGATGGCTAGTGGGCATGTGAAAAAATGCTCGGCATCATTTATCACTAGGGAAATCCAAATAGGTATTAAAATGCGATATCATATGGCCCAGTAATAATAATGCATCAGAAATAGTGGGAATAATCTCTCTTTACAGGGATGTGTTGTATAAGTAGCTCTCATTCACTGCTGGTTGGAATGTTGTCTGGTTCAATCATTGTGGAAAAAAGTATGGAGAGTTTTTAATAAACTCGGAATGGAGCTACCATATGACCAGCAATTACACTTTTGGGAAGCTACCCCCCCAAACAAAAGGGCATTCATTCAAAAGGACATATGCACACCATTATTTATTGTAGCACTTAGTACAACTAGCTTAGATTTGGAATCAATCTAGGTGTCAAATGGCAGGTGAATAGATTATTGTGTATACAGGTATGTATACACAATAAAATACTATGCAGTTGCAAAGAATGATGAAATCATGCAATTTGCTGTGACCTGGTTGGAGTTGGAAGATACCACGTTGAGTGAAGTATGCCAAAATAAGGACAAACAAAACTTTGGTATATAGAATTACTGGATGAGGAAATGTAATATAGTAAAGGGGGGAATCCCTACATCACCCTCGACCCCAGATTATACGGAGGACAACAACAGATAGGGTAAGAATTTGAGCGTGGAAGGAAGAGTGTGAGAAAGAGAAGTAATGGGGGAAAAGGAGTCAGGGGCTTTGTGTACTGGTGCTGTGGGAAAGTGGTTGGCTATATATCCAAAGCACAGACTCAGTATCACTGAAAGCATGAGATATAAACTATAACCACAGAAATTTACAATGTGCCATCAAGGTGTCAGGCAGGGGTGGAGTGAGGGGAGGTGGGAAAGACAGGAGAGACCCTGGGGACTCTGCTGGTGGGACTGGTGTTGGAGTACTGTATGCCTAAAACTCAACAATCAGTAGCTTTATGAATCATGGCTTTTAAAAATAAAAGAAAACTTAAAAAAGTGTTTTGTTTAAATATCTCATATATCTATATACATACATCTATATACATATGTATATGTACATATATACATGAGCCTCCAAAAAGGCTCCTCTATCCTGGGAGATAAGAACTCAGGTTTGAGAGAATGAGAAACATTCTCATATAAGCAACAGCTTAGAGTGTTTGTTGCTTCTAAATCAGCTCTGCAAGAAATACTAAATAGTCTCCTATAAAATGCAGTGTACCCCATTTGGAAGCAGAACGATACATAAAATTCATAGATGGAGCTTTAGGCTTACATGCTTTAAACTTGAAAGGGGAAGTAAGAAAAATTTTAGATGTAAATTACATGGTAACCTCAAAGCAACAGCTCTTAGAAGAAAGCAACAAGAATAGGCAAATGTAAGAAAACCACTACATAAATGATCAGGATTAAAATGCAAGTAAAAAAAAAAGGAAAATCCAAGGAATATTGTATAACAAAATTTGCCAAACATCCTCACAGGAAAATGCAACAAACTCCTTTATGTTAATAGTATTTTCATTCTGTTGGGGAGGGTTGGTGTATGCCCAGTGGTGCACACTGGTTACTCTAGTAATTCAGAAATTACTCCTGGCAGGGTTTAGGGGACCATATATAGTACTGGGGATTGAATCTGGGTCAACTCTCTTCATAATAATAATGGAAGTTATAACAAAAGAAACCAGACAAGAAAATAAATCAAAGGCATCCATACTGGTAAAGAAGTTAAACTAATACTATTTCCAGATGACATGATAATATACATAGATGATCTTAAAGACCACACACACACACAGACACACACACACAAACACGAACAGAGCTTTTTAGAAACATAAGCCAATACAGCAAAATAGTAAGCTACAAAATCAACACTTAACTTTTTTTTTTTTGCATTTCTATACGCAAACAATCTAGAAGAGAAAGAAGGTATATGAAATGTTGGAAGGAGTGTTTCCTCCCTAAATAGTGTTGGGAAAACTGGATAGCCACACACACACAAAATGAAACTGAGCCCTATTACACTCCATATACAGAGCAATTCAAAGTGGATGAAAGATATTGATATTAGACTTGCAGAAACTAGTCAGCATTCCCCATTATTTACCTCACAAATATATTTGATGATTTAAAAATCCATAGACAAAGAAAACAAAAAAATTGGATTATATCAAACTAAAATATTTTTATTGTGAAATAAATTTTGTCTCAAGTATTTAAAATACTTCACTCAATGAAATCAAAAGTATAGCCCTATTTCAAATTGTGACCTCGAATATCAGGTACCCAAGAATCAATATAGCAAAGAAAGTGAAAAACATATATCCAAAGTTGTAAATTACCCTAATAGAAATAGAAGAGTACATAAAGAAATGGAGAAATATTTCATGTTTATGGACTGGAAGAATTAACATTGTTCAAATGACCATTCTCTTGAAAGTTTTGTCAAAATGATCATAGTTGGTGTGAATGTCATCTGCTACGGCTTCTATGGAAAAAGCATTGCGTTTTCTGAAAAAACTGAAAACAGAACTCTTACTAAAAATTCCGTTCCTTGACATCTATCCCAAGAATATTAAATTATTAATTTGAAATGATACGCATGCATATTTATATTGCAGAATAGCTAAGATCTGAAAGCAACCAAATGTTCAACCATAGATTATGTTCAACCATAGATTAGTGGATATCTTATACACACATGCGCGCGTACACACACACACACACACACACACACACACACACACACACACTGAAATGCTGTTCAGTTATAAGAAAAGATGAAATCTGGTCAGAGAGATGACTCAAAGGACTGACCAAATGCTCTGCATGCAGGGGGCTCAGATTTGATCCTTCAAAACACCAATCACTGTCAGAAATGTTCCTGGTACTGAGTGTGATTTAAAAACAAAAACTAAAATTAAAAAAAATAACCTGAAAAGAGAAGAAATCTTGCCTTTGCCACAATATAGATGGAATTTGAGGATATCATACTGAGTGAAGTGAGTCAATAGAAGAACAAATACTTGACGATCTTTCTCATTGTGCTATAACAAAATAAAATAATGAAATTGACAGTATCCAGTGATTAAAACCATTTGGACTTGGACTGTAGTGAAAGCTTATCAGGAGAGGATTGGAGGTAAGGAGGGGAGAGATTGACTAGAAATGAAATAAAGATGATGGCAAAATGTCTTTGTCATTTTGGTGTTGTTGGAGATACAATAATTTTTTAATACCAAAAGCATTAACATAATTATAAAACATGCTGCCTCAATAATAAAAGATAATAAACAATCCATTGATATATTCTAGTTTTTTTCTTTTTGTGTCACATCCGGCGATGCACAGGGGTTACTCCTGGCTTATGCACTCAAGAATTACTCTCAGCGTTGCTCAGGGGTTCATATGGGATGCTGGGAATAGAACCCAGGTCAGCTGCGTGCAAGGCAAATGCCCTACCCACTGTGCTATCTCTCCAGCCCCTCTAGTTTTTATCTCTAAACCTACTTAAGTTAGTAGGTTTTCTTTATACTAATTTATAGGAATTATTGTCAACATACAGTCCAGGGACAAGCACACCCAGTATCTGGTGTATCTCTTACTAGAAAAGACAGATTAATAGATTTTTTTTTTTTGCTTTTTGGGTCACACCCAGCGATGCTCAGGGGTTACTCCTGGCTTTGCACTCAGGAATTACTCCTGGCGGTGCTTGGGGGACCATATGGGATGCCGGGGATCGAACCCGGGTCGGCCTCGTGCAAGGCAAACACCCTACCCGCTGTGCTATCGCTCCGGCCCCCAGATTAATAGATTTTTAACTCACCTCCTTTCTATTTAACAAGTCTGGATATGGGATTTAATTTGACTTTAACAATTAATGCCATTTGAATGCTTATTCATATCAGATTTTTGAGAACACATCTCTATAGGCTAAGAAAGTGTTACAGAGATAGGAAAGGAGGGGAACAGCTTCTTTCTTCTAAATAGAGTATTTTATATTTATGACTTCATTTATTAGTCAAGACTCCTTCTTATTATCCAGTAAATATTGTAAAATTATTTTAGTTAATGAAGAACTTGTAAGTTAGGAAGGTAAATTGATTGGTCAAGTTATATATTGATATCAATGTCAGAATTTGAACCAATGCATCAGTTTAAAGCACGTGCTCTTTCTAGTACATTGTGTATTGTGTCAGGAAGTCAGATACTAGTGGCCTGTGCTTACAGTGAAATCTTTGATCCATGAATATAACTGTGGGGAAGATCTGGCTTTGCTTAGGTCTCTAGCTGACAATATTAAGTGCAGCAGAGACCAATAATAACTTGTGAAGCAGGCTCATACAAATCAACATCACAAAGCATGTAAACCCAAAACTCTCTTGCTCTCAATTATCCCGGAGGAAGTGAATTTAAAAGGAAGTAGAGAGAAAACTAACTTCTGCTATTATGAGAGAGGAATGGAAGATATTTTCCTGTGATAATAAAAAAGGATCATGTAGTTGTGTGCCAGTGATGGTGATTATGAAGGTAGTGATGGAGCTGGCGGGTGAGGGTGAGGGGATGCAGAGACTGTCATGTAATAGTGATGGTGAACATGGAGTCAACGACGATGTTAGTAATAGTTGCAATCCTAAGTAGCAGCTACCACTTACCAATTCTTGTTAGTCAGAAGGTATACTATTATAATGAACCTAATACAATGCCTCATTTAAGCCATGGTAACCCAGTAGGAAGTGGCAATGAAAAGTGTCATTACTACTTTACACATGAATAAAGAAAGATCTGAAAGATCTGAAAGTTCTGAAAGATCCATAGCTTTCCCAGGCCTATACTTTTACAATAAGGATCAAATTTATTATCAAGCTCAATAAGATCTTTAATAGACAGATATATCATTGCTGAGAAAAAACAGAAGCACAAACACTAAGTATTATGTTGTTCACAAATCTTTAAACAGCAGAGAGAGGAATTGACCCAGAGCCCATATTTGGCCAATAAACTACACTTTTTTCAGCTTGGGGACTAGAATCTTCAAAATAAGCCTTAGTCTTTGCAAGATTTTATGATGCCTTACTGGATTTTCTTGTATTTCTGTAGAAAAATGGTTACAGTTCCTCACTTTATAAACCTCTGAGAATGACAGTTACCAATTCTTGATTTCATCAAAGAGTTCCATGTGTTTGCAATTCTTTACCTTTCCACATTTGGCACATGAAATTGCACTTATCCAGTCCAAATTTGATGCTAATTGACTGATTGAAACAGGATTTTATTTCAAGAGTGCTTTGTAATTGAGCACTCTCTGCTGACTTTAGCTTCAGGTTATCCTTGTATAAGATAAGACACACCTTGAAGTTTTATCTGTTTCTGAGAGAGTAACCATAGTTTGTCTTATTGCATCCTATTAAAGTGGGTTCAAAGCTAAGGTAAATTACAAAGACCTTTAACTGTCATTCAGGAAGTTGCCTTTTTTGTGTATTTGCCTAGAAAGGATTTTTTCCCTTGGAGGTTTCTATACCTTATAGATATCAAATGGATCTTTGGGACAGTGGGTTTGGACTTGGAAATCCTTTTATCCCTTTAAGATTTTGTTGTTGTTGTTGGTAATTGAGGCACCCTTTGATAGTGGTTGAGCTGTACTGTCTTCCCAGTCTGGTTAGGGATCCTAGTCTTACTTATAGACTCTGAATACATTGTGTCAGAAACAGTAGTGTCACCATTTGCAGCACTACTCAGTGTGTCTGATGACTAGTGATGGTTTAGAACTGTTTTTACTGAATTCCAAGGGGTATGGAGCTTGTCCCAGATTGAAAATAGGCAAAGAAATTAAGCACATAGTTTAGGTGAGATAACGTATATAAACAGGTGTATAACTCTTGTTTTATTTAAAGTTATTAAAAAATTTAAAATGAGAATTCAGGTACCAGCCCATGTTGGGGCTCCTGCCTGGGGCCACATTCTTGTCCGGTTCTCTGGAAAGCTGGTTTTCATCCTTGGTCTTCGGTGGACAGGAATTGAGGGACACTGCGCTGCATCTAAAGCTGAATCGTTCCGCACGCTTTCTGCCACCCAATTCAGGTACCAGTCATCGTTGGGGCTCCTGCCCAGAGCCGCGGCCGCATTAGTGGCCACAAGTTTTTCTCTTCCCTCCATATTCCATAAGAACCAGAAGTTACCCTATTAGCTAGAACGTTCACCAGGTTAGCTTAACCAAAAGAAGCACATTAGACAATATCTCATTAAGTCCACATAAATTAATAGTGCATCATAAACAGAATAATATCAGTGAGTGTGAAGGGCTGAGCCACATAGGTCACAATGGCAAAGCAATGCAGATCCCCATCAAGCTTACTTGTTGAAGACGCTAGCCCAGAAGACTCCAACAGCAATGAAGTGCTATACAACCTCTCTGACAAGGAATTTAGAAAGGAGCTACTGAGGATGTTTAGGGAGCTAAAAGAAATAATGGAAAGCAATACCAATAAAATACAAGAAGATTTGAAGGTAGAAATGCGGAAATACAAACGGAAATGCAGACGTGAAAACCTGGTAGGAGAATTAAAAAACTCACTGGACGGCCTCAGCAGCAGAGTAACAGCTGCTGAGGACAGAATTAGTGAGTTTGAAGATGAAGTCCAGAGACTCTCTAGAAAAGAGCAGAAAATGGAAAAGAGACTCACAATCCTAGAACAGATGGCAAGAGAAGATCGTGATGAAGCCAAGAGGAGTAATATAAGAATTATTGGCATCCCAGAGGGACAGGAAGAAAACCCTGATGAAGAAGAAACTGTCAAAGACATTATTGCTACGATGTTCCCAGAGCTGAAGAAAACATGTGACCACATTCAGGAGCCCAAAGGGTACCAGCTAGAAGAAATCCAAATAAAAAGTTCCAAGACACATCCTGATCAAAATGATCAAAACCTTAGATAGAGACAAAATCCTGAAAGCAGTAAGATCAAAGAAAGAAATTGCCTATAAAGGAGCATCCTTAAGATTCACAGCCGACTTGTCTGATGAAACCCTCACGGCCCCAAAACAGTGTGGGATATAGTGAAAAAATTCAATAAAATAAATGCCTCACCAAAAATACTTTACCCAGATAGACTCTCATTCATAACAGAAGGAAAAACACAGTTTCAGAGATAAACAACAGCTCAGAACTTCATAGACTCAAAACCATGGTTACAAGAACAACTGAATGGGCTACTTTAAGACAAGACAGGACCCTCAAATACACCAAACTTTAGCAGAAAAATGGGACAAAACCCCATAACAATAATGTCTCTCAACGTCAATGGGTTAAACGCACCAATTAAAAGACACAGAGTGGCAGGATGGATTAGAAAATTGAACCCAACATTCTTCTGCCTGCAAGAAACACATCTCAATAGTCAGAGCAAACACAGGCTCAAAGTCAAAGGCTGGAAAACAATCCTACAGGCGAACAACTCCCATAAAAAAGCTGGTGTAGGCCTCTCCACTGCTGCATGAGCACGATCCTGGAGGCCAACTGAACTACTTTGGACATGAGAGCTCGCAAAAATGCCTCCACACTGTGAACTGAGCCACTGCCCTGGACTGTATACAGAAATCCAAAACCTAATCTCCAACACCTAATATCTCTTAATTGTCAGCAATGTGAAACGGTTCCTTTTTATCAGGCCTCATTTTGAGGGGAAACACCAAACAATAATAGTGAGTTTTTTGTTGAAATATTGAAGGTAATCAAAGTAGCAGCTATTTCTCTGGACTTTGAACTAAGCTATAGCCCCACGCCGACCGAGGAGAGGAAATACCATTCTTTCTCCGTTCTTTTCCCTTTTTGGGGATAAATGCGGCATGGCGTCCGCTATATTATGAGGTCTATTAAGCAGGCACAAACTTGGTGGCTTGGGAAGGGGGAAAAAAATTAGGTACTTGGAACAGCGGGATACTTGGGCAGTCTCGGGCTGGGACTGATAACAGCCCACGCCCCTCCCACCGCCGAGATGTGATCCCGGGGGCCGCACGCGTGTGCGGCCTCTCCGCAGCTGCACGAGCATGAGTCCAGACCCAGCAAAACCTCTTTCGGCATGGGCAACTCCTCGCAGAATGTCTCCAGCCTAAGAACTAAGCCTCGGCCCCGTGCCCGCCCAGGAGGGGAAAGGTATTTCTCTCTCTCGCCTCTTTCTCTCCGGGGATGAAGGGCGCGGTGTCGGCCATATTATGATGACCACAGATTGGGTTTTCAAGCCAGCAATGATCCAATATCTGGAAGAAATCTCCCCGGACTTAGTTGTTACAGTACAGAAATTCAAAACCGTGCATCCGCGGCCGCATGACCTCATTTTTCTTCACAATAGGTCTGACTCTAGTGGGGTACTCCTAACAACAATAGTGAGGTTTGTGTTGAAATACTGAATGTAACCAAAGTAAACAGAAAGTAAAATGAAACTTATCAGTTACAGGGGGTGGGGGTGCGGGATGGGAGGTGTACTCTGTGTTTTTTTTTTTTTCTTGGTGGTGGTATATGGGCACTGGTGAAGGGATGGTTGTTTCAGCATTGTATAACTGAAACCTAAGCCTGAAAGCATTGTAATCTTCCACATGGTGATTTAATAAAATAAAATTTTTATTTTAAACAAAACAAAACAAAACAAAAAGCTGAATATACATTCTTCTCAAGTGTGCATGGAACATTCTCCAAGATAGACCACATGCTGAGCCACAAAACATACCTCCATAAAATTAAGAAGGTAGAGATTGTATCAATGATCTTTCAGACCATGATGTGCTGAAATTAGAAATAAATCACACATACAAACATAAAATGAAATCAAACACCTGGAACTTAAACAGCTCACTATTGGACAATGAGTGGCTTAGAAAGGAAATCAAAGAGGAAATCAAAAGATTCCTGGAAACGAACGACAATAAGGACACGAGTTACCAAAACCTATGGGACACAGCAAAAGTTGTGTTAAGAGGAAAGTTAATAGCTCTACAAGCATTCCTCAGGATGTAGGAGTCAACCCACACAAGTAACCTAACTTCACAGCTTAAGAACTTGGAGAATGACCAACAAAAGGAGCCCAATCCGAAAAGGAGGAAGGAAATAATAAAACTCAGAGAAGAAATTAATGAGATGGAAACCAAAAAAATAATCTGAAAGATCAATGAAACTAAGACCTGGTTCTTTGAGAAAATAAAGATCGATAAACCTCTAGCAAGACTCACAAAAAAGGGAGCGAGAAAACCCTAATAAACGGAATTAGAAATGAAAAGGGGGACATTACAACAGAAATTACAGAAATTCAAAGGATCCTCAGAGATTACTTTGAGAATCTTTATGCCACGGAACATGAAAACCTAGAGGAAATGGATAAATTCCTAGACTCCTGTAGCCTCCCAAGGCTGAACCAAGAAGACCTGGAATACCTAAACAGACTTATCACCATCAAAGAAATTGAAACAGTAATGAAAAGTCTCCCCAAGGACAAAAGTCGTGGCCCAGATGGATTTACTAGTGAATTCTTCCAAACCTTTAAAGAGGACTTACTCCCAATCCTCTTTAAGCTTTTCCAGGAAATTGAAGTATCAAAAACACTTCAAAACAGTTTCTATGAAGCAAATATCACCCTGATACCAAAAACAGATAAAGATACCACAAAGAAAGAGAATTACAGACCGATATCCCTGATGAGCACAGACGCAAAGATCCTCAACAAAATATTAGCAAATAGAATCCAACGACTCATCAAAAAGATCATACACCATGACCAAGTAGGATTCATCCCAGGGATGCAAGGATGGTTTAACATTTGCAAGTCAATCAACATAATTCATCATATTAATAAAAGAAATAATAAAAATCATATGATCATATCAATAGATGCAGAGCAAGCGTTTGACAAGATTCAGCACCCATTTATGATGAAAACTCTCAGTAGAATGGGCATCGAAGGAACTTTCCTAGATATAGTCAAAGCCATCTACCAAAAACCCAAGGCAAGTATCATTCCCAGTGGGGAAAAACTGAAAGCCTTCCCTGTACGTTCGGGCACAAGGCAAGGTTGCCCGATTTCGCCACTCCTATTCAATATAGTACTGGAAGTCCTGTCCATAGTAGTTAGACAAGAAAAAGATATTAAGGGCATACAGATAGGAAAGGAAGAGGTCAAGTTATCACTATTTGCAGATGATATGATACTATACTTGGAAAACCCTAAAGACTCTACAGAAAAGCTCCTAGAAACAATAGGTTTATATAGTAAAGTGGCAGGCTACAAAATCAACACCCAAAAGTCCATGGCTTTCTTATAATACAAAAAATGAAAGAGAAGAAAGAGACATTAAAAACGTAATCTCCGCAGCTGCACGAGCAGGACTCCAGAGGCCAGCTAAATTACTTTTGGTATGGTCAGCTCCTTGCAGAATGTCTCCAGACTGAGAACTAAGCCGCGGCCCCATGCCTGCCCAGGAGGGGAAAGGTATTTCTCTCTCTCACCTTTTTCCTTGCTGGGGGTGAAGGGCGTGGCGACCACCAGATGACCACAGATAAGAGTTACAAGCTTGCAATGATCCAATATTTGGAAGAAATTTACCTGGACTTTGTTGCTAAAATACAGAAATCCAAAACCGCTCGACCTCGTATCTGTTCACAACAGGTCTGACTCTAGTGGGGAACTTCTAACAGTAATAGTGAGGTTTTTGTTGAAATATTGAATGTAACCAAAGTAAAGAGAAAGTAAAGTGAAATTTATCAGTTCGGGGGGCGAGGGGGTGGGATGGGAGGTATACTGGGGTTTTGGTGTGTGTGTTTATTTTTGGTGGTGAAATATGGGCACTGGTGAGGGGATGGTTGTTTTAGCATGTATAACTGAGACTTAAACCTGAAAGCATTGTAATTTTCCACATGGTGATTCAATAAAATAATAAAAAAGAGAAAGCTTGTAACTATCTCACGGTGATTCAATAAAATTTAAAAAATTAAAAAAAATTAAAATCAGCATTAAAAATGTGATACCCAGATACTTTGTGTAGCTTTGACCTAGCTCATAAATTCAGGAACCAAACTGCTTGGCTTGAATTCTAAGTCTGCCACTTACTATCTGGGGATTTGAAGAAATTTAGCTTCTTTGTGACTGAATTTCCTCAGCTATTGAGATTATTAATACCTGCTATTAATCGCGTGTACATATGTGATAGATCATATAGTAAGCACTAATGTATGGGTCAATATGAATAATAGTAATAAAGACAAAAATTATATGAATAAAAAATCCAGCATGACCTTATGAAGCCCTCAAGCAGAATGCTTCTCATTAAACTGAAATGGTTGTAAAATTGTTAATATGACTAACTAAACAAAGAAGCTAACATTGTGACTGAGTTTTGAGATTGACAAGGATTTTTTGTACAGAGTTACTTTATTAATTCTAATGCCACAACTGTTCCTATCTATCTCTGAAAAAAGATAGAGTTGATCAGAGTTGAAGAAGCTCATGTATATATATATATATATACATATATATATCATGTATATATATGTATATATGTTCACCAACTAGAAAAGTGACTTTTCAAGGTTCTACTCTAGATTACCACTAGGTTCTCTCTCTTTTGTTTGAATAAGCAGATGAAAACTGAGCTCCAAGCAACTTTTTTTTTGTTCTGCTTTGGTTCCCCAAATTTGTCTTGAAACTTTTGCTACACTACTGAGGGCTGTTTACTATGATGTGACAAGTTAAATACAAAGTGTAAAGCTAAAGTGAAAACTTAAGAATATGTGGAAGATACATATCAAAGATACATATTAAAACTGATAATTCCAGAAATACTATAGAAAATTAGGTGTAGGGAGGCAAGGTGCTTTTATTTATTTCTTTATCTTCTGCACTGCTATAAACAAAAAATGGTAGAAAATATTGGACTAATTACATTGAGGTAGCTTAGATTTGGAAATTAATCTACTATTTATAAAATCAATTTTAGTTATTTTAAAAATAATTTGAATTGTATTAAACTACATACCATGTAAAATTAACGATATTTGCCATGTTAAAGTTGCAGAGACATGACTGACTCATTTGCTTTATAGGCAACAATCATCATCTTCTCTTGCAAAACCCTTTCATCTTGCAAAAGTGTCCCCACCCCAATAAAAATGACTTCACTCCCTGAAGACCTTGAAACCACTATTTTTAATTTTATCTGTACATTTAACATTTCTTGTAAATTAGGACTTTTAAAAACCTGTCTACTCATGACTTCTTTTCACCCGAGAAATGCAACACAGATGAGTAAGCCAGAAACCCCAAGGATTCATTGCACATTTGATTTTGAGTTAATTTTTGGCTGTTGTTACTTTCACTGTTGCAAAAAGTTTACCTTCAATGTTCAGTTGCACTATTCCATACATGACCCACATGCTATAAAGCTAGGCATAAAATCGAGCTATAAAATATTTTACTTTTTGTGTGGTTAGCTATTGTACTTAGCCTACTATCCATAGATCCATTTGTGTTGAAGCATGTGTAAGAATTTCTTTCCCTGGGGCTGGAGCAATAGCATAGCAGGTAGGGCGTTTGCCTTGCATGCGGCTGACCCGGGTTCGATTCTCAGCATCCCATATGGTCCCCTGAGAACCGCCAGGAGTAATTCTTGAGTGCAGAGCCAGAAGTAACCCCTGTGCATTGCCGGGTGTGACCCAAAAAGCAAAAAAAAAAAAAACCCCAAAATAGAATTTCTTTCCCCTTTAAGATATAATGGTAGGCCATTTAATGCATATAATCACATTTTGTTTATTCATTGATTTGTGGATGGATATTTGAACTGTTTTCACCACTTGGCTAGTGCAGAAAATGCTGTTTGGAATATGGATTTTCAAGTTTCTTGTAACTCTGATTTTAATTGTGTTAACCACTATTTAAATCTAAATATAGCCTAAGACTGTGACCTTTAGTCACATAATGGTACATAATGGACTTATCTAGTATTTTTACACCTCTCTATTGGTCTATGTGCTCTTTTGTCTCTATTTAGGAGATCACATAGGCATTAAAGAAAACCTTCTATTTTCACATCTGTCTCCATGATGTTTAGATATTATGAAAGAGTAAATAAAGGAGTTACCAGATACAACTGAGGAGAAATAGGCCAAGCAAAAATAATTATTAAGCTTTAGCTATAAATAGGTCTTTTGTGGATGCTAAAGTTATTGTATGACTTAAAGTTCTAGCTTGAAGCTAGAGCCTCTGAATTTAATAATTAGTTTGATAAAAAAATTTACTATCAGATACTCTGAGTAGACATTTTCAAGGTGGAATAATCTGAAGCTACATGTCACTCAGTAAAAACAGAAAAGAGATTTGATTCAGGGCATGAAATATAATATGAAGCGTAACTTTGTAGAGCTATAAAATCTTTAAATTTTATATCCTGATTTAAGTCAAGAGAGAAAAAGCACAAAGAAAACAGAAGAAATTAGAGAAGTACATTTGCAAGCTAGAGGTCCATGATATCCCTGGTTTCCTTTCCGGCCATTCGAGGATTTTCTTTCAGATGACAACTGCAGCTTTTGCTATTTTTTTAATTGTTTGTGGGCCACACCCTATGATGATCAGGGGACTAGGCGGTGCTGAGACAAGGTTGTCCACTTTCACCACTCCTATTCAATATAGTACTAGAAGTCCTGTCCATAGTAGTTAGACAAGAAAAAGATATTAAGGGCATACAGATAGGAAAGGAAGAGGTCAAGTTATCACTATTTGCAGATGATATGATACTATACTTTTAATTGTTTCTTCAAAAAAGAAATATAAATGGCAAAAAGGCATATGAAAAAAATGCTCTAAATCAATAGTCATCAGGGAGATGCAAATCAAAACAACAATGAGGTATCATCTCACACCACAGACACTGGCACACATTCAAAAGAACAAAAGCAACCAGTACTGGCATGGATGTGGGGAGGAAGGGACACTCTTTCACTGTTAGTGGGAATGTCAACTGGTCAGCCTTTCTGGAAAACAATATGGATAGTCCTTCAAAAACTAGAAATTGAGCTTCTACTTCTGCACCTCAAAAGAAACAGTGACCAAAATACAAAGACAATCTACAGAATGGGAAAGGATATTTATGCAGTACCCATCCGATAAAGGGTTGATAACAAGGATATACAATGCACTAGTTGAACTCCACAAGAAGAAAACTGGCAACCCAATCAAAAAATGGGGTGATGAAATGAACAGAAACTTTCCCAAAGAAGAAATCCGAATGGCTGAGAGGCACATGAGAAAATGTTCCACATCACTAATCATCAGGGAGATGCAGATCAAAACAACAATGAGATATCATCTCACACCACAGACACTGGCCCACATCCCAAAAAACAAAAGCAACCAGTGTTGGCATGGATGTGGGGAGAAAGGGACCCTCCTTCACTGCTGGTGGGAATGTCGATTGATTCAGCCCTTTTGGAAAACAATATGGACGATTCTCAAAAAGTTAGAAATTGAGCTTCCATTTGCCCCAGCAGTACCACTCCTGGGAATATATCCTGGAGAGGCAAAAAGGTATAGTAGAGATGACATCTGCATTTCTATGTTCATTGCAGCATGTTTACAATAGCCACAATATGGAAAAAAACAGAGTGCCCAAAACAGATGACTGGTTAAAGAAACTCTGGTATATCTACACAATGGAATACTATGTAGCTGTCAGAAAACATGAAGTCATGAAATTTGCATATAAGTGGATCAACATGGAAAGTATCATGCTGAGTGAAATGAGTCAGAAAGAGACAGACATAGAAAGATTGCACTCATATGTGGAATATAAAGTAGCTGAGAGGTACAAGCTTACAATGATGCAATTTCTGGCAGATATTTCTCTGGCCTTAGTTACTAAAGTACTAAAATACAGAAATCCAAACCCGTGTGGCTGCTAGTGTGGCCTCTTGACCTCATATCTCTTCATTCTCAGCAATGGAAAACAAATTACCAAATGCTTTCTTTTCAGCAGGTCGACTTTAGGGGGGAGAAACTCCAACTCAATAATAGTGAGTTTTTTGTTTAAATATTGAATGTAATCAAAGTAAAGTGAAAGTAAAGTGAAATTTACCAGTTACACATTTGGTGTGGGGGGCTTGGGAGGTGGGGGGAGGGGGAGGTATACTGTGATTCTTGGTGGTGGAATCTGTGAACTGGTGAAGGGATGGGTATTCGAGCATTGTATAATTGAAACTTAAACCTGAAAGCTTTGTAACTTTCCACATGGTGATTCAATAAAAGAATAAATTAAAAAAATAAGAATGCATCTAACAGGAAATTTAGGGGTTAATAATTGTAACAGTAGACCTTGGACTAGTAGTTATGATGATAAGAACTAATAAAAGCTTATATAGAAACTCTAAATAAAATAAAATAAAATAAAGAAATTGAGCTTCTAGTATGACCCCACAATACCACGTTTGGGAATATATCCCGAGAATGCAAAAAAAAACACTGTAGAAATGACATCTCTACTTTGCAGCACTGTTCACAATAGCCAAAATATGAAAACAACCTGAGTTCTCTAAAACAGATGACTGGTTAAAGAAACTTTGGTACATCTACACAATGGAATACTATGCAGCTCTTAGAAGAGATGAAGTAATGAAATTTGCTTATGAATGGATAGACATGGAGAGTATCATGCTAAGTGAAATAAGTCAGAAAAAGAGGGACAGACATAGAAGGACTGAACTCATTCGTGAAGTATAGAATAACATCACATGAGGCTGACACCCAAGGACAGTAGATACAAGGGCCAGGGGGATTGCCCCATAGCTGGAAGCCTGCTTCATGAGTGGAGAGGAGAAGGCAGTTGGAATAGCAAAGGAATCACAAAGAAAATGATGGCTGGAGGAATCAGTCGGGATGGGAGATGTGTGCTAAAAGTAGATAATGGACCAATTATGATGACCTCTCACTATCTTTTTAGCAAGCCATAATGCCCAAAGTAGAGAGAGAGTATGGGGAATATTGTCTGCCATGGAGGCAGGGGGAGGGTGGGAAAGGGGGGGTATACCAGGGATATTGGTGGTGGGGAGTGTGCACTGTAGAGGGATGGGTGTTTGATCATTGTGTGATTGTAACCCAAACATGAAACCTTGTAACTATCTTGCAGTGATTCAATAAAATTAAAATAAAGAAGCAAAGAAACAAACAAATAAAACACTTTCAAGATGAGCCCTTGTGCCAGGGGACTGCATCAGCATGTCAAATAAACTTTAGATACCATTAGTACATATTCTGTTGCAGCACACATTTTTCCATTTAAATAATACTATTGGCATTTAAAAATAATATCTCTGTTAGATATATAGTCACAAAGTTGCACATGACTGAGTTTCAGTCATACAATGTTCCAACACCTAATCCCCTCACCAGTGCACATTTTCCACCAATGTCTTCGGCTTCCTTCCCCTCTGCTGGGTGTTTGTGCTTGGGGAGATTTTTAATTAATGTTTCAGTTTCATTACTCAATATTGTATATTCAGGTTTTCTGTTTCTTCTTGGTTTAATCTTGTAAGTGCATATGGCTCTAAGAATCCACCTATTTTGTTAAGTTCTCAAAGTTGTGGCATAAAATTGTTCATAGTAATCTCTTATGATTTTTTAAAATCACTAAAGTATCTATTATGATTTCTCAGTGGTCATCTCTGATTCTATTAATTTGTTTTTTTCTCAGTGAATCTAACTAAGGGTTTATCAATCTTGTTTACTCTTCCTTCTTATTTGCTTTCAGAAATCTTTCATTTTGTTATTGATTTCTTCTTTGATCCAATTGCTATTTAGCAGTATGTTGCTTGGTTTCCAGGTAGTCTTTTTGCCACTGTCTCTCTCTCTCTCTTTTTTTTTTAAATTTTATTGGATCACCGTGAGATAGTTACAAGCTTCCATGTTTGGGTTACAATCTCATAATGATCAAACATCCATCCCTCCACAGGTGCCACTCTCTTTTTATGCTTGATTTTTCACTTTCGTTGCTTTGTAGTCTGATTAGAAGATACTTGTTATGATTCTTATTTTTGTGATTTTATGGATGTTTTATTTGTGAC
Source organism: Sorex araneus (assembly GCF_027595985.1). Taxonomy (NCBI): domain Eukaryota; kingdom Metazoa; phylum Chordata; class Mammalia; order Eulipotyphla; family Soricidae; genus Sorex; species Sorex araneus. The sequence continues at coordinate 77,716,963 of NC_073307.1, forward strand.
TCAACATGTGATCTATCCTGAATAATGTCCCAATTGTCATGGGGAAGAATATATACTCAGACTATCTGGGTGAAGGGTCCTGATATGGGGGCGGTAAGAAGAAGTGCTTCTGAGGCCCTTGGTGGAGGGAGGAGTACACTGATCATGGATGTGGTATTGGAATTATATTAATGTTAAATCATTGTTAATAGCATTGAATCACAATACTACAGAATCAATAAAATTTTTAAAAAAATAAATTGTCAAGGACAGGAGAGATAGTTCAGTGTTAGATCATTTGCCTCAGATGTGTGAGACCTTGGGTTTGATGACCAGGATTGCATTCTATCTATCTCTTGATCTTTGGGTTTTGGGCTACACCTGGTGGTTCTCAGGGTTTAGTTCTGACAGTGTAATCAAGGATAATTCCTTGAGGATTTTGGGGAGGACCATATGTGATGTCAAGGATCAAATCCAGGTCAAACTTATGCAAGGCAAATATCCTACTGTCTGTATTATCTCCCCAGCTCAATTAATTGATATTTATTTATTTACTTTTTATTTTTTATTTATTTTGGCTTTTGGGGTCACACCCGGCGATGCACAGGGTTTACTCCTGGCTCATACACTCAGGAATTACTCCTGGCAGTGCTCGGGGAACCATATGGAATGCTGGGAAATGAACCCGGGTTGGCTGCGTGCAAGGCAAAACGCCCTACCCACTGTGCTATTGCTCCAGCACCAATATTTATTTTTTAAATGTCAGCAAAATGCAGCCTCTTCCTGGGCAGAGAATGGATCAGAGCCACAGTGGGAAGTAAAAGGTGAGGAGAGAGTTGTATGTGTGTGTACTTGTGGTGGTGGCTATCTCAAAATAGCAAAACTCAGACTTCTTTTGGTATGTTTCAAAGCATCCCAATTTCCATTTTTCTTGATTTGCTACAGCTTTTTATGAATTAGGAACATTTACCCTTTTGGATATGATCTGCAACTACATTTGCTACTTGGAAATTTTTCTTTCAGCTATCTTTGCATTTGTTTAGTTTTGTTATATGGATGTATATTTGTTTACTTTTGTTATATGGATATATATTTTTTTAGGGCAATCAATTTGATCATTTTAATATATTCTATTTTATATTTCTAAGAAGTCCCTATTAATTTTAATTAAAAAGACACATTTTACTATTTTCATGAATTTATTTGTGTGTTTAGAGTGTACATTTATCACGTATGTTAGAAACCTAAACTAACCTAAAATTCCTTTTTCATCTAGATGATTCCATACATAACTTATTTAATAATTTATCATTTATTCCTTATTGATCTAAGTGCAACCTTTGTCATATAATGCTTCTCAAATGTATTAAGATTTAGCTTCAGACTTCCTATTTGACTTAATTGATTCATCTAGTCATATAGTTTAAATTTCAATCTCTTTAACTAGAAGTTTTTGCTATCTTGGAACCCTAGCACCCCCTTTCACAACACTCTCCCTCCTATTCTGGCTCTAAGGAAAAGTTTTTGATGACTCTCAGTTCCAAAGATTTAACTTTTTTCATTTGTTTTGTCTAACTCTGCCTGCTTTAAGTCACTATCAAATTACTAATAATGAGCACTCTAGCTGTTTTTGATATGTTTTTCCAATGTCTTATGGACTCTAGAAAAAGGGATTGAATAGATTATTTGTGGTAGGACTATGACTGGAATCTAGGGTTTTGGCCTTAGTTCAGGATTTACCACTATTATTGCTACTACGATAACAACTTATGTGATTCCTACTAATGTCATCATCCCTCAACTCCCACCACTCCTATGAAAATACAGTCTGCCAAGCACACTACTTTGATCTTTACGCAGTATCTAGTTGGGGGGCAGAATATGTTTCTTTACCCACACCTAGCTGTTGGTGGTCACAATTGCATGCATTCCACCCTCAAACACACTCCTTTTATTGGCCAGCTTCCAGATCTGACCAGGAGCCTGGCATCCAGACTTCCTAATGCACTACAGCAGACAAATTGCAGTATGAGTGTGTTTTTATTTCCAAAGTTGTAAATCGCACTAAATAGTTTTTATGCAATTTACAATGTGTCTGACAAGAAAACAGGTTGTTTCTGCCAAGCCCTGACTTTTAATTGAACTTCTATTTGAGAATGGGGCACAATAAATAGTTCTGCCCATGATGGGGCAGTGGTGGGGGTGTGTCATACAGGAACAGTCCAGGCATTTGGGAAAGTCTCCTGGGGAGGCCAGAGGGCAAAGAACTCACAGTTTTCTGGATGACTTGTTTACTTTGACTATTTTCGGACGTGTTTCTTAAAGGGCCAGTATAAAAGAGTCACTGAATTCATGCTTCAATAGCAGTCAAGTAAGAACAGTTGATGTTAGTCATAGGAGCCAAGTCTGGACTTGCTTTGACATTAATTGGACTTGATAATTTTTACTTTATCTAGGTTTTCCCCCATGCATGAAAAGTTCTTTTTCATGTAGAGATGTCATACTCATCATTTTGCAGCCTTTGCTCAATTGAATATGCTTGTTATTTTCACATATCAGAGAGGGAAGTCAACACTTCCCTCAGACTGGATGCCTCAGTCTGAGACTTGGGTCACAACAGACGGCAGTAATTTCACAATGTTCCTAGGTCAGTGTAGACAGAGACTGTCAAAAATTCCTAGCATGTATGAGACCTTGAATATCTATGCTGGGTTGGCTACAAGGAAGATCATCACAGCTTTTACAGTACTTACGTTTATGAGAAGAGAGGGAGCCTACAGAGACCAGGAGACAACAGGCTCTGAGACAACCAGGGTGTGAATGGGGACTGTGATCTCAGGCAGCTGTTGGGGCAGTGTCATGGAGGCCCAGAAATACCCACTGTTTTGTACATTTATCCATAATATATGCTGAAATTTCAGTAATAAATATTATTTCTTATTTATAGATAAATTGAGAAATGGAGAGGTTAATTTATTTTAGAGTTGCATGAGTAATATGTGAGACATGCTTTCTGAGCTGCTCAACTTAATAATTAGAAAAAAGTAGTCTGGGGCCAGAATGACAGCACAGCAGGTAGAGCATTTACCTTGAACATTACTGAACTAGGCTTGATCCCTTGCACCCCATATGGTCCTCTGAGCACAGCCAGGAATGATCCCTGAGCACAGAGTAAGTGTTGAGCACCACCAGATATGCTCCCAAATTAAATATATAGTAGAAGAAGAATATCCACAGCAAGGGAAAACAGGGGTTAGGAGGACTGGTCAACGGTTGGAAATAACCACAAGTGTGTGGTGGGCTGAGTGTAGGTAGCTAGAGAAGAGACCCATATGACAATAATAGTAGGGAATGATCACTCTGGACAAGATCTGAGGATTAAATGCAGGTAAAGGGATGTTCTTGAAAACCTTTAAGTATCAATATTGCAAAACACAATGCCCAAAAGGGGAGGAGAGAGAAAGAGAGAGGGGAGAGGGGAAGAAAAGTATCTGCCATAGTGGCAGGAAGGGGTGGGCTGGGGGGTTATGAGTGGGAACCTAAAGACACTGGTGCTGGGAAACATACACTGGTGAGGGGATGGGTGTTGGAATACTGTATGACTAAAGTCTAATCATGAATAGCTTTGTAATGGTCTATCTTATAGTGATTCAATTTTTTAAATTTTAATTAATTAATTTATTTTAAATGTTTTATTTTTTAATGTATCACCATGAGGTACAGTTACAGACTTACAAACTTTCATGTTTATGTTTCAGTTACACAATGATCGAGTACCCATCCTTCCACCTGTGCCCATTCTCCACCACCAATGTTCCCAGTATCCCTCCCACCACCACACCCCGCCTCTGTGGCAGGTGGATTCCCTTTTACTTTCTCTCTCTCTCTCTCTCTCTCTCTCTCTCTCTCTCTCTCTCTCTCCTTTAGGGTATTGTGGTATACAATGCAAGTATTAAGTGGCCATCACGTTTGGTCTATAGTCCACTTTCGGTACGCATATCCAATCCCGAGGGGGTCCTCCAAACATCCTTTACTTGGTGGTCCCTTCTCTATTTGAGCTGCCTTTTCCCCCAGCTTCAAAGCCATGGAGGAATCCTCCTGGTCCTTATCTTTACTATCCTTGGGTGTTAGTCTCCCATTTTGTTACTTTATATTCCACCTCTCTTTCTGACTCATTTCATTCAGTATGATATTCAATAAAAAAGATAAAATAAAAAAAGAAAAAAGATTTCTTTACAACAAATAGAAGAACAGATTTTTTTAAAAGTCTAAATGTTTTTTCTTTTTAGAAATTTATTACTCCAACCCAATGTCTTCTATAGATTCCTTATCTGTTTTCTAAAAATGCAGAGCCTGTTCTAGGATCACTAGGAGAAAATGGTCCTCTCTTACTTTTCTATGCTTAGTGGGACGACTTGGTTTATTAATACACCTTTATTGATTTCTTCCTGGAATCTGGTACCATGTTAGAGGTCATAATAATACTAATTGTGAAATATTTGTAAGATGTTTCTATGTGGAGACTTTGTAGTCAATATATAAAAATACCAGATATAGTTGCCTGTAGCTATTGTTCACATATTTAAAAAGTGGTAACTTTATCTGCCTAAAATATTTCTGGAACTTGGAATGAAAACTTTAGGAATTGTGGTCAGTTTTCAGAATAGCCTCAGTAACAGTAGAATTAAATTTGAGGATGGATTTGACTTCTGAAGTCTAGAAAAAATATTAAAATATAATCTAGTAAATAAAAAAATAACTTATTTTGTTTTATGTGGGACTACATAAAAGAAAAAAGTTCTTGCCTGGTGGAAGGTACTAGCTCAAGAAAGGTCAATGAAGCTAATGTCCAAGATATATAAAGGACTTAAAAGCTTCAACGAAAAAAATGTCTAATTACCCCAACTCTAAATGGGAGTAGGAGATAGATAGAACTTTCCCTGCAGAAGGTGCATGGATGACTAGTAAGCATAAGAAAAAGTGTTCACTGACCTTCTGCTTGCTGCTCTCCCATCCTCAGTGTGACTTCCTCTGGCTGGTATCACAGGCCTATTTTGGAACTGGTTGCAGAACCCTTACCCACCAGGGGGGAGGGGCAAGTCCCAGAAGCCTCTACACCCAACATGCACCATGTTAAAGGTCCACATCACATACACAGCTGTACAACAGACCTGCTAAACAAATTACATTCTGTCACAGTTATTCTTCCTCTCACTCTGTGAGGCTGGGCAGAGAGCAATCCCCAGTTTAATCTCTCAGTATCTTATTTGAACAATTACTACAAAGACTCACCCCAGCACAACAAGAACACTAGAAAACCAGTGGGGGAATCACATAGTAGCCCAATAAGCTCAATGAGTGAAAACAATATCACTGACAACATAAAAAACACCAGTCAATCCTTAGACAGTGTCTTTAGTGACATTGTGGTGGGGATGTTAAGTGAGTTCAAAGAAATAATGGCACAGGAAGTCAGCAAAGCACAAGTATGAGAATCAAAATGAAAAAAAAACCCTACTATAGTCAAAAATGACAGAATAAAGAACAGATTAAGTGATATTAAAAATCAATAAAAGTTCTGAAAAATGGAATAGCCGAATTTGATCAGGAAGCTCCAAGATGATAAGGAGAACACTTCTAGGAAAGAGCAGAAGGTGGAAAATAGCCTGAAGAGAAATGAACAGCATACCAGAGAATTATGGGGTCAGTTCAAGAGGAACAATAGAAGAATCATCGGAGTCCCTGAAGAACTGGAAGACAAATGTGATGAATTTATTAGTTAAAAAATCACTGATAAAAATTTACCAGAATTGAGGATTATAGGTACCAGTACCCAAAATGTCTGAAGGGTACCAGTGAAAATAGACCCAAACTAGAAAAACTCCAAGACACATTATACTCAAAATAGCAAAATCTAAAGATAGAGACAAAATATTGAAAGCAGCAAGATCAACAAAAAACATATATAAAGGAAAGCCCATAAGATGTACATCACATCTATTTAATGAGACTCTAGGAATCAGAAGATTATGGAAGGATATGGTACAAAAACTCAACAAGATTACCATTCAGATTTGAAGGAACTATATGGAGCTGCATAGCAGGCAACAACTTAGGGGATTCATAGCCTTGAAACCAATTTTGCAAGAAGTGTTTAAAGAGCTACTTTAAAGGACAGGAGAAACTTACCATCATGTAGCATCCAGTATAGCACTCACTAATGGTATATATTTGTTCTTTACTAGATTAATAAAGGTTATTTTTTAATTTTTAATTTTTAGTTAAAAAGTATAGCACTCACTAATGGTATATATTTGTTCCTTACTAGATTAATAAAGGTTCAAAACATATGGCAGTTCTTAATCACAAATTGACTTTTTCATTTATTTTGCAGTAATTCTATTTGCCATTCTTTTCAGTTTTATTGGACCAAATAATATGAAATACATTTCTTACTCACCTGCCAAAGGGCTAGACTAGGGGGTGGGATGAAACCTGTGGATCCTGATGGAGGGAAGAAGACATTGGGGGTGGGACTGGTGTTGGAATATTGTATGGCTGAAACAAATCTACCATGAACGACTTTGTGAATCATGGTATATCAGTAAGCATTCCTGAAAAAAAAGGAAAAGTGTTAATTATCCCTTATTATTAGAAAAATACAAATTAAAATGATAAGATAATTTATATTACTATCATTAACCTTCATTTGCAAACTGTGTTTTCCTTTTTCATCTGAAACTATTAAAATAATTATATCTAATTAGTACATCTAGTACTTGAAGAGTTTGGGCCTTTGATACTTTGTATTTTTCTCCTTGATTTACAATCTAAGATACTACCATTTAGCAAAGAAATTAAAGAATTAGACATATCTTAAAATAAGCATTAAAGAACTTGAAACTTCTTAAAATAGGCCAGGTTTCTGATCTAAAGAACTTTAACACAGAGATGGTGGGAAAGATGGATCATCGAATGGAAATCAGTAATAGAACCTGATTATTTAAAATTATAAAAAGTAATCAGAAGGCAGATGTCATAGTGATCAATTGACACTTGAAGACCATTCTAGATAATTGAATGTGCTTTGAAGAGATGATGTTTGAACTGAGATTCACATATTCCTCATGAAAGCAGGAGAAACTGCAACAACAGTAGTCTCATAGGAAACGAGGATGAATTTACATGGTTGAGGGAGACAAAAAAGGTCAGTGTTTCCCGAACAAAGAAACAAGCAGAAAATAATATGGTGAGGCTCGGCGCCATCTTGATGCCACAATCCACAGAGAAGCGGCAGGCATTCTGGTGAGCAACGCGGCCCGGACAATGCTCCGGACCCGAATTGGGGCCAGCAACACTGGGGGGCCGGAGGGAGGAGGTGCCGCCTGCACACCTTCTCCAGATGGAACCCTGGCGACACTGAGCAACTAACACGGCTCCAGGATTTGGGACTGGGACAGATCCGAGCCGCGCGGCGGCTAACGCGGCCGCGCGACCTTTTCTAAAACCTGAAAGCATACAATCTTTGAATGGAAAACTAATTATCAAATGCCTCCTTATTAGGGTTATCTTGTTTGGGGATATAACTCCCACAACAATAGTGAGTTTTGTGTTGAAATATGGAACGTAATCAAGGTGAAGAGAAAATGAAGTGAGGTTCATCAGTTATACAGTTGGGGTGGGGGGCGGGGGGTATATCGGGGATTTTGGTGGTGGAATATGGGCACTGGTGAAGGGATGGTGTTTGAATATTGTATAACTGAGACATAAACCTGAGAACTCTGTAACTTTCCACTTGGTGATAAAATTTTTAAAAAAATAAAAAAAAAGAAAATATGGTGAGGTAAAGTAGAACTGGGATGAGTATAATGATCAATAAGATGTTTTATAACTAGAAATTATTCAAAGAATGCTTAAAAATCTTCCAACTGTTAACTTGTTTTGAAGATTATTTTGACTGCTTTGTGGAAGTGGCTTTGTTTCATTGTCTCGTCTTGCTTCTGTGTAAATAATCATAGCTTTAAAAATGCTTTAAATTCTTTAATTTTTGTTACTGGTTTTGAAGAATCAAATGTTCCTTCATCACACACACATATATATGATATATTATTATATAAGTATATATATATATGTGTGTGTATGTATGTATTTGCCGCACCTGATGGTGCTCAGGGCTTATTCCTGGATCTTTGCTCAGGAATCACTCTTGTTGGAGCTCAGGGTACCATAAGGGACGCACGATATCAAATCCAGGTTGGCACATGCAAAGCAAGTGCCCTACCCACTGTATTAACTTGCCAGCCTGATTATCATATATGTTGATGTAATTCTTCTTCTTCTTCTTCTTCTTCTTCTTCTTCTTCTTCTTCTTCTTCTTCTTCTTCTTCTTCTTCTTCTTCTTCTTCTTCTTCTTCTTCTTCTTCTTCTTCTTCTTCTTCTTCTTCTTCTTCTTCTTCTTCTTCTTCTTCCTTCTTCTTCTTTCTTCTTTCTTCTTCTTTCTTCTTCTTCTTCTTCTTCTTCTTCTTCTTCTTCCTTCTTCTTCCTTCTTCTTCCTTCTTCTTCTTTCTTCTTTCTTCTTCTTTCTTCTTCTTTCTTCTTCTTCTTCTTCTTCTTCTTCTTCTTCTTCTTCTTCTTCTTCTTCTTCTTCTTCTTCTTCTGTCATTCTCTGAATATGGAGTCAGTTCATATAGATTTTATAGATGGAGATAGACTGTTGAAGTTGATGAACTCAGTTCTTTGGGTGGGGGTGGGGGAGCAGGGCATAGAGCAATGCTTTTGACTTACTTCTGGCTCTGCACTCAGGGATCATTCCTGGTGGAGTTTCGGGGACCATATGGAGAGCTGGAGATTGGACCCAGGTTGGCTGTATGCAAGGCAAGGGCCTAAAGGCACTATCACAGGGCTCTCAATTTTTTTAAATTGAAGTAGGAGATAAACTTCACTTCTTAGAGTAGCACTGTCGTCTCTTTGTTTATTGATTTGCTTGAGAGGGCACCAGTAATGTCTCCATTGTGAGACTTGTTACTGTTTTTGGCATATTGAATACTTATCAGGGAGCTTGTCAGGCTCTGCCATGTGGAGGGCATACTCTCTATAGCTTGACAGGCTCTCAGAGAGGGACGGAGGAATCGAACCCAGGTCAGCCACGTGCAAGGCAAACGCCTTATCCTCTGTGCTATCGCTCTAGTCCACTTCTTAAAGTGGGAAGTTTAATTATGCTAACGAGCCTGAGAGTGTATAGATTACACTACAAAAATACAAGGCAAAGCTACCCAAGAATAAATATGTTGGATCATGGTAATACCCAAATGAGCTTGGAGTTTGGAAATTGAAATTATTCTTGATTCTTTTACAATGCTCAACAGTTTCAATCCAAGAACTGATAAAAGTGATTATGGGACTTCAATTTTGCTTTGTAAATTAAGTGAAAAGTAGAAAGAGAAAAATGAAAGGAAAAGGATAATGTTCTAATTACAATAATTTGAGTTTAAAATTTTGTCATACAAAAACAAAATCTAAAAAACAAAATTCTAAGAGCAAATGACATATTATTGTTTTACCCAGTTGGAATATTATTTTTGTTTGGGAACATTCTTTTACATTTTTGTTATTGTTGTTTTGGGGTATCCCCAGTGGTGCTTACAGTATTACCTTCTCTGCACTTAGGAATCACTCCTGCCTGACTTGGAATATATCCTGTTGGGGGATTAAATCTGGGTTGACTGCAAGCAAAGCAAGTGCCCTACCCTCTGTACTATCACTCTGGTCCCCGTGATTATTTTCTGAATAAAAATAAATAGAGAAATATATGTTCCAGGATACAACTTTTGAGTCTCAATTAAAAATATCTTAAAAATAAAACAATATGCATACTTTTAAGTTATTAAATAAAAGGGCAAAGGACACAAATTTCACATATAAGATAAATTTATCTAACATACTGACATTTTGGAATTTAATTCTTTCATCTCTAGGGACTTCTATAATTTGTCATTCTCTCTGTATCTTAGCATCACATCACTTTCACTATCACTAATGTAAATTCCACTTTTATGACCACAACTTCCTCCCTTTCCAGCTTGATTTTTAATTAAAACTATGAAGTGGTTTCTTAAAAAATATTTTAATACAGAATCACTGTGATGTACAGTTACAAATTTATGGGCTTTTGTGTTTGCATTTCACTCATATGGTGATCTTTACCCATCCCTCCACCAGTGCCCATTCACCTCCACTAATGATCCCAGTATCCCTCTCACCACCTCCATCCCATCCCCCACCACACCACCCTGCCTCTGTGTCAGGGCATTCCCCTTTATTCTCTCTCCTTTTGGATGTTGTAGTTTGCAATAGAGGTATTGAGTGGCCATCATGTTCGGTCTATACTTTCAGCTCACATCTTCCAACACGAATGGGACCTCCCGACATCCTCTACTTGGTGTTCCCTTCTCTATCTGAGCTTCCTTTTCCCCCAGCATGTGAGACCAATTTCCAAGCTGTGGGGTAGACCTCCTAATCCTTATCTCTACAACACTTGGGTGTTAGTCTCCCACTATGTTATTTTATATTTCACATACGAGTGCAATCTTTCTATGTCTGTTCCGCCCTTTCTGACTCATTTCACTTAACATGATAATGTCCATGTAGATCCACTTATATACAAATTTCATGACTTCATCTTTTCTAACAGCTGCATAGTATTCCACTGTGTAGATGTACCAAAGTTTCTTTAACCAGTCATCTGGTTTTGGGCACTCTAGTCTTTTCCAGATTTTGGCTATTGTAAACAGTGCTGCAATGAACATATAAATGCAGATGCCATTTCGACTATACCTTTTTACCTCTTTGGGATATATTCCTAGGAGTGGTATTGCTGGGTCAAATGGGAGCTCAGTTTCTAATTTTTTGAGAATCGTCCATATTGTTTTCCAAAAGGGCTGAACCAGTCGGCATTCCCACCAGCAGTGTAGAAGGTTCCCTTTCTCCCCACATCCTCTCCAACAGCGGTTGCTTTTGTTCTTTTGGACGTGGGCCAGTCTCTGTGGTGTGAAATGATATCTCATTGTTGTTTTGTTCTGCATCTCCCTGATGATTAGTGACATAGAGCATTTTCTCATGTGTCTTTTAGCCGTTTGAATTTCTTCTTCGAGAAAATTTTTGTATATTTCCATCACCCATTTTTTGATGGTATTAGGAGTTTTCCTCTTGTAGAATTCAACCAGTGCCTAGTATATCCTTGATATCATCACCTTATCAGATGTGTATTGGGTGAATATCCTTTCCCATTCTGTAGACTGTCTTTGTACTTTAGTCACTGTTTCTTTTGAGGTGCAGAAGCTTCTTAGTTTAAAGTAGTCCCATTTGTTTATCTGTTTTCAGTTGCTTGGCCAGTGATGTGATAGCTTTGAAAATACCTTTAGCTTCAATGTCGTGGAGGGTTTTGCCAACCTTGTTTTCCACGTACCTTATTTATTCTGGTCTGATGTTGAGATCTTTAATCCACTTTGACCTGACTTTTGTACATGGTGTTAAGTAGAGATCTAAGCCCATTATTTTACATGTTGCTGTCCAGTTTTGCCAGCACCATTTGTTAAAGAGGCTTTGCTTGTTCTAATTCACATTTTTTGCTCCCTTATCAAAGATTAGATGATCATATACTGGAGGGTGTGTGTCAGGATATTCAACCCTGTTCATTGGTCTATGGCTTTGCCTTTGTTCCAGTACCATGCTGTTTTAATTATTACTGCTTTGTAGTATAGATTGAGGTTGGGGAGGGTGATTTCTCCCATATTCTTTTTCCTAGCGGCTTATTGTTCCATATAAATTTCAGGAATGTTCGCTAAATTTCTTTGAAGAATGCCATAGGTATCTTTATTGGGATCACATTGAATGTGTACAATGCTTGGGGAGTATTGCCATTTTGACAATGTTAATTCTCCCAATCCATGAGCAGGGGATATCTTTCCATTTCCTCATGTACTCTATAATTTCTTGAAGTAGCGTTCTGTAGTTTTCTTTGTACAAGTCCTTGACCACTTAGTTAAGCTGATTCTGAGGTACTTGATTTTCTGAGGCATGATTGTGAACGGGATTGCTTTTTTCATGTCACTTTCTTCTCTCTCGTTATTTGCGTATAGGAAAGCCATGGACTTTTGGGTATTGATTCTATAGCCTGCAACTTTACTATATGAGTCTATTGTTTCTAAGAGTTTCTTGGTAGAGGTTTTAGGGTTCTCTAAGTATAGTATCATATCATCTGCAAATAGTGAGAGCTTGATTTCTTTCTTTCCTACTTGAATGCCCTTAATACCATTTTCTTGCCTAACCGCTATTGCAAGTACTTCCAGTATTATATTGAACAGAAATGGAGAGAGTGGGCATCCTTGTCTCGTCACTGAGGGAAGGCTCTTCGTTTTCCCCATTGAGGATGATGCTTGCTTTAGGCTTGTAGTAGATGGCTTTGACTATATTGAGGAAAGCCCCTTCTATACCCATTTTGGCAAGAGTTTTCATCATAAATGAGTGTTGGATCTTGTCAAATGCTTTCTCTGCATCTATTGATATGGTAATATGGTTCTTTTCTTTTGTTGATATGATGGATTATGTTGATTGATTTCCGAATGTTAAACCATCCTTGTATCCCCGGGATGAATCCCACTTGGTCGTGGTGTATGATCTTTTTGATGAGTTGTTGAATTCTGTTTTCTAATATTTTGTTGAGAATGTTTGCATCCGTGTTCTTCAGGGATGTTGGCCTGTAGTTTTTTTGTGTGTGTGTGTGGTGTCTTTGTTTGCTTTTGGTGTTAGGGAGATATGAGCCTCATAGAAACTGTTTGGGAGGGTTTCTGTTTCTTCAATTTCCTGGAAAAGCTTGAAAAGAACTGGCAATAGATTCTTTAAATGTTTGGAAGAATTTTCTAGTGAATCCATCTGGATCCGGGCTTTTGTTTTTGGGAAGACTTTTGAATACCGTTTCAATTTCCTTGATATTAATAGGACTGTTTAGGTATTCCAGGTCTTCTTGATTCAGCCTTGGGAGATTATAGGAATCCAGGAATTTATCCATTTCTTCTAGGTTCTCTTGTTTGGTAGCATACAGATTTTCAAAGTAGTCTCTGATGATCTTTTGAATTTCTTTGGTTTCTGTTGTGTTATCCCTTTCGATTTGGTTTATAAGGGTTCTCTCTCTCTTTCTTTGTGAGTTTTGCTGGTGGTTTATCAATTTTATTTATTTTCTCAAAGAACAAGATCTTGGTTTCATTGAGCTTTCATATTGTCTTCTGGGTTTCCATGTTGTTGATTTCTGCTCTAAGTTTTATTATCTCTTTTCTTCTGCCTGGTTTGGGTTCCCTTTTTTGGTCCTTTTCTAAAATCTTAAGCTGTGAAGTCAAGTTATTTATGTGGGCCCTTTCTTCCTTCCTGAGAAATGCTTGCAGGGCTATAAATTTTTCTCTTAACGCGGCTTTAACTGTGACCCACAGGTTCTGGTAGCTCGTGTCTTCATTATCATTTGTTTCCAAGTACCTTTTGATTTTTTTCTTGATTTCCTTCCTGACCCACTCATTGTTCAACATCGAGTTGTTTAATTTCCAGGTGTTTTATTTGGTTTTCTACATCTGTACATGATTCACTTCTATCTTCAGTGCATCATGGTCTGAAAAGATAGCTGATACAATGTCTATCTTTCTGATTCTTTTGAGCTATGTTGCGTGCCCAGCACATGGTCTATTCTGGAAAATGTTCCATGTGCACTGGAAAAGAATGTGTACTCTTTTTTTTTGGGGGGGGGGAATATAATAGCCTGTATAAATCTCTTCTATTTCTTCCTTCAAAGCCAGTATTTCCTTCGTGAGTTCTAATTTTCTTGATAGATCCAGAGGTGATAGGGTGGTGTTGAAGTCTCCAACTTCGATTGTGTTGTTCACAGTGTCCTTCTTAAGGTCTGTTACCAGTTGTTGTAGGTATTTAGCTGGTCCCTCACTAGGTGCATGCAGGTTTAGGAGTGTGATTTCTTCCTGCTGTACATATCCCTTGATTAATTAAAAAATGACCTTCACTATTCCTTCTAATCTTTTTCAACCTGAAATCTATGTTGTCTGATACTAGTAATGCCATGCCAGCTTTTTTGAGGGAGGATTTTGCTTGCAGGATTGTTTTCTATCCTTTGACTTTGAGTCTGTTTGTTCTGCCTCTTCAGATGTGTTTCTTGCAGGCAGCAGAATATTGGGTTCAGCCTCTGAATCCATTTTGCCACTCTGTGTCTCTTAATTGGTGAATTTAGACCATTGATATTGAGAGAGATTATTGTTATTTGATTTTGTGCCATCTTTCTGTAAGGGTTTGTTGTGCTTGTAGGGGGTTTTCTTGTCTTACAATAGCCCCTTTAGTCCTTCTTTTAGGTTTGGTTTTGAGTCTTTGAAGTTCCTGAGCTGTTGTTTATTCACAAAATAGTGTATCCATTCCTTCGAGTTTGAATGAGAGTTTAGCCAGATATAGTATTCTTGGTGAAGCGTTCATTTCATTGAGTTTTTTCACTGTATCCCACCACTGCCTTCATGCTTGGAGGGTTTTCTCTGATAGGTCTGCTGTGAATCTAAGGAGTGCTCCTTTGTATGTGATTTCCTTCTTTGACCTTCCTGCTTGCAGTATTGTGTCTTTATCCATGACTTCCATCATTCTAACTATGATATGTCTTGGAGTTTTTCTTTTAGGGTCTTTCTCTCTTTTTTTTTTTATAAAAAATATTTTATTGAATCACCGTGAAAAAAAATTACAAAGCTTTCAGGTTTAAGTCACAGTCATATACTGATTAAACTCCCATCTCTTCACCAGTGCACATGTTCCATCACCAAGAACCCCAATACACCTCCCTCCCACCCCACCCCTCACCTAAGTAGCTAATGATATTCCCTTTATTCTCTATATACTTTGAGTACATTCCATATTTCCATACAGAACTCACTATTCAGGCCTGCTGAATAGGCATCATCTAATAATTTCTCTTCATTGCTGAGAGTGAAGACTCTGAGTCCACACAGTTTTGGGTTTCTAATATTTTAGCTCAGTTCACAGTCAAAATGCACGGCTGCAAGAAGCCGCTCTGGTGCCAAAATGGGTTAGGAGACCTCAGGATCACAGTCTTTAGGGGCGGAGGGTCTGTTTCTCGCGCTGCAGCTCAGGATCATATCTGGGCAGAAGGCGTGCTGGTAACGGCCCCCCTCCCAGGACCACTTACAGGCTACGTCACTAAAGAAAGTCCTACCTCCAGGTTGAGGGGTCTTAGAGGGTGGCTCTCGCCACGTGCATGCTGCCGCCACCACCATTTTCTCTCAGAAAAATGGGGCAGAGAGGGAAAATCCCTCCCCGGGCTGCATGAGGTTGTAGCGCAGTTCACAGTCAAAATGCATGGCTGCAAGAAGCCGCTCTGGTGCCAAAATGGGTTAGGAGACCTCAGGATTACAGCCTTTAGGGGCGGAGGGTCTGTTTCTTGCGCCGCAGCTCCGGATCATATCTGGGCGCTGTTAGGGTCTCTTTTCGCTGGCACCCTTCAGGCTCCTTGAATCTGGATGCCTGCCTTCTCCAGCTCTGGGAACTTTTAAGCAATAATTCCTTTGACTGTGGCTTTTTCATTGGGGTTGGTTCCCTTTCCTTCTGGTACTCCAATGATTCTAATGTTGTTCCTCTTGAGATCATCTCCTAGGACTCTGATTTGTTCTAGAGTTGTTTTGAGGTCTCTTCCCATTGTTTGTTGTTGCCTGTAGGCTGCCTGCAGCTCATCTCCAAATCACTGATTCTGTCTATTGCTGTTGTCATTCTATTGTTGAGGGCACCCACTGAGTTTTTTATTTCATCTACCGACTCCTTCATTCGTGACATTTCTTTTTGTAGCTATTTTATTTCTGCTCTCATTTCTTCCCATATTTGCTCAGCTGTCTGTACTATAGTTTCTGTCAGGTTCTCCTTTAATTTAATGAATACCTTTTCAATCTTTACGCTGATTTCATTGAACATCTTCAGTACCTCAACTCTGAATTCTTTACCGGAGAGTTCAAGTTTGTAGGAAATGCCTATTGAGGCTTCTGGACTCCTTTCATCGTCCTCTCCTTGTGGTGGGGATTTGCGCTGTTTCTTCATGTTGTTGTGGTGGTATGGAAGAGGGACCTTCAAGTTCACTATCCCTGTTCCCTATGTTGTGAAAAAGGAATCTGATAGTATTGGTCAATGGTAGTTACCTTTTTATTTTCCCCTTCTGGATCATGTCCAGATGTTTTTCTAATCCTTAGGTGAGGACTAAGATGATGCTTTTGGAAATAGAGTTCTTGTACATTGGGCTTTGCATGGGTACTTGTATTTATTGGTGTTTGGGTGAAATTAGCATAGACTACTGGCTTATTATCTTACTGTTCTTTGGATAGTTAGGATGTTCCTCATGCACATAAGTAATAAAGGCTGAGATGTAACAACAGATTGCTTGGTGCTGGAAAATAACTGTGGCCAAAACAAGACCACGTCCACTTTCCTAGGCCACGCCCCTGACTATTAGGCCACGCCCCACAATAGCACACACCTGTGCTGGAAGAGAGAACTGCTACGATGCTTGGGTTCCGCATGCCGGCCACTAGGGCGGCAGTGTGTGTGGGGGAAATGGCTGGGTGAAGTAGTTCTTAATATCATTGTGATTTTCGTTTTTCTGTTTTATCTCTCTACCCTCTGCTTTTTATTTTTTTGCTACCTTTGTTCTAAGATTGTGTCTTGGGGTGGCATATTTTCAGTAATACTGCTACAGATAATCTAAGTTCAATCATCTTTTAGTGACTTTATTACACTCTAGCAGAAATCAAGTCCCAGAGCAACTCTCTATGTGCTTTATCTCTTACACACTTTAGCAGCTGAAGAAGCATCACAGAAAAGATTGTGCCATCATAAATTCATGACCTTGAATAGGCATGATAGGGCAGATAATCCTTCACCTATCTATAGTCAACTCATAAGTCAATTCTTCACAGTAACTTCTTGAAATCTCTCTAACCTCTCTCTCTTTCTCTTTCTTTCTTTCTTTCTTTCTTTCTTTCTTTCTTTCTTTCTTTCTTTCTTTCTTTCTTTCTTTCTTTCTTTCTTTCTTTCTTTCTTTCTTTCTTTCTTTCTTTCTTTCTTTCTTTCTTTCTTCCTCCTTCCCTCCCTCCTTCCCTCCCTCCTTTCCTCCCTCCTTCCCTCCCTCCTTCCTTCCCTCCCTCCTTCTTCCCTCCTTTCTTCCCTCCTTCCCTCCTTCCCTCCCTCCCTCCCTCCCTTCCTTCCTTCCTTCCTTCCTTCCTTCCTTCCTCCCTCCCTCCCTTCCTTCCTTCCCTTCCTTCCTTCCTTCCTTCCTTCCTTCCTTCCTTCCTTCCTTCCTTCCTTCCTTCCTTCCTTCCTCCCTCCCTCCCTCCCTCCTTCCCTCCCTCCTTCCCTCCCTCCTTCCTTCCCTCCTTCCTTCCTTCCTTCCCTCCCTCCCTCCCTTCCTTCCCTCCTTCTTCCCTCCTTTCTTCCCTCCTTTCTTCCCTCCCTCCCTCCTTCATCCCCTTCCTTCCTTCCTTCCTTCCTTCCTTCCTTCCTTCCTTCCTTCCTTCCTTCCTTCCTTCCTTCCTTCCTTCTTTCCTTCCTTCCTTCCTTCCTTCCCTCCTTCCCTCCTTCCTTCCCTCCTTCCTTCCCTCCTTCCCTCCCTCCCTCCCTCCCTCCCTCCCTCCTTCCCTCCTTCCCTCCTTCCCTCCTTCCTTCCTTCCTTCCTTCCTTCCTTCCTTCCTTCCTTCCTTCCTTCCTTCCTTCCTTCCTTCCTTTTTTCCTTCCTTCCTTCCTTCCTTCCTTCCTTCCTTCCTTCCTTCCTTCCTTCCTTCCTTCCTTCCTTCCTTCCTTCCTTCCTTCCTTTCTTCCTTCCTTCTTTCATATTTCTTTCCTCAGTTAATATGTACAATATATTTTAAGAGTACAGTTTTACACCTCCTCAAAGTATATTCTCACATCATAACCACCACAAGAGTACCAGTATTCCCCCACTGCAATCCACTGTCACCCCTCCCCTCTTTAATGTCTTCCCATTGCTTTCGGTAATCAATGTTCTGTAGACTGGGTCCATGGGTTTGTTTCCTTGGTTTTGTCTATTCCTTATCTACATCTAGCATATAAATAAGATTATTAAGTTTTTCATTTCTCCCAAATATCCTCTTTTTTAGTCTTATCAATAGTATCAATTCATACCTTCAAATTCTTGTTCTATTGAACAATATTATCTCGTTCAAGAATCTGTTAACTTCTTAACTTAATGTCTTGATTTTTTTCACTCATATCTCAATTTATTTCACCAGGTTTCTATTCAATCCCTACACAAATCTCATAAGATTGATGGTACTTTTCATTTTATAGTACATGGGAATATTAAAAATTTAATTGCGGTATCATAATTTACAACAGTGTTGAATTTATTATTTATGGTTGCAGAGTTAGTCTGCAAACCACCCCATCAGATTTCAAAGAGCCCCTACCGCCATCTCAGTCCCTGTCCCCTACCCCACTTTCACCTACTCACTCCCCACTTCTGCTCAGGTTTTCTTGACATTCAGGATTATTTAAACATTTTCTTTGTTTTCTTATGCTCTGTATACAAACAAGATCACCTGGTATTTATCTTTTATTTTCTCACTCCATTTATAATAAAATACCAGTTCCATCCAAGTTTCAGAAAACTGTAAAATTTAATCTTTTCTCATAGCTGAATCTGGTCATTTGTTATTAGGTATTTGGGTTCTATCCAGATCTTGCATAAGTGAACAATGCTGGGATGAACATAAGTGTATCTTTCATTGAACTGAAAGTTCGTCTTTGTTTTAGTAGAGTCCAATTTTGATTACTATAGCTTTAATTCAAGATTAAAGTCTGGAAATCTTATGATTTCCACTTTCTTTCATTCTCAGAATTTCTTTGAATGTTTTGGTGAAATTTTTGTTTTCATACAAATTTTAGAAGTATTTGTTCTATATCCTCAAAAAATGCCAAAGAAATTTAGATGGGTATCACATACAAACTATAAATAACTTTGGCTAATATGGTCATTTTAATGATGTTGATCCAGCCAGTCCATGAACAAGGAATTTGTTCCACTTCCCTTGTGTCATTTTTTGTTTCAGAAATAAATTATAATATTCAGTAAATAGGTTTTATCTCCTTGTTTGTTTGATTCCTACATAGTTAAGGGTGTTTTTACATAGTCATAAATCAGGTGATTTAAAAAAATTGCTTTCTCATCTTCATCATTGTTTTCACATAAAGAATGCAATAGATTTCTATGCATTGCATTTGTAGCCTGCTACTTTACTCTACAGGTTTATAATTTCTAGGAGTCTCCAAAATATATGTTGAGAAAATAAAAGAAGGACCCTTCAAAATCTTTACGTCAAAGAAGTCTTCAACCATATATTTAGAAACCTGGAAGTTCTCCTTGGAGCTTTAGAACCTGTTTCTTTTCCTTTTTTTATTGATTTTATTGCAGTTTAGATGACATGATTACAATATTCTTAATGCATTGATAGTTTATGGCATTGAAATGCAAAGTTAGGGTTTTGTGGAAGCTTCATTGCATGGAATTATTAAATTATTTATCAAAGGTAATTCCACACAGTCTCTTTCTCTTCTGTGGAAGCTGGGAATGGTCTAGAGATTTTAACTCTCTAAATAAACTGGTTGGCTATCTTAGTAACCAGCACCCTAATCCTAGATACTTTGTAACTGTTATCTCATTAATATAACAAAAGACATCTTGATTATTCTCGTAATGTAAGAAATTCCAAATTGAATATTCAGCCTCAAACAGGGATAAATAACAGATATAATTTCCTTATTTATAAATTAGTATGCCAATTTATAAATTGAGGCTGTTAGCTATGTTTATGCAAAGCATACATAATATATAAATCAAATCAAGTGTTTTGGTCAACAATGGTATCATAAAATTTCTATTTCTCAGTGATTTCAATCTTTTTATATCATACTATTTTATATTGGAACAAACACATTTATCTCATATTTACTGTGTCTCATTAGCATCCCTTTTTCTTGATACAGACTCCTGTGTGCTTGATTTACTCTCATGTTTTTTTCATCATGGCCCCTAATCATTCAAAAACTATTTCTAATACTGTCTGGAAGAGGACACTTTTAGTGACTGGAAATGGGAATTAATGAATGGAAATTAAAAATAATTAAAGAATTGAAAAGTGATAAAAGGAGAAAACCAGTGATGATCATTGCTCACCAGTTAGGTTTATCCCATTCTGCTATACCTAATAATATTGTGAAACAAGAACAAATTGACAAAAGATGTTTAAAATATCTGCTATGTTAGAAGCAATGATGCTATTAAAATTTTAGCGGGCATACATCAGATATGGAGAGACATTTTTTAAAAAATTGAATTGCCTTGAGCTACAAAGCTACAAAGTTACTCATGACTAGGTTTCGGGAGTACAATGTTCTAACAGCAATCACTTCACCAGTGTTCACTTCGTACCACCAATGCCCCCAATTTCCCTCCCACCCCCTAGCCTGCTAGACTTATAGTTAAACTTTTAATTACCAGGAATGAGGACAAGAAGCAAAAATGCATCCCTCTTAGCATCATGATAGCCAAGCCTAAAGCTGCAGGTTTATCTTTGAATTATGCATTTCCCCTTTGGATTATCCCTAAAAATTAGAAGTAATTTCTAAGGTTAAGAAAATTTATAATAGCCTGAGCTCTGCAGTTTGGAGGGCATGCCATCATCTCCCTAGACAAAAATCACCATATTACATTATTTTGGCTCTGATTGGACCAAAGCAGAACCTTAAGTATGCTTTTGTTCTGATAAAGATACCAGGTCTTTGCCTGTTAATATTATTTATTTATTTAACATTATGTTATTTGCTTATTAACTTTTTGCTTTGTTTATTTGCAGAAATATTTTATATTTTAATGTTTTTAAAGGGTATATAATATAAATTTTAATCTTATCTCAATCTGAGACCTACTAACATAACATCATGTCTAGTGTAAATATCCTCTGAAAGTATATTTCTATTCCCCTTCAAATTCTGTTCTATTTTTATTATTCAGTTCACTAATTCATCTTATAAAGCAACACCCACCACATATTAATTCTTAAACAACGAGTTATCTTTTTTAAAATTTATTGAATCACTGTGAGATAATGTTACAAGCTTTTATGTTTGAGTTACAATCACACAATGATCAAACACCCATCTCTCACCAGTGCACATTCTCCACCACTAATATCCCCAGTATAACCCCCCTTTCCCACCCTCCCCCTGCCTCCATGGAAGACAATATTCCAAATACTGTCTCTACTTTTGGGCATTATGGTTTGCAATACAGACACTGAGAGGTTACCATGTTTGGTCCATTATTTACTTTCAGCACACATCTATCCCAACCAATTCCTCCAACACTCATTTTCTTATTAATCCCTTCTCTATTTCATCTGACTTCTCCCATCTGCAATTGAAGTAGGTTTCCAACTATGGAGAAATCTTCCTGGCCCTTGCACCGACTCTCATCTGGTGTCAGTCTCATGTTATGTTATTTTATTTTATTTGTTTAAATTAATTTATTTTTAATTAGAGAATCACCGTGAGGGTACAGTTACAGATTTATACATTTTTGTGCTCATGTTTCCCTCATACAAAGTTCGAGAACCCATCCCTTCACCAGTGCCCATTTTCCACCACCAGTAAACCCAGCATCCCTCCTACCTTCCCCAATCCCATCTCCCCCACCCCACCCCGCCACTGTGGCAGGGTATTCCCTTTTGTTCTCTCTCTCTAATTAGGTGTTGTGGATTGCAATAAAGGTGTTGAGTGGCCACTGTGTTCAGTCTCTAGTCTACATTCGGTCCGCATCACTCTTCCCCCGAATGGCCTCCGACCGCATTGTACTTGGTGATCCCTTCTCTGAGTTGCCCTCTCCCTAGAATGTGACGCCAGCCTCCAAGCCATGGAGTCAACCTCCTGATCCTTATTTCTACTATTCTTGGGTGTGAGTCTCCTACTCTGTTATTCTATATTCCACAGATGAGTGCAATCTTTCTATGCCTGTCTCTCTCTTTCTGACTCATTTCACTTAGCATGATACTCTCCATGCCGATCCACTTATATGCAAAATTCATGACCTGCTTTTTTCTAACAGCTGCATAGTATACCATTGTATAGATGTACCAAAGTTTCTTCAACCAGTCATCTGTTCTAGGGCATTCGGGTTTTTTCCAGATTCTGGCTATTGTAAACAGTGCTGCAATGAACGTATAAGTGCAGATGTCATTTCAACTATACTTTTTTGCTTTTCTGGGATATATTCCCAGCAGTGGTATTGCTGGGTCAAATGGGAGCTCAATTTCTAATTTTTTGAGAATCATCCATATTGTTTTCCAAAAGGGCTGAACCAGTCAGCATTCCCACCAGCAGTGTGGAAGGGTCCCTTTCTCCCCACATCCTCTCCAGCAGTGGTTGCTTTTGTTCTTTTGGATGTGTGCTAGTCTCTGTGGTGTGAGGTGGTATCTCATGGTTGTTTTGATCTGCATCTCCCTGATGGTTAGTGATGTAGAGCACTTTTTCATGTGCCTTTTGGCCATTCCTATCTCTTCCTTAGGAAAGTTTCTGTTCATTTCTTTGGCCCATTTTCTAATGGGGTTGGATGTTTTCTACTTGTAAAGTTCAACCAGTGCTTTATATACCCTTATCTGATGGGTATTGTGTAAATATCCTTTCCCATTCTGTAGATAGTATTTGTATTCTGGTCACTGTATCTTTTGCGGTGCAGAAGCTTTTTAGTTTAATGTAGTCCTATTTGTTGATCTCTGTTTCTACTAGATTGCTTAGTTCTGTGTCATCTTTGAAGATACATTTATCTTCAATATCGTGGAGGGTTTTGCCAACCTTGTCTTTAATGTACCTTATGGTTTGTGTTCTGATGTTGAGGTCTTTAATCCATTTTGATCTGACTTTTGTGCACGGTGTCAGGTCACATGACAAACCATTTCTAACAGTATTGTAAGTTATAAAATCTCAATCAATAGCTCCTTTTCTTTAAAATAGTTTACCAGCATTTGTAAACAAGAGAGAGAAGTTAAAAGGAGACATGAAGCTCTCTAAAGGTGACTGGGATGTAAATGGCAAAACAGGCAGCAATGTCTCCTATCAACAAATTATAAGAAACATTCCTTCCTCACTTTCAGGATCAACTTCCTAGGCCAGTTCCCTCCACCTCACTGGGGAACCCCTTATGTCTTGGCCCCTTTCTGGTGGGAAGAAGGGCATTATATTAAATCAATAAGAATATCTCTCCATAGTACAAAATCCCATTTATTTTTCATCTGAAGAAGATGCATGACCCCGAATGTCTCAGTGAATGTCAGACTCCTGGACTCCCAGGAATAACTCCCATCCCTCCCTCCCTAGATGGTTAGACAGCATCTGAATCTTGTCATGGGCTGTGCAGCTGATGATCTTTATTATATGGTCTATGTACCTCTAACTGCTCTAATGAGCTGGAACTTTGGAGGAGGAATAGAAAAGATTTATAGCTTGTATTTGGGAAACCAACCTCATGTCACAGGAAGGATTAACTAGACTGGGCAGGACTCTCAACTCGGTGGCTGCTGATAGCAAGTAACGAGGATCCTGAAGTCTTCATTGATTAGAAAGAAGCACTATCTTGGGTACCTTCTTCACCCTTGTTTATTTTAGATTGTGGTCATCCGGGGAGCCTGCTTGGTGTTTGCCATACATACTTAGTAGAAAGATAATATAGGAATACAAATGTACATCATTTTGAGAGGGGAGTTCCTGGGGAGAGGGTCTGGACTTATTCACATCTCTGATAGCTGCAGACTTTGCTATCTAGAGGATGGCTCCAACAACTAGCAATATCACTTTCTAACCCTCTCCCAGCTTTTTCTCTAGTTGCATGCAGAGTCCTTCTCTTTGGGTTTTAGTGTTGCCTATTTGAATTATTCATTTCCAGGTTTTTTCTCTTTTTTTGGGGGGGTCACTTCTGGTGATGCTCAGGGGTTACTCCTGGCTTTGCACTCAAGAATCAACCCTGGCAGTGCTCAGGGGACCATATGGGATGCTGGGAATCAAACTCGGATCAGCCACGTGCAAGGCAAAAGCCCTACCCGCTGTGCTATCGCTCCAGCCCCCATTTCCAGGCTATGATCCTTTTCTTTTTTCAGATATTTATAGTTCCTCCCACTTATTTTGTTCTCTTTTCTCTTCACTCATTAAAGAAATTTGATTAAATTGATTTAAGCTTTCTATTAATTTTATTTAATGAGTCACAATTTGTCAAGTTCTTTTGCCAGAATATTCATGATTTGTTTTAAACCTTGCATAGAAAATTATTTTCTCTGTTCCTTCCATCTTTATCACACCTTTATTTGCCTTCTTATTCCCAACAGTCCTTTGATTTTTTAAAAAAAATCAATGCTTTCTTCCTATAGCGAATGAATTTCCTATCTATGGGTTGAAGTAGGGGAAGATATTAGTGGTGCTGGGGAAGCCATACCATGCTGAGGATTAAACTTGGGGTCCTATGAGTGTCCGGCATGTGCTCCAGCTCTTAGACCTATCTCCCTGGAAAATTATCTTCTTACGTGGAGATTTTTACCCCTAAACCCCCCCCCCCCCCAAGGATGAGATATGCCCCTAGGTAAAATAATTTAGGTCTTATAATTCAACAGATTTGCAAAAATGCACTCAGGAAAGAATAATGTCGCAGTGAATAGAGTGGATAATAAATATCTGCTGGCTGAAGAAATGTAAGTATAGAATTCTTGTATATCCATACTTCCAGTCAAATATAGAATAAGACTGATCCAGGGATGCATGAGTAAAAATAGAATAGGAAACACTCAGGACTTTATATTTTAATAGTGGCTTCTGAAGCTACCTAAAATACTCCAGTCTTTGATCTATTGAATATTGATTATGCTACTAATTGTCCTTACTGTCCTTGATGCCTCTGTCAGTTTGTTGGGGGCCCTGTTTGCTAGCCTGTGAGACCAGTGGTGGCTGCCGAGGCTCTCTGAAGCTTGGACAGTGTTTGTTTGTCTCATTCTCTGTGACCAGCCCGTGCTGGATGGGGCTGGAAGGTAGCCCCTTTTGGACCACATTCAGAGGTGCTATCGAGACAGGGAGCTCCAGGGATAAAACCTGGGAATCCAACAAGCAGAACATTCACTTTAACCCTTTGTACCATCTCCCGGACTCAAAACGAGAATTTATACTACTTTCCTCAAAATTGAAACTGTCCTCGTGGGGGTGAAAACCTCTAATAGGATTCGGATCATAATATTACAGAGATTATCAAGCTCATTAGGAAATGTGCTCTGGATAACTCCAGCAGTTTTTTCCCTCAGTATCATCCCCAAATATAAGAGCTCTATGAGTATTATTTGCATTTTTAGTAATCCAATTTAGATCAGCTGATATGTCATAATTTAGCGTCTTCTTTAACCTCTTAATACTCAACTCATATGGGTTTCTTGGATAATGACTTCCAGAAGGCTTGAGGTGATTGAGTCCACCTCATATTTTCAAGAAGTTCAAATTTAGGCTATTCTAGTCAGGCAGATATTTTTGAGTCCTGCCGGTGTCTTCTCAAGACAGTAACCTGGATACTCTCTTCCCAGTATTCTACTCCTTAGTATCCCAAGTGAAAGTTGCCCAGTAAGTGGGAAGGGGCAGTTCTTTCCCAATCATCACCCCGAGTTGAGTTTCCACACTTGTGCTCACAGTACTTTGCATCTAGGCTGCACAGATCTGCCTTCATGGGGGGAGCAGTAAAAGACAAAGGCATTTGCATAAGACCTGTTGCTTTTAACCTCTGATCTTTACATGGGCCTTCAAGAGGAAGTCATCTGATTTTTCTCAGCCTCAGTTTCTAATCTTTAAATGGACAATACACTATAATAGCAATTGTTGAAGAGAATATGAGAAAAAAAAACATGCTCTGGACACTGAAATGTGCTACATAAAAGCACTTTTATTTTATTTTATTTTTTTTCTTTTTTTTTTGGGTCACACCTGGCGATGCACAGGGGTTACTCCTGGCTCTGCACTCAGGAATTACCCCTGGCGGTGCTCAGGGGACCATATGGGATGCTGGGATTTGAACCCGGGTCGGCCGCGTGCAAGGCAAACGCCCTACCCGCTGTGCTATCTCTCCAGCCCCATAAAAGCACTTTTAATGTTGCTATCATCATCTCTTGCAGATATGGCTGTTGAAAATTAGTGTAGTTGGCAATCTGTCGAACATTTATGATCTTTTATTGCCATGCCTGTTTTGACATTGGATCTCGGGCCTGTGGCCTTTCTTACTCTCTCTCTCTCTCTCTCATTGTCCACTCATTGACCACCTGCTTCCCCCAACACTTGAGAGTGTCCTTTACTCTTATACGTAAACTGGAGTAATCCCCATTGCTGGTGTTTCATTCAAGGCAAAACACATCCTCATCCTATCATACACTTTTGAAAAATAAAATTATTTGTCACTGGTTTATTATATTATAAAATGTGGGGACACAGTTACATTCATGCTATGTTTTGCCACATCTACTATGAAAGTGCGAATGAATTCAGATGTTATCAAAATGACCCTCGTTGCTCTGCCCTCCTGCTCCACTGCCTTCTGCTATTTCCATGAGTATAGGATTTTTATTGCTATATAGAAGTTGAGCCATGTGGTAATTGTCTTTTACTTCCTGCTTATTTTGTTTTGAAAATCACAAATTCTTTTGTTGCAAAAGTCATGATTTCACTCTTTAATTTTTCACTGAGTTATTATTATTTACATATGAAATTTTAGGGTTTTAACTTTATACTTTGCCTATATGTATGTAATTGCCTATATGTATGTAATTCTATAATCTTTTATGTATGTAATTCTACCATCAGAATTTCAAAACTATCCTCCAAACAAAAACTCATTCCTCTAAAACCCTATCCTGTCCCACTTTGAAAAACATAGTTTTCAACTAGTCTGATAGTGTTAGTTTTTCTATTTTTCTTTTTCGCCCAGTTTGTTTGCCTGAGTAATAATCTATGTTCCTCATTAAAGTGAAACCATAAGTGTCTTTAACTTCCTTACTTATCTCTTTAAAATAATCACCTCAAGAACCATCCATTTTGTAACATTTCACTCTGGAATCACTCACTTTTTATCTTGGGGTTTGTAATTTTTTCTTTTATTTTGTGAGGCTCTCTCCTTTCTTTAGAGAAGCCTGTATTCTCTCCTGAATACATTGTCTTATATTTCTTTTTTTAAATAAAATTTCTTTAAAAATTAATTTGTCCATTTTATTCCAAAAGGCACAGGTTAATTCATTATTTCAGTGACAGGATACTCTTTTTCTAATTATATTAGCAACAATATTTTAAAAATATTTTTTATTAGTGAATCACCGTGAGATAAAGTTACGGACTTACAAACTTTCATGCTTGTGTTTCAGTCATACAATGATTGAGAGTACCCATCCCTCCACCAGTGCCCATTTTCCACCACCAATAGTCCCAGCATCCCTCCCACCACCCCCACCCTGTCCCCTCCACCCCATCCCACTTCTGTGGCAAGGCATTCCCTTTTGCTCTCTCACTTCTTTTGGGTGTTATGGTTTGCATAGAGGTATTAAGTAGGCATCATGTTCAGTCTATAGTCTATTTTCAGCCCGTGTCTCCTATCCCTAGTGGGCCCACCTAGCACCCTTTGCTTGGTGATCCCTTCTCAATCTGAGCTGCTTTTCCCCACAGCATGTGAGGCCAGCTTTCAAGCTGTGGAGTAATCCTCCTGGTCCTGATCTCTACTATTCTTGGGTGTTAGTCTCCCATTCTGTTACTTTATATTTCACAAATGAGTGCAATCTTCCTATGTCTGTCCCTCTCTTTCTGACTCATTTCACTCAACATGAAACTTTCCATGTTGATCCACCTATACACAAATTTCATGACTTCATATTTTCTAACAGCTGCATAGTATTCCATTGTGTAGATGTACCAAAGTTTCTTTAACCAGTCATCTGTTCTTGGGCACTCTGGTTTTTTCCAGATTCTGACTATTGTAAACAGTGCTACAATCAACATATAGGTGCAGATATCACTTTTACTATAAAACAATATTTTTTATCCAGCTATTTGTTTTGGGGAATGTGTCTTAATTCCACATTGTTGAGATTGTGAATATGCGACAGTATTTTGAAGGGAGGAAGTTGTTTGGGATCCAGGTGTGGAAGTGCTCTTAGCTTTGTGCTTTGGGGTTTCTCCCAGTAGTGATTAGAGGACTACATGGTGTAGATCAAACCTGGAATCCAGAATGGAAAGCCTGTGCTCAGTGGTCATTCATCTCTCCAGACAGTAGCACTAAT
The DNA here is from genome assembly GCF_027595985.1 of Sorex araneus. Classification (NCBI taxonomy): domain Eukaryota; kingdom Metazoa; phylum Chordata; class Mammalia; order Eulipotyphla; family Soricidae; genus Sorex; species Sorex araneus. Next base: position 77,745,375 of record NC_073307.1, read on the forward strand.
TTTGACCTGTGTGAGTCCTACTTACACTGTGAAGGTAGATTCTTGTATAATATACAAGAATGCTTAATCCAGTGAAGAAGGGTAAGGAATCTCATTTCAACAGAGACACTTATAGTGTAATTAGGAAAAGAGGTTGATGAGGAACCTCTTTTTTTCCTTCAGGAACGTAGAAGGGGAAAGAATGTGTGAGAGAATCACATTCCTGATAAGTGTATTGAATGCGTGATCAACCTTTTGTCCTTTTGAAAATTTCAATTTAATTTCATTTTAGTTTTATTTTCAGCACTGTGATTCACAATACCATCGATAGGGCTGTATGATGCAGTGTTCTAGCACTACAACCTCCACTAGCGTGTTCACTTCTCTCCACGGTAGTCTCAGGGGTCCTTCCACTCTACCCCCTCAATGTGTGCAGCCCCCACCCACCTTGCGAGCTCAGTTTCTAGATCAATTTCTAGGTGTATGGTCTTCAGCCATTTGATATTGCCCTACTATGTTCCTTTATATCCCTCATCTGAGAAATAATTCTGTACCTGCCCTTCTCCTTCTCACTGACTTCATTCAGAATGACAAACTTTAGTTCCATTACATAGTAGCTCATGGTGGGATGTCATCTTTTCTTATAGCTAAGTAGTATTTAATTTTGTAAGTGTTCTAAATAAAGTGTCATTTTAGATAGAATCATGTTTTAAACATTTCATACAATTTGTATTTATTAAATCTTTTATCCATGAACAATCATGACATCACAACTTACTAGGTAGAAAAATTGGGATTCCAACACATTTCTGCCTGTTATTGAAGTTTATGTTAGAAAAATGGGGCATAGAGAAAGGGTAAAACTCCCTATGAGGTTTCTTTCTTATATAGTGGTGATAAGTACACTCCAGGAATTCTGTCATACCTTCTAAGCTTAAAGAATGTTACAACTTGGAGAAAGAACATATAATAAACATACATATGTATATATATATATAGATATATAGATAGATAGATAGATATAAAACTAGGTAGGAAACAGTCATCTGCATGCTAAAAACATTGAGGGATTTCTCCAACATACGATTTAACAGGACTGTAGCACTAATCAGAAAATAAAGCTTAATTAGTAAGTTACCATTATCACCGTATTGCCCCTAGAAAGATTTCAGATGGCTTTTTAGCTGTATGGACAGTATGACAGTCCCATACGGACAGTAAAAAGGCATCAAGATATCGAGTGAATGTGTAAGGTGAGATCCTTCCTTCCTTCCTTCCTTCCTTCCTTCCTTCCTTCCTTCCTTCCTTCCTTCCTTCCTTCCTTCCTTCCTTCCTTCCTTCCTTCCTTCCTTCCTTCCTTCCTTCCTTCCTTCCTTCCTCCCTGTCTTTTCTCTCCTCTCATTTTCCCTTACTTCTGGATCTATTTATAGAGATATTTTCTCTCTTTCTTACCTCTTTCCTTTCCCTTAATGCTGGGTCTATTTATAGAGATCATTCCTGGAAGGACTCAGAGAACCATATAGAATTTGGGGGGTTGAAGAGGGTTGGCCACTTGCAAAATAAACACATCACTCACTGTACTATTGTTCCAACCTCCCTACCCCTGGCCCCATCTCCAAATTCTCTTTCTTCTCTAGCAGTTTTCTTTCAAATGACAGGGACTCAGAAACTATTGAAAAATGCAAAATCTATGCTATTTTGTTTCTACTTTGGTCAGGAGGAATAATTTTTAGTAGTATTAGATATGGTCAGTCTCCCTGGAAGGCCCTGGGAAGTCAATGTTTCCTTACATTTCTGTTTGGTTGTGCATTTTCATGGGCATCTGGAGGATACAGAAATTAATGATGTAGCTTTTTCATGTAGCTTGAAAGGCTGAGGCTTGTTTTTCTGGACAGAGATATTTCTACATATCCTTCTTTATTTTTCTACCCTTTCCATCTTTCTTTGCTCTTTCTTCTTTATTGAATATTCATATACATTTTATCAAAGTGTTTATTTTCATATATTAAAAATTCAAGCAGTACTTGAAGAGTTTTTAAAATAATAGCAATTCATTTTTATTCCTTTCCTACTAACCAGAAACAAAAATTTTCAAATCTTTTTATAGTTCTTTTCTCTTATGTTTCTAAATATATGCTTGTATGGCCATTTATTAAATTATTAATTTAGAAGTTGAATACTTGTTTTGTAGCATGTTAGAGGATAATTTAACTCTGTCAAACTCATTCCTTTGGTATCCTTTTAATCCTAAAGATACATAAACTTTAAAAATAAATTTTCATTACACAGTTTAGTAACAGAATTATTCATATTTATAGTCCTGTAACCATATCATGTAACTACCGCTACTGCTGATTATTGTACTCTGCTAATCATTTATAGTTTTCCTTTTACAACTTCTTTCTTTCTTTGGAGACAATGAGAGTGTTTTAAATGCATTAATCTGATGTTTCCGTTTCTTCCCCTTCTCTCTTGGAGTTCTCTGCCCTTTTGCTGCAAATTGAACCATGTGTTTTGTGCTCCACTGCTTGGGGTTGTCTTAGTATTTCCTTCATGGGTATCTGGGATTTCCTTTCACTGATCCCCTGTCTTAGAGCCTATTTTCTGGACCTTCAATTAGCCCCTCTCTTGACTTACATTCATTTTGATGGAGGACACTCACTCTTTTTTAGCTTCTGAAAAAAAGAAATCACTCGTGGGAAGATTCCTTGCATGTCAGAAGTGTCTTTATTCTCTTTTCACACATGACCAATAATTTAGTTGAGTGTAGGATTTTGGATTGGAAAAAATTTTCCTTTACAATTTTCAAAGCAATGCTCTGTTTTGAACACAGCCCCTCCCTTCCCGCTCTCCCCACTCTTCCCTATTGGCTTTTATTCTCATTATTTTTGTCTCTTGTTTTGTGTTCTTCTCCATTCATCATGCAATGGGTGTGGTGGGTGTTTTCAAGTTAAAGATTTATTTCCTCTAGTTCAGAGACATTTTCAAAAATATAATTATATCCTGACAAATTTGCACCGTGTTCATTTTGCTCCTCAAGCTTCTTGTTAGAGGATATTTGCTTCCAGATATAAACCCTAGGATTTTTCTTATTATTTTTCCTCCTCCTATCTAACACATAATTTTTTCTTCTACTCTACGAAAACTATCAGAATATGGTCTCCTAATCCTTCTTTGAATTTTACGTATTCTTTTATTATCCTTAGATTTAAGTTTTTTCCTATTTCTCTTTGGTTTATTGCCTTGTTTTTTTAATTCTTGTTTCACTGAGGCAATCTTATTTCTTATTTTGTTTTAATAAGTTTTAATAAGTTTTGCATTTTGTATTACCTCTGTTTTCTCTAAGTGTTTGATGTTTTCAAAAAATTACTTTTGAGAGTCCCTTTCTCCCCACATTCATGCCAACACCAGTTGCTTTTGTTCTTTTTGATGCGGGCCAGTCTCTGTGGTGCGAGATGAGATGGTATCTCATTGTTGTTTTGATCTGCATCTCCCTGATAATTAGTGATGAGGAGCATTTTTTATGTGTCTTTTGGCCATTCAGATTTCTTTTTTGGGAAAGATTCTGCTCATTTCATCACCCCGTTTTCTGATGGGGTTGGCACAGAGGCAGGGTGGGGTGGGGGAATGGGGTGGAGGTGTTGGGAGGGATGCTGGGACCATTGGTGGTGAAAAATGAACACTGGTGGAGGGTTGGGTACTTGACCATTGTATGACTGAAACATAAGTCAGTAACTGTATCTTATGGTGATTCACTGATAAAAAATTACTTTCGATTTTGGGCAATGCCATTAGCATTAATAGCATTTTCCCAAACTCTACTGGTTTATTTATTTATTTATTAAAAAAATTTTTTATTGGTGAATCACCGTGAGGTACAGTAACAGACTTACAAACTTTCATGCTTGTGTTTCAGTCATACAATGTTCGAGTACCCATCCCTCCACCAGTGTCCATTCTCCACCACCAATGAACTCAGTGTCCCTCGCACCACCCCCACTCCAGACCCTGCCACCCCACCCCACCTCTGTGGCAGGGAATTCCCTCTTGTTCTCTCTCCTTTTTGGTGTTGTGGTTAGCAATAGAGGTATTGACTGGCCATCATGTTCGATCTATAGTCTACTCTCAGCACACATCTCCCATCCAGAGTGGGTCCTCTAAACACCCATTACTTGGTGTTCCATTCTTTATCTGAGCTGCCCTTTCCCCCAGCATGTGAGGCCTGCTTTCAAGGCATGAAGCAAATCTCCTGGTACTTATCTCTACTATTCTTGGGTGTTAGTCTCCCATTTTGTTACTTTATATTCCACAAATGAGTGTAATCTTTCTATGTCTGCCTCTTTCTGACTCATTTCACTTAGCATACTTTTCATGTTGATTCACTTATATGCAAAGTTCATGACTTTATTTTTTCTAACAGCTGCATAGTATAGATGTACCAGTGTTTCTTTAACCAGTCATCTGTTCTTGGGCACTCGGGTTTTTTCCAGATTCTGGATATTGTAAACAGTGCTGCGATGAACATATAAGTGCAGATGTCATTTTGACTATACTTTTTTGCCTCTCGGGATGTATTCCCAGAGTGGTATTGCTGGATCAAATAGGAGTTCAATTTCTAATTTGTTGAGAAGTGTCCATACTGTTACCCAAAAGAGCTGAAGCAGTAGGCATTCCCACCAGCAGTGAAGGAGGGTCCCTTTCTTCCCACATCCTTGCCAACACGGGTTGCTTTTGTTATTTTTGGATGTGTGCCAGTCTCTGTGGTGTGAGGTGGTATTTAATAGTTGTTTTGATCTGCATCTTACTGATGATTAGTAATGAAGGGCATTTTTTCATGTGCCTTTTGGCCATTCAGATTTCTTCCTTGAGAAAGTTTCTGTTCATTTCATTGCCCCATTTTCTGATGGGATTGGATGTTTTCTTCTTGTAGAGTTCAACCAGTGCCTTATATATCCTTGATGTCAACCCCTTATCAGATGTGTATTGGGTGAATATCCTTTCCCATTCTATAGATTGTCTTTGCATTTTGGTCACTGTATCTTTTGAGGTGCAGAAGCTTCTTAAGTTAATATAGTCCCATTTGTTTATCTCTATTTCTACTTGGTGAGTGGCATGTCCTCTTTGAAGATTATATAACTTCAATATTGTGGAGGGTTTTGCAGACTATGTCTTCAATGTACCTTATGGATTCTGGTCTGATGTTGTGGCCTTTATTCCATTTTGATCTGACTTTTGTGCATGGTGTCAGGTCGAGGTCTAAGCACATGTGGTTGTCCAGTTATGCCAGCACCATTTGTTAAAGAGGCTTTCCTTTCTCCATTTTACATTTCTTGATTCCTTACCAAAGATTAGATGTTCATACAGTTGGGGTTGTGTGTAAGGTTATTGCACCCTGTTCCATTGGTCTGGGCTTTGCCTTTGTTCCAGTACCATGCTGTTTTGTTACCGCTTTGTAGTAGTTTGAGGTTGGGGAGGGTGATGCCTCCCATCTTCTTTTTCCCAAGAATTGCTTTAGCTACTTGTGGGGGTTTGTTGTTTCATGTGAATTTCAGGAGTGTTTGATCCATTTCTTTCAAGAATTTCATGGGTATCCTTAGAGGGATCACATGTATAGTGCTTTGGGGAGTATTGCCATTTTGACAATGTTAATTCTCCCAATCTATGAGCTGGGGATATGTTTCCATTTCCTCATGTCCTCTTTTATTTTGAGGACTAGAGTTTTGTAATTTTCTTTGTAGAGGTCCTTTACCTCCATAGTTAAGCTGATTCCGAGGTTCTTGATTATCTGGGGCACAATTGTGAACAGGATTGTTTTTATCATGTCGCTTTCTTCTGTCTCATTATTTGTGAATAGGAAGGTCATGGACTTTTGCATATTGATTTTATAGCCTGCGCCTTTACTGTACAAGTCTATTGTTTCTAGGAGTCTTTTTATTAGAGGCTTTAGGATTCTCTAGATCATATCATATCATCTGTGAATAGTGAGAGCTTGATTTCTTCTTTCTTATCTGGAGGCTCTTAATATCATTTTCTTGCCTAGCCACTATTGCAAGTACTTTCAGTACTATATTAAAGAGGAGTTCTGAGAGTGGGCATCCTTGTCATATCCCTGATCTTAGAGGGAAGGCTCTTAGTTTTTCCCCATTGAGGATAATGCTTGTCATAGGTTTGTGAGATGGCTTTGACTATCTTGAGGAAAGTTCCTCCAAAACCCATTTTGGTGAGAGTTTTCATCATAAATGGGTGCTGAATGTTGTCAAATGCTTTCTCTGCATCTATTGATATGATCATGTGTTTTATATATATTTTTGTTGATATGATTGATTATGTTGATTGATTTTCAAATGTTAAGCCATCCTTGCATCCCTGGGATGAATCCCACTTTGTCATGGTATATGATCTTTTTGATGAGTAGTTGGATTCTATTTGCTAATATTTTGTTGAGGATCTGCACATCCGTGTTCATCATTGATATTGGCCTATAGTTTTCTTTGTTAGTGGTGTCTGTTTGCTTTTGGTATTAGGGAGATATGTGCCTCATAGAAACTATTTGGTAGAATTCCCTTTTCTTCAATTTCCTGGAAAAGCTTGAGAAGAACTGGCAACAGGTCCTCTTTAAATGTTTGGAAGTATTTGCTAGTGAATCCATTGGGACCTGGGCTTTCATTTTGCGGAAGAGTATTGATTACAGTTTCAATTTCCTAGATATTAGTGGGTCTATTTAGGTATTCCAAGTTTTATAATTATATCATATATAGCTTGATTCTTGAAGAGCACAGGAAAATATGAATGTTTACTACAGCACCTATTTTACTAATGATATTTTATCTAACCAAAAATCATAAAGATAAAATTTTCAAAGGGGAGATTAGAATAGTGTTATCAGATATCTTAGTGACATATCAGGCAATGTCAGACATTTGCATAATTTTAAAATAAAATTTAAAACGGCAACACTATCAGGCTTCCCTGATGTGTTTCCTGGCGTTCCTGAGATCTGGGTAAAGTTGCCAGGAGACGTATTCAGTGTTTTGGAGTTGGAAGCCGTAGGATACTAAGCTGGCCCTGGGGAGGCCTGGAGCAGGGACGCAGGGCTTGGGGCCCAGCGCCATCGGGAGTTTTTCCTTTCACGCCTTCCAAGGTGACCAGAAGAGAAGGAAAAGGTGCAGCTTTATAGGCTGAGCCTTTATTTTTTTTTCTGGAGTTGGTGGCAGGGGCTGGTTAGCGCCTTGGCTCCATCCGACGAGGGCCAAGGATCATGATGAGGATGATAATAGAAGCCTCTTCGCTTCACTCTTACTTCACCACCATTTCTCTTTGGCGGTGGAAGCCACTCCCGGCAGGACTGAGGTTGAAGGACACGCATTGCTGGGGGTAAAACCCAGGTCCTTGTCCTTGCTGTGCATGTGCTCTGTCACTTGGGCCACATCCAGGGACCTTCTTTCCTCTCCCCCCAGATGTTTCAGGGATTGAACCAGGTCTCATGCATGCTAGGCACACAATTTCCTGCTGAGCCACATTCCCTGAACTTTTTTTTTTACTTAACTGGAGAGATAGCACAGTGGGTAGGGCGGTTCCCTTGCAGGCAGCTGAACCAGATTTGATTCCTCCATTCCTCTCAGTGAGCAGGGCAAGCAACCGAGAGTATCCCACCCACATGGCAAGGTCCCCGTGGCGTATTCAATATGACAAAAACAGTAACAACAAGTCTCACAATGGAGACGTTTCTGGTGCCCGCTTGAGCAAATTGATGTACAACAGGAGGACAGTGCTACAGTACTACAGTGCATGGGTCAATCTTGGGAGATTATAGGAATCCAGGAATTTATCCATTCTTCTAGGTTCTCTTGTTTTGTGGCATACAGACTTTCAAAGTAGTCTCTGATGATCTGTAGAATTTCATTGTTTTCTGTTGTGATGTCCCCCTTTTCATTTCTGATACGATTTATTAGGGTTCTCTCTCTCTTTCTTTGTGAGTCTTGCTAGTGGTTTATCAATCTTGTTTATTTTCTCAAAGAACCAGCTCTTGGTTTCATTGAACTTTCAGATTGTTTTCTGGGTTTTCATGTTGTTAATTTCTGCTCTAAGTTTTATTATTTCTTTACTTCGGCCGGGTTTGGGTTCCTTTTGTGGGTCCTTTTCTAAGATCTTATTTTTTTAATTTTATTTTTTATTGAATCACCATGAGAACAGTCACAAAGCTTTCCAGTTTAAGTCTTGGTCACACAATGATCAAACACCCATCCCTTCACAAGTGCGCATCCATCCTTTGACTTTGAGTCTGTGTTTGCCCTGATTATTCAGATGTGTTTCTTGTAGGCAGCAGAATCTTGGTTTCAGTTTCTGAATCCATTTTGCCACTCTGTGTCTCTTAATTGGTACATTTAGACCATTGACATTGAGAGAGATTATTGTTATGAGGTTTTGTGCCATCTTTCTGTAGGGGTTTGTTGTACTTGTGTGTGTGTGTTTGTGTGTGTGTCTTACAGGAGCCCCTTTAGTCATGCTTTTAGGTTTGGTTTTGAGACTATGAAGTTCCTGAGCTGTTGTTTATCTATAAAATGGTTTATCTGTAAAATGGTTCCTTCGACTTTCAGTGAGAGTTTAGCCAGATAAAATATTCTTGGTGAAGCATTCATTTCATTGAGGTTTTTCACTATATCCCACCGTTGTCTTCAGGCTTTAGGGTTTAATCTGATAGGTCTGCTGTAAATCTAAGGGGTGCTCCTTTGTGATTTTTCCTTTGACCTTGCTACTTGCAGTATTGTGTCTCTATCTGCGGTATCCATCATTCTGACTATGATATGCCTTGGAGTGTTTATATTAGTGTCTCTTTTAGCTAGCAACCTTCTGGCTCCTTGGATCTGGATGCCTGCATTCTCTAACTCTGTGAAATTTTCAGCAATGATTTCTTTACCTATGGCTTTTTCATTGGGGTTGCCTCCCTGTCCTTCTGGTACTCTGATGATTCTAATGTTGCTCATCTTGGGATCATATCCTAGGTCTATGATTCGCTCTACAGCTATTTTGAGATCTTTTCCCACTTTTTGTTGTTACTTGTGTAATTTCTGTAGCTCATCTTCAAGCTCACTGATTCTGTCTTTGGCTGTAGCTATTCTACTGTTGAGGACAATCACTGAGTTTTTTATTTCATCTACTGAATCTTTTAGTAGTGACATTTCTGATTATACCTTCCTTATTTCTGTTCTCATTTCTTCCTGTATTTTGTTGGCTGTTCATTCCACTGTTTCTTTCATGTCCTCCTTTAATTTTCTGGATGTCTGCTCCATTGTTTCTTTGAGTTCCTTGAACATCCTCAACATTTAATCTCAGAATTCTTTATCAGAGAGATTGTATTTGTGGGTAACCCCTATTGAGGATTCTGGACTCATTTTTTCATCCTCTCCTAGATATTTGCACTGTTTCTTCATGTTGTTGTGGTTGTATAGAGGTAGAACCTTTCAGTTCACTTGCACTGTTCCCTCTTACTGTGGGGAATGATTCTGGATGAGCTTTGTCAATGGTGGTCACCTTTCTCTCCTTCTAAGATACATCTTTACTCTCAGGCATTTTTCTGTGACTTATGATAGGCATCTATTGAAGCTTTGGAGGATATGTTCTTTTATATTGGGCTTGTACAGCTTCTTGTGTATACTGGTCTTTTGGTGAAATTGGAGTAGGCTAGTGGACTATTTTCATATTGTGTTAGAGGTGGCCAGGATGCTTTCCACAGAATTAGGTGATGAAGGCTATGAGTCTAGAGTGATGGGTAGGGGGAATATAACTGCCATGGCCACACAGGCCACGCCCCCTACAGTGGAGACCACACCACTACCTGGACCAGATGCATGTCCCCGGTCCCAGGGACCTTTGGAGAAGACCAGAGACAGCTAGGTGGGCAGGTGCTAGGGGTGGAACTCAGGACAAGTTCTCACAGGGCTCTGTCTTGCTGGCTGTCATTGGGGGCATGGCTCTGAGCAGGGGCACTTAGACGGAGCACCTGTGGAAAAGACCAGCAGCGGTTAGGTGGCTGGCGCTCGTGTCTACTGGTTTATTCACTGCAATACAAAAATTAAGAATTTATAAGATAATTGTGGTTCTTTTGCTGGTGGAGCTAACAACTGCCTTTCCAGTTAGTCAACTCTGGATTTTTCTTTCTTTGAGACTGTTTAGCTTTGTCCTCTACTTTAAAAAAAAAATGCTTTCTTCCACTTTTGTTTGTTTTGGGGCCAACGCTGGTGATGCTACAGGGCTACTCCTGGCTCTGCACTCAGGGATTACTCTTGGCAGAATTATGAGATCATATGGAATGATGAGGATTGAACTTGGGTTGGCTGTGTGCAAAGCATGCACCTTAATCACTGTACAGTGATGCTGGGCCACTTTGTCCCATTTAAATTTGTTTATTATTGTATTTTTAGTTTTGGTTCACATCCCATGATGCTCAGTGCTCACTCCTGGCTCTGTGCTCAGGGATCACCTCTGGTCATGGCCCAGGACTATATTCAGTGGTGGAGATCAAATCAGGATCAGAGCACAGCGTCTTACCTTTGTACATCAATCTCGCCCTAGCGAGTCATCTTTTCAGATGATAAAATTTTGTTTCTCTTCATTCTAGAAACAGTGATTTGACGGTCTCATCTATAGATAAGCACATTTAGTTAGGCCTCTAAGTTCCCAGGTCTGCTCTTCATCCTAACCCTGCATTGGCGCTGACATCCTTGTTTCAAGAACTTTTATGGTCAGGTTTCTTTAAGGTCATTAATCTCTAATTCTCATTTTTATAGGGGCAGTAGTGCGTATTTTTCTTTTCTGGGTGGCATGGAATGGAGACATGGGGGAGAATCTGTCATCTAATTACTCCCTATACATAGCTCACGGTCTTTCCCTCACATCCTTGATGCCTCCTCAGCATTTTTGTGTTTACCTGGGAACATGAGCCCGTTGGCAATTCATCACTGTCCCAGCAGACCGTTTTCCATTGGTCTCTTACAAAAGTTGCCTCTCTCTGCTTCCTGTCATTAAAAGATTTCTAGATTTTTCCTGAAGTTTTTATACTTTTGTCTATTTTGTCCCTCTGGTTTTGCACCTTAAAAACCCCTTTTTCCTATTAAGTAAAATTTTCAGATAAAGATGGAGTGAGCATACAAGTGTATTCTGCCAAGTGTAACAGGAAGTCACTGTAAAGCTGTGAGAACTGTGGAAAAATGAAGGTCAGACTGTGTGAGGAGAGTGGGTTTGCAGGTACTTTGTTAGATGTTGTGATAAAACTAGCTATAGCAGAATGCCCAGCCTCTAGCTGCAATTATGTGACTCTCCCTATGATCACTTATTCCATAGAGGTCCGGAAATAGAGATTCAAAGTGAAGAAATGGAAGTATGAACACTGGCTAGCAGGCTTTCTCACTGTCACTTGGCACAATATTAACAGTCCTTTGTGTTTCTTGAGCATTTGCCTACCTGTGCTTTCTCAGCAAGGTGGATGGGAAAGCTGGGGGATCTCGTTTGGCTGAATGTGGGAGTTGGAAGCTGCTAGAAATGAGCACATTTGCTTGACTCACTGGCTAATGAATGAAAGATCACTAAATGTAATAACCTTTCAGTTGAATTTCCTTAATGATTGGCACAGTCCATTAGGAGAAAAAACGAAATTAGAGATTTCCTTGGGAGGTGCTGGAGGATGGGATGGTCAGGTTATGGAGGTGGGGGCTGTAGCTCAAAGGAGTATGGTTTTCACACATAAGGTGTTTCTAAGGGAGACAGATGCTCGTCCCAGCTGAATAATTTTGACTAATTGAGATTTGCATGGGTCAAAGACCAAAGGTCTTGCTGCCATTAAGACAGGATGACATCCATTCTGATTCTTGGAATAAATAATGACCCATGTACCTTGGACAGTGGAAAGGGTGCTCCTCTGACAAAGAACACCTTTCATGGGAGATGTCCCACTAGTCTTATCCCAGATCCTGGCATTAAGCATGTTTGGGGGGTTGTCTGATGACTTCAAATTTATCCAGGTGGAGTCACATCTAATGAGTCTCCATTGTTCTCCTTCTCTGAAAGTGATTAACTAACAAGGCATTTCTAACCTCCTTTTCTGTCTGTTTGTCTGTCTGCCTGTCTGCCTTTGAAAACTAACCTTAGGAGAAGTAGATGGGGTTTGCAATTCCATGGCTATAAGAAAGGTGGACCATTGCTTTAAATGTAGAAAACATATGCATTTCTATTTACAGTAGATATTCTGTTTCTCTTTTATTTTTGAACTACCTATATCTGTCTTCAAGCCCTCTACTACTAGTCATTGTATCTATTGGGGGACTCTCTTTGGGTTTGAGATGTTCTCTTCTATGTCAAAGGGCTAAGGTATGAACTGGGTCACTTCCTGGCCACATGGAAAAAGACTGTAGGTAGAAGTATCTCCTCTTGCCAGTGGAATCTTACCTATACCTCAGTGTGGATCTTGGGGACTGGGAACAGGCTAGATTTCAACTCCTGTGTGCTGCTTGCTGCTTGATTCCAGGTACTCTTTTTCAGGTCACACAGTTGTGCACAATAATTCTCGCTATGCCATTTGATATGACACCAAAATAAAAAAAAGAGGACCCAAGCTATCTGGAAGATCAGCCTCACTGAGATGCCCATTACTCCTGCCTCAGGTTTCCTGTCCATTATACGGTCAAGTCTTTCTGCATCTCACTGCCTGCTCTAAGTTCTGGGAGCCTCATTGGGTGGCTGTAGAGACTCAGGTCCAGGCCTAGGGGAAGCAGAACTCTCCTTCCTGTCAAGGGAAGAGCAGAAGCACCCCTCCCTCCCACCTTGTTGTTCTCAAAGGCACTCCATTTCTCTTCCTTCCTTTCATATACTTAGATCTACATCTGAAATTAGGGTTAAGTAGGAAATGGCTGGCTGATGGCAGATAAGGCTACTCTGTGGGAAACACTTCATTGTTTTCATCTTGTATGTAAGATGCAATAATATAGAAATGTTATGAAAATAATACTAAACTGAAACATCATTATGATTGCACATAGGTCCACTGGTATATTAGAGTCAACGTAAGGTCATTAAAATATTAAACTGCTCTAGAAAATAAGTTCAGCTGTTTCAGAATTTCAGATCTAGCAGGTTAGTTCTCTGTAGGTCAATGAAAGTGTTCAGATTGGCACAGAGCCTTTTTGGTTGTCTTATAGAAACTCTGTGACTTTGATACTCAGGGAAAAATGCATATCTGGTGTAAAAAACTATTGCACACTGAAGGGCACGTGCATTCTGGGCTCTCCAAGCGGCTGTCTCACCACCTGTGTTCAGTGCTCTGGAACTGCTGTGTATGGGCTGGATTGGGACGGCCGTTGGCCAAGGACAGGCAAAGAAAGAATGAGGACCAAGCTGGTTGCTCATTAATTACCATTTATTCAATCTTCCATCTTTCTCATCTCCCACACTCCTAGCTCTGTCCTCTCTCTGGATCTACCACAGCAGCCCCCTCTTGTCCCTCTCCCCATTTTTTCTCTCTCCAGCTTGCCCTCTAGGCTACACACAGCCAGGTAGCAAAATCAACATAAGGAAGCCCTTCCTGAGGGCCTTCAGGTTCAAAGGCAATACTACCTAAGGGCATTCCAAAGCCCTTCCAGACTGCCAGTAAGCAAAATACCTCTTAAGGGGTTTTTCTCCTTTCCAAACACTCATTAACATCTTAATACTAGTTATTTTTGTATGGACATAGCAAGAGATACATTGAGGCTTGAAAGGCAGCTCTCCTGGCAACATCTTGCCACAGACTCAGACTACAGCACTCAGGCCAGATTAATCATTCCTCACCCTAGCAGGGTCCGAATCTAGTTATTAATTTTTGGATCATGATAGCATTTGTCCATGACCAAGCTCTTAACTTATAGTTAAGCATTAGGCACTTTGGCAGGCCCATCTCGATGCCAGGGTAGCACACAACTCCCTGCTTGCCCTGGGTCTGTCTTGTCCCTCGTCGGGACCCTGCTTTTGGGGGTGCTAGGAAGTAAGGGCAGCTGAGGCTTAGGTCCAGAGAACAGATGCCCAGGAGGAAAATATCATGTAGAGTCAAATGACTCCCAGGTTACAAAAGCATAGCATTTGCTAAGTCTTCCTGTGTCCATACAAAAGGACATGGCTCTGAATAAACTATGCAAAGGACTCAAGGAGAAGAGAAAAACAATATATACAAGTCAACAGAACACAAAGAAAGAAGCTACAAATAAACATAGAGGAATGGGAACACTGTGTTGGGAGTAACCCAATTAACCTAAACTACCTGGGGCTATGTTATCCTACAATCTGGAATGAAATCAGACCTTACCCTTTTCAAGCTTCTGTCTCTCGATATTTAATTGTTAGGACTTGGATGGGATTCAGGCCAGAATTTATTTTTAGCAGAAAAATCAAAATTGTACTTGATGAATAAATCAAGAATGGAGTTTATTTTTTAATTGGAGTATGTGACAAAATTTATTTTTCAAGTCTTGAAGGAAAAAAATCTAATACTTAAGAAAACACATTCAAAAATGTCTTGGGCTATGCAAAAATGAATTTTGTAGCTTTTCTACAGGTTGGCATTTGTTGTTTGATATTCTAGTACAATAATAGAATAGTACATTATTAGAAAATCATGTCTTGGGTTTGACTTAGAACTAATGTTATAAGAATCAGAAGGGATACCAGGTAATCTGGCTCAGCTTTACTGACAGAGAAGGATACTGAGGACCACAGGACTAATAACTCATGCCAAAGGCACACGTTTGGAGCTGCTAACACTGGGCTTAGATGTTGTAGCATTTTGATGTCATCCTCTGACCCTTTTACCCTTTTCCTCTCCCCATGTACTGAGTACCATTACAGGTTTGTGAAACCATTCCAAATGATTTAAGATATTGAGTAAAATAAGTGAACCACACAGGGAATCAACTTTCCAATTTTATTCTTTATCTTTCTGATGCATTAAGAAAAAATTTGAGACTAATCTTTGGTCCAAGTATTCCCCTTTCACTGATAGACTACAAATATCAGGCTCAGAGTATTTATCAAGAAATAGTTACAACTAGATTTTAGTATCACTGATTGTTTCCATTCTTTATCAACATCTATTTATTCACCCTATGAAATATAAAATACCAACCTACTGACTGACAGCGATAACTTTTTTATGTTTTTAAATCACAGTCCTGTGGGTCAAGAATACAGGAGAACTGTGGCTGGATATTTATGGTTCAGTCTTTTTTTTATTATTGAATCACCATGAGAACAGTTACAAAGCCTTCAGGGTTAAGTCTCAGTCATACAATGATCAAACACCCATCCATTCACCAGTACACATGTTCCACCACCAAGAACCCCAGTTTACTTCTCATCCCATCCCTTCACCCCGGCCTGTGTGGC
Source organism: Sorex araneus (assembly GCF_027595985.1). Taxonomy (NCBI): domain Eukaryota; kingdom Metazoa; phylum Chordata; class Mammalia; order Eulipotyphla; family Soricidae; genus Sorex; species Sorex araneus. The sequence continues at coordinate 77,760,759 of NC_073307.1, forward strand.
TGATGATTTTTACTGTATTCTCTCTCTACTTTGATTGCATTCAATATTTCAACAGAAAATTCACCACTATTATTTGAAATTTGCCTCCAAAAATCAGACCTGCCGAAAAGGCATCATTTGATAATTTATTTTCCATTGTTGAGAATGAAGAGCATATAAGGTCGCATGGCCGCAACAGCAGCTGCACAGTTTTGAATTTCTGGTATTTCAGTAATTAAGTCCAGAGAAATTCATGCCAGAAGTCACGTCACTGCAAGCTCGTATCTCCAGTTAGTGGGCTCCATAAGATGGTCGCCACGCCACGGCCGAAAGGAAAAGAAAGGCCAAGAGAGAAAAACCTTTCCCCTCCTGGGATGGCATGGGGACGCAGCTTAGTCCACAGTCTAGAGGCATTTCTGCAAGAAGCCGCTTGGTGCCGAAAGTAGTTAATGGGCCTCCGGGATCATGGTCTTTTAGGAGTGGAGGAGCCATTTGTGTGCAGCCGCTCGGGGTCTCATCTGGGCAGAGAGCGTGTGGTTCAGTCTTTAATGTGGTTGTTGTTCATAGTGAAGATGAAGTCATCTGAAGATTTGACTCAGGTTGAGAGATCTGTGTCCAGTTTCTCAGTCACTTATGACTGTGATTGATTAGAGAACATGAGAAAACACTTCTTTACAGAACTCCTTGAATGATCTCCTGGCTTCTCATCTACTGGCTTCTTAGAGAGTGACTGACCCAGGAAAACAAGGTGGGGTAGTAATGCTTCTAGTATAACCTTGGAATGACACTCCATATTTTCTGCACTCTTATTGGTTACATATCTCTTCAGTATGGGAAGGGACTTTATGGAGGGTGAATACTAGTAAATAAGAATCACTGGGGTCCAACTTGGAGCTGTTTATCACAGAATGTAGTACTGGTTTTCTAAAATGCAATATATCTTTAAATATGTAAACATTGATATAAATAAATATTCCAGGCATAAAATGGCTAGTCTGATTTAAACAAAAAGTAAATTTACAAATTTACAATTAAATTTATAAATTAGAATACAGGTGGGCCCAAAGTATAACAAATATTGTGTACATGCATGCATATGCTGCTAACAGGAAACAGCTCACCACAGCATGTGCGCTCCTGAACTTAGCAATATGGGGGCACAGAATGCTCTTCCCAAACCCCTGGTTCCAGTGGCTACTCAGGGCAGCTCTCCAGCAGCAGGGAGAGGGCAGACAGTATCAGTTTGATATGAATAACTTTGTGCCAACAGAAAAGTTCCCTTGATACTTTCACTGAAGGTTTCCTTAGGTTTCTTCTGTGTTGCCAGCATGGATAGGATGTAGGTAATGAGCACGATGCAACTTCAGTTCCAATTTTTGATTTTTTCCCTCCTTTTCGTACTGCTCTTGATTATCTTACTGCAACTTAGTCAAAATAATCTACGAAATGGTGTTTTTTAAGGAACAACACTTTAAAAAGTGTTCTTAACAAGAACTTGGCAATGACTATTGACTCATTCGAATGCCTAACAACCCGAATAGGACTATTATGCTTGAATAGATGTGGCTCACTGCCAGCAGTTTCTATCTTCATCGTCTATGCACCAACATGCAACTACGATGAAGAAGAAATTGAGAAGTTCTACATGGAGCTGGATAAGTTCTATAAAGAAGACCACACCTTCTAGAAAATCATTGTTGGTGATTTTAATGCCAAGATAGGATCAAGAAGGTCGCCCAAAGAACTCCACACTGGGTCCCATGGCCTAGAATGGAACGAACAGGGTGAGAGACTGTCTGAGTTCATCATGTCGACCAAGACCATCCATGGTAACTCACAGTTGCAGAAGGCCGAATCTAAATGTTGGACATGGGAGTCTCCCAGTAGTCAGTTCCACAACAAAATTGACCACATCATATTTATTTTGCCTGACTGATGTTGCTGTTGTCCCAAAATTCCAAATGGGATCGTACCACCGTCTCCGTGCAAAATTCTACTTCACAGAGCAGGGAGAAAGGACTTCAAAGTTTAGGTTTAAGAAGAGAATTCCCAGAATGACCATGAACTGAGAGGTCCTTGGCACTATTGTGGAAAAGTGGGAAGATGCCGTTGTTGACAGCATCGATGAGGAATACGATCGACTGGTTCAGCACCTCCATGATTGCGCAAAAAATGCCGAGAGTGGGAAAGCCACAAGCAGACGGAAACTCTTGAGCTCATTCGTCAACGTGGCTTGGCATGAGCCTCAGGCAACCACAAGCTCAACTAATGTCTGAGCTCACAAAGCTGTGCAGAGAAGCGATAAAGGAAGACGTCAAAGAGAGAAGAACAGCAGTGTTGGCTTATGTGGCAGAAGCCGGGAAAAGTATTCGCAATGCTCGCCTGTCCTTTGCCAACTACAAGACCAAGAGGACTGCCCTCCGACGTCCTGATGGATCTGTCACATCTTCCAGAAGGGCAATGGAGAGGATTACTCATGACTTCTACTCAGACCTCTTTGACAGTCACGTCCACCTGCCCACATACCAAATTCCGCAGGATGGATATGTCATTCCTAACGTCCTCCCTTCCAAAATCTGACACACCATTTTGTCCAAACAGGGCATGCAAACTCAGTAAATCAAGATCCTACACAAGCTGTACTACAGATTCACCACCAGGATATCAACATTCTACAAGGAAGTGATCACTGACATAAAGAGAGGGGTTTGGCAAGGGGACACCATTTCACCCAAACTCTTCAGTCCCATCCTTGAGAACATCATGCGGTGACTGGAATGGGAAGGAATGGGATTGAACATAGACAGTCGGCAACTCCGCTTCGCTGATGACATCATTTTGCTAACACCAAACATTAGCCAAGAGGCACAAATGCTGGCTGACTTTGACCGAGACTGTGGAAAGGTCGGACTGCAGCTGAATCTCACCAAAACAATGCTCATCAAAAACGAACTAGTCCCTGATGTTCCATTTGCTCTCAATGGAACAAAAATCTCCGAATGCAGCAGCTATGTATACCTGGGTTGAGAACTCAACATGAGGAACAATTTGGCACCAGAACTGCGCAGGAGGAAGAGAGCAGTGTGGAACACCTTCAAGAGCTTCAAAGAAGTAGTTAAGAGGACAAAGAACCTCCGGCTCAGGGCAAATCTTGTCGACTCCACCATTCTTCCTGCACTAACATATGCCTCAGAGATCTGGGCTCTATGAAAAAAAGGATGAGGACGCTATTCGTGTATCCCAAAGAGGAATTGGAAGAGCCATGCTAGGAGCATTGAGTTCCACTCAAGTGAGAGAAGGAATCCAGAGTTCCAACCTCCATTGACGATCAAGAATCAGGATGCTGTCTCATTGCCAAGACATGTAATGCAATTCAGAGAAGACCACTGGACTAGAGCTTTTACCGACTGGATTCCAGGGACATCAAAAGACCGCATGGCTACCCACCAACGAGATGGGCAGACTTCTTCATCAAAACCCGGAATGAACAATTTGAGGCTCTTCCTGTTCCTGGAGCAAGCAGATATCATTGGGCTACACTAGCATGAGACAGGGGCAAATGGAGACATTATTGGCACCTGCTCAAGCAAATTGAAGATCAATGGGATGACAAGTGATACAAGAAGACTCATAGACTTATTATAGTTTATTAAATAACTTAAGCTTGTTAAACTTTAACAAGTTTGTCTAAGCATTTTCAAGACTTATTTTTATTGAGTTGAGCTTTTTGCACATTATATCAGGCATTTAAAGAAATCCTTATTACTGATGAGACTGGTTTTCTATTTTTTTAAGTATTCTGGAATTCAGATTAGCTAAATGTTGGACCTATAATCCTTCTGACAATTTTTCTTTTCTTTTATTCCCCATTTTTCTTTAGAAAAATTTTATGGCAGTTACTTTTCTATTAAGATTATGATTTTAATATCATTATATATTCCTGATATTTGCGTTTTGATCATGTAGTATTGCTTGATTTACATATAGGAACCTGTTTTTCTGTTCATTAATAATAGAATTAAGAATTTTAAAACTTTTTCCCATAAAGCTATTATACTTTATTTATTTATTTTTTAAATTTATTTATTTTTTCCTCAGTGAGTCACAGTGAGGGTACAGTTACAGATCACACATTTCGTGCTTGCTTTTCCCTCATGCAATGTTTGAGAGCCTATCCCTCCACCAGTGTCCATTCTCCACCAATGAACCCAGTATTCCTCCGACCCTCCTAATCCCATCCCCCCACCCCACCCTGCCTCTGTAGCGGGGCATTCCAATTTGAAATCTCTCTTTCCTTTTGGGTGTTGTGGTTTGCAATAGGGGTATTAAGTGGTCATTCTGTTCAGTCTGTAGTCTACTTTCAACACACATCTCCTTTCCTGCGCAGGATCTCCAATCACATATTACTTGGTGTTCCCTTCACTATCTGGGATGACTTTCCCCCAGCATGTGAGGCTAGCTTCCAAGCTATGGAGCCAATCTCCTGGTATTGTATACTACTATTTTGGGTATTAGTCTCCTACTCTGTTGTTCTATATTCCACGGATGAGTGCAATCTTTCTATGTCTGTCTCTCTCTTTCTGCCTCATTTCACTTAGTGCGATACTTTCCATGTTGATCCACTTATGTGCATAGTTCATGACTTCATCCTTTCTAATAGCTGCATAGTATTCCATTGTGGAGACATACCAAAGTTTCTTTAACCAGTCATCTCTTCTCGGGCACTCGGGTTTTTTCCAGATTCTGGCTATTGTAAACAGTGCCGTGATGAACACATAAGTGCAGATGTCATTTCGACTATACTTTTTTGTTTCTCCAAGATATATTCCCAGCAGTGGTATTGCTGGATCAAATGGAAGCTCAATTTCTAATTTTTTGAGAAGCATCCATATTGTTTTCCAAAGGGGCTGGACCAGTTGGCATTCCCACCAGCAGTGTAGAAGGGTCCCTTTCTCCCCACATCCTCTCCAATAGTGGTTGCTTTTGTTCTTTTGGATGTGTGCCATTCTCTGTGGTGTGAGGTGGTATCTCATGGTTGTTTTGATCTGCATCTCTCTGATGATTAGTGATGTAGAGCACTTTTTCATGTGCCTTTTGGCCATTCCTATCTCTTCCTTGAAAAACTTTCTGTTCATTTCTTCGCCCCATTTTTGATGGGGTTGGATGTTTTCTTCTTGTAGAGTTCAACCAGTGCTTTATATTCCCTTGATATCGACCCTTTATCAGATGGGAATTGGGTGAATATCCTATCCCGTTCTGTAGATTGCCTTGGTCACTGTGTCTTTTGCGGTGCAGAAGATTTTTAGTTTAATATAGTCCTATTTGTTTATGTCTGTTTCTACTTGATTGCTTAGTTCCGTGTCCTCTTTGAAGATACCTTTAGCATCAATATCGTGAAGAGTTTTGCCGACCTTGTCTTCAATATACCTTATGGATTGTGGTCTGATGTTGAAGTCTTTAATCCATTTTGATCTGATTTTTGTGCATGGTGTCAGGTCAAGGTCTAAGCCCATTCTTTTGTATGTGGTTGTCCAGTTATGCCAGCACCATTTGTTGAAAAGGCTTTCCTTGCTCCACTTCACATTTCTTTCCCCCTTATCAAAGATTAGATGATCATATATTTGGGGTTGTATGTAGGGATATTTCGCTTTGTTCCATTGGTCTGCGGCTCTGCCTTTGTTCCAGTACCACGATCACAAATCATGAAATCCCGTTAATCACCGATTTATCGGGCGGGCTCAGTAACATCTCATTTTGTTCTTTCCCTGAGATCTTAGAAGTCTATCTTAACTCGGCCCTCCTAACGATATTGCACTAGGGGCTCTTCAGATTCAGGGGAATGAGATCAAGCTTGTTACTGGATTTTGCATATGAATACACCATGGGAAGCTTGCAAGGCTGTCCCATGTGGGCAGGAAACTCTCAGAAGATTGCCAGTTTCTCCCAGAGGGAGAAGCAGGCTAAAGATATGAAGCGGCCACGCACTTCTGAGAGCTTGCTTTTAAGTCTCTCTCTGGATGTTGGCCGTTGATGGGATTACACACACCTGGGTTCCTCTGACGGTACCTTCATGCATGAGGCCTGTCCGAACATGTGGAGAGGGCCTTCTGCATGGCTGTAGCTAGGTTCTGGTGGTCTTTGGCCGCCGGGAGCTCTGCTCGGGGTGGGGAGGGAAGCTGGAGACCATGCCCTCCGAGGGGCCTCAGGAAAACAGTCAGGCGTGTGGGTAAGAGACTCTCTGTTCTAGTACCATGCTGTTTTAATTGTTACTGCTTTGTAGTAAAATTTAAGATTGGGGAGGGTGATGCCTCCCATCATCTTTTTTCCCAGAATTGTTTTAACTATCCGTGAGCGTTTATTGTTCCATATGAATTTCAGGGTTGTTTGATCCATTTCTTTGAAGAATGTCATGGGTATCTTTGTAGAGATGGCGTTAAATCTGAACAATGCATGGGGAGTATTGCCATTTTGACAATGTTGATTCTCCCTATCCATGAGCAGGGGGTATCTTTCCATTTCCTCTTGTCCTCTTTTATTTCATGGAGTAGCATTTTATAGTTTTCTTCCTTTACTTCTTTAGTTAAGCTGATTCCGAGGTATTTGATTTTCTGGGGCACGATTGTGAACGGGATTGCTTTTTTCATGTTCCTTTCCTCTGTCTCATTGTTTGCATATAGGAAGGCCATGGATTTTTGGGTATTGATTTTATAGCCTACGACTTTACTGTATAGGTCAATTGTTTCAAAGAGTTTCTTACTAGAGCATTTAGGCTTCTCTAGATAAGTATCATATCGTCTGCAAATAGTGAGAGTTTGATTTCTTCCTTTCCTATCTGAATGCTCTTAATATATTTTTCTTGCCTAATGGCAATTGCTAGTACTTCCAGTACTATGTTTAACAGAAGTGGTGAGAGTGGGCATCCTTGTCTTGTCCCCGATCTTAGAGGAAAGGCCCTTAGTTTTTTCCCATTGATGATAATCATTCCCATAGGTTCATGGTAGATGGCTTTGACTATCTTGAGGAAAGTTCCTCCAAAACCCATTTTGGTGAGAGTTTTTATCATGAACAGATGTTGGATCTTGTCAAATGCTTTCTCTGCATCTATTCATATGATCATATGGTTTTATCTTTACTTTTGTTGATATGATGGATTATGATGATTGATTTCTGAATGTTAAACCATTCTTGCACTTGGTCATGGTGTATGATCTTTTAGATGAGTTGTTGGATTCTATTTGCTAGTATTTTGTTGAGGATCTTTTTATCGGTGTTCATCGGAGATATTGGCCTATAGTTTTCTTTGTTAGTGTTGTCTTTGTTTGCTTTTGGTATTAGGGAGATATGTCCCTCATAGAAACTGTTTGGGAGGGTTCTTGTCTTTTTAATTTCCTGGGAAAGCTTGAGGAGAACTGGCAACAAGTCTTCTTTAAATGTTTGGAAGAATTTGCCAGTGGATCTGTCTGGACCTGGGCTTTTGTTTTTGGGGAGACTATTGATTACAATTTTGATTTCCTTGATATTTATGGACTATTCAGTTATTTCAAATCTTCTTCTTTCAGTCTTGGGAGATTGTAGGAATCAAACAATTCATCCATTTCTTTTAGGTTCTCTTGTTTTGTGGCATACAGACTTTCAAAGTAGTCTCTGATGATCTTTTGAACCTCCTTGGTTTCTGTTGTGATGTCCCCCTTTTCATTTCTGATTCAGTTTATCAGGGTTTTCTCTCTCTCTTTCTTTGTGAGTCTTGCCAGCGGTTTATCAATCTTGTTTATTTTCTCAGAGAACCAGCTCTTTGTTTCATTGATGTTTTGGATTGTTTTTCGGGTTTCCGTATCATTAATTTCTGCTCTAAGTTTTATTATTTCTTTCCTTCGATCTGGTTTGGGTTCCTTTTGCTGGTCCTCTTCTAAGACCTTGAGCTGCGAAGTCAAGCTATCTATATAAGCCCTTTCTTCCTTCCTGAGGAAAGCTTGCAGAGCTATAAATTTTCCCCTTAACACAGCTTTAGCTGCATCCCATAGGTTCTGGTAGCTTGTGTTCTCATTTGTTTCAAGGTACTTTTTGATTTCTTCCTTGATTTCCTTCGTAACCCATTCATTGTACAATAGTGAGTTGTTTAACTTCCAGGTGTTTGATTTGGTTCTCCATGTCTGTGTGTGATTAGCTTCCATCTTCAGTGCATCATAGTCTGAAAAGATAGTTGATGCAATTTCTATCTTCCCGATTCTATTAAGGTATAATTTGTGACCCAGAACGTGGTCTATTTTGGACTGTGTTCCGTGTGGCTGGGAAAGAATGTGCATTCTTTCTTTTTGGGGTGTATAGCCCTGTATAGGTCTATTAGCCCTGACTCCTCCATTTCTTCCTTCAGAGCCATTGTTTCCTTGCTGAGTTTTTTTCTTGTCAATCTATCCAGCAGTGATTAGGCAGTGTTGAAGTCTCCATTTACTATTGTGGTGCTGGTTATGTCCTCCTTAAATTCTGTTTGGAGTTCTTTTAAGTATTTAGCTGGTTGATCATTAGGTGTGTGTACGTTGAAGAGTATGATTTCTTCCTGTTGTACATATTCCTTGATGAGTAGAAAATGACCTTCGCTGTCCCTTCTGATCTTTTTCAGCCTGAAATCTATGTTGTCAAATACTAGTATGGCCACTCCCACTTTTTTGAAGGAGTTGTTTGCTTGCAGGATTGTTTTCCATCCTTGATTTTGAGTCTGTATTTGTTCTGACTGTTCAGATGTGTTTCTTGTAGGCAGCAAAAATTTGGGTTTAGTTTTGAATCCATTTTGCCACTCTGTGCCTCTTGATTGGTGCATTTAGACCGTTAACATTAAGAGAATATACTTTATTTTTGAAGGCTTTTTTTTTGGAATTTTGTTTCCTACATGTTTGTACTAGTCTTGATCTTAAATTTTTATTTATTTAATTTGTATGAAATCTTGAGGGGAAAACTTGATGAAATTGAGAAGATATTTAATATCTAGGAAGATATTGCTCTCACTGGGACTGGAGTGATTGTCTCGATTCTGGCTTCCTCACTGAGTAGTAATCAATTAAGAGTTCTCTAAACCAAAGCAACCAAATATGTTTCTTCTTCTTCTTTTCTTTTTTTTTTTTGCTTCTTGCAATCTCAGGGGTTACTTCTGGCTTTGCACTCAGGAATTGCTCCTGGCAGTGCTTGGGGGACCATATGGGATTCCGGGGATAGAACCCCGGACGGCTGAGTGCAAGGCAAATGCCCTACCCGCTGTGCTATCACTCCAGCCCATTTCTTCTTTCTCTATCTTTATATATGAAGCTTAGGCACAATGAATGAGAAAGACTATTTTCTTATTTTCAGGAGGAGAACAGAGTTGGCCATGTAATCAATCAACTCAAGCAAAGTACAAAACAATGAATAGGAAGTTTGATGTTACAAGTTTTGAATTAAATTTTTTAATAAAATCTCCCTCAAGAGACATTGTCAGAAAGGTAAATAGAATTCTGGGTATTTTATAGGAAATTATGGATTTTATAGACTTGACTAGGAAATATCCCTACCATTCATATCATTATGCTTCTTAAATATGTAGTAATTTTCAAAATTTCACTGTGTACTGAATGAGAGGTAGGCATTTTGTATTTTAGGAAACTATGACTTGAAACTGCTTTTGGAGCACTGCATTTCAAAAGTTTTTGCACTGCCTACAATTTTCTGAATAGCAAAATGTAGAGTTAAATTAGTACCAAGTTTTCTCTTATTGGAGATACAAGTCTTACTTGTAAGACTTGATACTTTGGTCATTAAAGCTGAATTCAATGTTATTAGCATATGGCTTTGGGAAAGTCATTTAATTGGTTTCTAAGTACGTTAATTTGTGTACTTTTTTTATGTGTAAAATGAATGGAAAAGTTTTTTCCTGATCATCTGGAAAAGTAATGTACCTGCTCCACCTGGAAAATGATTAGAAATACCATAGCTAAGCTCACTCCAACAGAACCCAAAAGAGCAATGAATTCTTATGAGGGAAAATTAATGAAGTATGAGTTGATAAATGGATTTTCCTTCCAGTTGTGTCAGCAATTATCTGAGTGCCCTTTACGCTTTCTCTCCTGGAGGATATTCTCATCGGTGAAGGAGTCAGTCATATTTGACCTGTTCTCTTCCTCAGCCCACAAAGAAGACCACAGAAGGTAATAAGTACAAAGTCAAAAGATTGACTCAAATTTGAGACATTTTTCTAGCAATGACCATCTCTTGCCTGTGGAGTTTCTCTGGGAAGGTGTCACCTCATCCTTCACTTTCCTGCACTTGTACTACAGCACTAGGCTATAAAAGCAGGCTAGAAATTAATGACCAGTGATATGTGGTGCTTCTGTGTCTTCTCCTCAGGGTTTCTGACTGATCAGTAGAGGGCTATCTCATGGCCTATCTCAGCAATAAAGGGGAAGTGGATAACCACACAGTTCTTTTTCTGGTAAAGTTGACCACCAATAGTATGCAGGTGAGAACAGATTCTCACACTGTGTTCCTCAAGTCAGTTCCTTTAATAGCGCCTGGAATTTGTTAAAAATACAGATTCTCAGATCCTGTCCCATGACTGAATCAGAAACCATGAGTGTGGGATTCAGTAGACTGTGTTCACTTTAGTTTAAGAACCAGTACCCAGAGAACTTTTATTTTATTTTTATTTTTTTTAATGTCTTCTGATCCCTTTATTAAAGCTTAATCATTTCTGTAATTTATTGCTAGATTGAAAAAATCAAGTTACACAGAAAAGGAAATCAGCATTATAAATGTGTTAGTGCATTAGTTAAAGTTATTTAATCAACTTGTTATTGAAGTAGTAGCTTCACTAGAGTAAGACTTTATAATGTAGAATTTTTTTTAATTAATTGTTTATTTTTAATTAGTGAGTCAACGTGAGGGTACAGTTACAGATTTATACATTTTTGTGCTCATGTTTCTCCCTTACAAAGTTTGATAACCCATCCCTTCACCAGTGCCCATTCTCCACCACCAGTAAACCCAACATCCCTCCCCCCTTCCCCAGTCCCGTCTCCCCCCACCCCACCCTGCCACTATGGCAGGGTATTCCCTTTTGTTCTCTCTCTCTGATTAGGTGTTGTGGTTTGCAATAAAGGTGTTGAGTGGCCATTGTGTTCAGTCTCTAGTCTATATTTGGCCCGCATCATCTTTCCCCCACATGACCAACACCCACATTTTACTTGGTGTTCCCTTCTCTGAGTTGCCCAGAATGAGAGAACAGCCTCCAAGCCATGGTGACAACCTCCCCAGAGAACTTTTAAAGAGAACAGTCGAGTCTTGAAGAAGTATGGTTTGAATTCATGCATTCACTGAGCCAATCTATGTTGCAGAGCACTCTGATAATAGCCACCAAATACAGACGTGTGGGTTTGGGACTTTTGGGGGATTGATACCCCAATTCCAGATTGTTTAAGATCAATGGAATTAAAATTTAGTTTCTTATTCAGATCTTGTAGTGACACTGGTAAAGATCACTGTTTCTCTGATCAGATTCTAAGTACTGATAAATCTAATTATAGGTGACAGAAATTGTTAAGCTGTGAAGTACTAGGACTAGGAATTGTTGTTCTAGAATCCAGTTTGCACTAACATGATATGACCTGCAGGAAATTCACTTCCCTGCATCCAAATTCTGCATCCATATCTCTTCCAACTCTACCAATGAGGATTGTATATGCCTTTGGATTTCTCCCAGCATGGTCCTTGTAATTTTATGCAATGTTCTCAGCTAATTTTATGAATTATTCTTAGGATAAGTGATACTAGGATTCTCAGAGATTTGGGGGGCTCCTACTTCTCAGTAGTAGAACAATAGAGTAGGTAAGCTGAAAAGAAAAAGCTACATCTGAAAAAAAGTGATGTCCCCAAACATAAGTCAACCTAAGTGCTCACACACAGACAGATGAAAGAAAAAAGAAGCTAAGGGTTGAGTGATCTGTATACTCAGTGGAATACTCTAACAAAAAATAAATGAGGCTACCCCTACCCCTTTTGAAATAATATAGATAGAACTTGAGGTCATTATGCTAAGTGAAATAAGTTAAGAATTGAAAGAAAGTTGTCAAATGGCTTCATTAATATGAGGACTACAAAAAATTAAAACAAAGGAACTTGCAGAGAAATAAAAATGAAACTAACTCCACAATTTTGTGAAATCTACTGTGCTATAGAGGGAAAGGGAGCAGAGTGGAAGGGAATGGCAGAGAGGTCCTTATGGTTGAAGGCATCGCTACAACTTTAGGCACTGGAGTGGCTCACCTTTCAATGACAAGAGCCTCCCCCCTCCGCATAGCCATGTTACATGTCTTTTTCCTGTCTTATGAGCCACCACATCTCTTAGCAGCTGGCAGCTTTGGGGGTCTCCTCTCCCCTAGTGTGTAGGTTGTCTTTATTTTAAAATTTCAAAACTCCCTGTGCTTACACATCAAATTCCCAGGTGTACAAACTACTTGGGCCGTTGTTATAAACCTTCAAAACCCACAAAGCTAAACTCTTCATCTTCCATTTTACTTCTTTCCTGAGAAGTTCTGGCTACTGTGAGGTCCTTCCCACTTCCTGGGGATGCAGTTTCCCAGCTGCACAGATGTTGAGGCTGCTTTCCTAGGCACAGCTGCGCTCTCAAGAACACAGCCAGAGAACTGAAGGAAACCTTCAGAGGACTTCACCCTCAGTAAAAGTCAATATTTGTTTAGAGGAAAAGGCAGGAGGGAGAAGCAACAGTGAGTTAGAGAAATTTTATCTGAAAAATAAATGATAATGTTCCAGGCAGAAAATGTCTTACTCATGGCATTGTTCACTGAATCTGAGACCAGATTTCGTTCTTTGGGTTTGTACTGATGATCAAGACAATTTGAACAATTGGGACTAGTTATCTTAGTTCCTGCTTCATCTAGTCTCTGGTTTGCTTTCATTATTAGTTTTATTATGCAAATCTTTATTTTTAAAAGGAATGTTTGGGGAAAAGACCTCCATAAACACTTTCTAGTACATAGTTTTCCAGAAACTTTATTCTTTTCATTAATGCTTTAAGGATATGTGTATATCCATAAAGTTTTGTATTTTTAGTGTAAATAGGATCACAAAGCACTCATCTTTCTTATGACTTCTCTTGCAAATTAATAACTTTATGGTGTACATTTAGGATGGGCCACACTTGGTTATGCTCAAGGCTTACTCCTGGCTCTGTGCTCAGGGGTCACTTCTCTCCATACACAGTGGACCATATGCACTGCTGGGAATAGAATCTTGGATCAGTTGCATTCAAGGCAAATGCTTGAACTCCTGTACTATTTCTTTGGCCCCCAACATCCCTATTTTTAGTGAAGAATTCATAATCTATTATAGAGGTACCATAGATTTTTGGAGTCAGTTATCTCTTATTTATTATTTATTTATTTATTTTTACATGTTATTTATTTTTGGGCCACACCTGGAGATGCTCAGGGGTTACTCCTGGCTCTGCACTCAGGAATTAGTTCTGGTGGAGCTCAGGGGACTATATGGGACTCTGGGGGTTGAATCTGGGTCAGCCACATGCAAAACAAGTATCCTGCCCATTATACTATCTCTCCAGACCCTAGTTATCTATCTTTTAAATGTTTAGGCTGTTGGAGGCTTGAGTTCCCAGGATACTTGCCTTGCAGTTGGCCATGTTGGATCCCTCACACTCTGTATACTTACCAAGGCCAAGAGTCACTCTTGAGCACAGAGCCAGGAGTAAGCCCTAAGCACTGCCTAGTGTGGTCCCTAAATGAAACAAAATAAAAGGCTTAGGCTATTTGAAGTTTTCTATTGATGTAATCTGCTTTTATGTGTTTTGCTGACACCATCTGATGAATATATATATGGTGATTTCCTCAACATGATGTTCTCAGTGCAAAAATTGGAATTGATAATATGAACATTATTTAAGGCATTTGGAGATCTTATAAAGTGAACCCAGAAAATCTGTAATAATTGGTACTTCATTTGTTATGTTTATTCAGTGTACACTTACCAACCAGTGATATTATTCGTGTTTTGCATATTAACAATCTTGTCAATTTGAGAGACTAAATGATACTATTTTATTTGAGTTTATTTGCTTACAAATAAATACTTCTGAATTTTCACTAGCCATTTGTATTTTTAGGTGAATTTTCTGTTTATATATTTTGCTTATCTCTTTTTTCAAATCTGGTATTTTCTCTTTTTTATTGCGATGTGAGAACCCTCTCTACTTCTGGTCCACTTTACATGGTGCAATAGTTTTCCCAGTTTGGTCCCTGCTTCCTAATATAATTAAAGGTGTTCTACAATGTGGAGATGCTTTACATTTATACACAGGTTAATCTATCTGTTGATTACAAGACCTTTTCTCTGTGGACTTGCTACTGAGGTGTCTGAGGAACAGATGCTGGGAAGGCTCTCAGTTTTCAGAGCCTCATATGGCCCTGTGAAAAGTTAGAATTTAAAGCAAGATCTTATCTGATCTGTTTTGCCTTGAATGGAAGGAACACATGTTCCCCTAGGAACCTCACTGAATCCTTAGCAGGTGTGTGGGCATTTTTGTTTCTTTTCAGTTAGAATTTCTGGTGTCAAATATTTTTAAGGTCAAAGTTCCCAGAATTGTTTTTCCTGGGTGTTTCTTAAGAAGCTTCAGAAGAGATGAATACTTTAGCAAATATCCATAGTCATAGACTTTATTTTTTATTTTTACTTTTTTCTTTTTCAAGATGTCAGCTATATTTTCTTTTTCTTAATTTTTTTTATTGAATCACTATGAGATACAGTTACAAAGCTTTCATGTTTGAGTTTCTATCATACAATAATCAAATGCCCATCCCTCCATCAGTGCACATTCTCCACCACAAATGTCCCCAGTATTCCCCTCTCCTCATCTCACTCCTTCCCCTGCCTCTATGGCAGACAATTTCCCTCTTACTCTCTCTCTATTTTGGGCATTATGGTTTGTAATACAGATACTGAGAGACCCTCATGTTTGGTCCCTTATCTACTTTCAGCACATACCTCCCAGCCCAAGCGATCCCTCCAACCATCATTGACGTAGTGATCCCTTTTCTATCCCAGCTGCCTTCTCCCCCAGCTCATGACACAGGCTTCCAACTATGGAGCAATCTTCCTGGCCCTTACCTTTACTGTCCTTAGGTGTTAGTCTTATATTTTTATTTTTTTATATTCCACAAATGAGTGCAGTCATTCTGTATCTCTCCCTCTCTTTCTGACTCATTTCACTTAGCATTATACTCTCCATGCCCATCCACTTATAAGCAAATTTCATGACTTTATCTTTCCTAACAGCTGCATAGTATTCCACTGTGTAGACGTACCAAAGTTTCTTTAACCAGTTGTCTGATCTTGGGCACTTGGGTTATTTCCAGATTCTGGCTATTTGTAAACAGTGCTGCAATGAACATACAGGTGCAGATGTCATTTCTACTGTGCTCTTTTGCACCCCCCAGAACATATTTCCACAAGTGGTATTGTGAGGTCATATGCAAACTCAATTTCTAGTTTTTTAAAGGAATGCCCATATTGTTTTCTAGAAATACTGGACCAGTCAACATTACCATCAACAATAGAGTCCCTTTCTCTGCACATCAGCACCAGCACTGGTTGTTCTCATTCTTTTTGATGTGTGCCGGTCTCTGTGATATGAGATTATATCTCATTGTTGTTTTTATTTGAATCTCCCTGATGATTAGTGCTGTAGGGCATTTTTTTTTATGTGACTTTTGGCCATTTGTCTTTCTTGCCTGTTTTTTTTTTTTTTTGGGTCGCACGTGGTGATGCATAGGGGTTACTCCTGTCTTATGCACTCAGGAATCACTCCTTGTGGTGCTCGGGGGACCATACGGGATGCTGGGAATCAAACCCGGGTTGACTTCATGCAAAGCAAATGCCCTACCCACTGTGCTATCGCTCCAACCCTTTCTTTTTTGAGGAAGTTTCTGTTCATTTCTTCCCCCCATTTTCTTTATGGGGTTGAAGGTTTTTTCTTGTGCAATTATACTTCCTGAATATTAGCCCCTTATCTGATGGGTATTGGGTAAATAATTTTTCCCATTCTGTGGGCTCTGTCTGTATTTTGGTCACTGTTTCTTTTGAGGTGCAGAAGCTTCTTAGTTTAATATAGTCCCATTTGTTTATGTTTGCTTCCACTTGCTTGGTCAGTGGTGTTACATCCTTAAAGATGTCTTTAGCTTCAATGTCATGGAGGGTTCTACCTACATTTCCCTCCATGTACCAAACAGACCCACAGACCAAGGGAATAGAGCTGAATATTCTGTCACAGATTCTCAAATACATGATCACTTAATCTTTGATAAAGGAGCAAGAAATGTGAAGTGAAACAAGGAAAGCCTCCTCAAGAAGTGGTGCTGGGAAACTGGATAGCTACCTGCAAAAAAATGAACTCTGACCTCTGTCAAATGCCAGGCACAAAAGTCAGATCAAAGTGCATAAAAGACCTCAATATCAGTCATAGTGACAGCAGAGTCACAGGACACACAAGAAAGTTCTTTCTTCCTTTAGAAGATCCAATTTGTTATTTTCTTCTTGAAATGCAGCTCTAGGCTTTGGAGCATTGGAGAATCTTCATCAATTTGATAATACAACTTATTATTTAATTAAATAACTTAACAATGTGATTATATTATTAACTAATAATTTAATTTCAAGGTCAAGTTAATTGGTTGGTTGAAAATCACTGTCTTTATGATTTAAACTTATCATAAGAATTTATATCAGTTTTCAGTTTTGCCAGTTTTGGAGAATTGAGACTCTGAATTTGTCCCTTTTAATCTCCCTATGACCTCCAATTCATGACAAACTTTTGTTGATACTTTCTGACAGCTCTTTCCCTTTCTGTTTTATATGGCCTTTACCTTTTATTTCCATGGAATTCTCTCCAGAGGCCATCATATTTACGCTATTACTATAATTTTTTTTTTAAAAACTGCCTGTTTCATTCTCTGCTACTATAAATTCTACTGACCAAGTGGTGATCCTACTCCTCAGCTCATTTCCTTGGGAAAATTGACTTCAATTGATTCTCATTTCATATCCACTATAGCTTTTTTTTTTTGCTTTTTGGGTCACACCTGGCGATGCACAGGGGTTACTCCTGGCTCTGCACTCAGGAATTACTCCTGGTGGTGCTCAGGGGACCATATGGGATGATGGGAATCGAACCCGGGTCGGCCGCGTGCAAGGCAAATGCCCTACCCGCTGTGCTATCACTCCAGCCCCTCTTATCCACTATTGCTTAGGCACACACAATATCCCATTACTCCCACCTTCTCTACTAGGGATACCCGTGTAGACCAAGTACCTTACAGGGGCAGTCTGGTGCTCATACTTGCCTGATTCCATGGGTTTATTTTGATATGTGCTCTGATGAAAGTGACATTTTCAAGGTCAAAGTTTTCAAGGTTGTTTTTCCTGCAGTTTTCTTTGCCTTAGAAGAAATGAGATGCATTCTTTTTATTTTTAATCAATTAAAAAAGCAACCATGATTACAAAGTTGTCCATCATACAGTTACTTCAGGCATTTAGTGTTCCAAAACCACCGGTGTGTGACCCTCCACCAATATGCTCAGTTTCCCTCCTAATTCCAAACTGCCCCTGTAAGCACATAACTTTAAATTGCTTATTCCAACAAAAATAAGTGAAATGATCAGAAAATAAGTAAGAACTAATTTGTGATTACTATATGATTTTAACCTATGTAAATAGAAAATTTAAATCATTTAATACAATATAATAAAATGCCTATTTCATTTACACATACATTTTCAACTCTGGAATATAAAGTATATTACATTAAATTTCATTTTTATCTTGGATCTCATTATGGTAATAATCATGCATCATTTATCATTAATAAAACTTTTAAAGCAGTTCTGTTTTAATGTATTGTGGAGTCTATATGGAATAGATGAGTTTTTCCCCTACACCTTATATAAGCACCATGGTTTGCAAAGCTGTTCATGATGATTTGCACCAATCCCATCACCATTAGACCTTCCCTTTATCATTGTATCCAATTTTTCCAACCACCTCCTTAAGCCTGCTTCCATAGTAGGCCTCAATAATTTATTTCATCTGGCTTAATATAAAAATTTGCTAACAGAAAATTAAAAAATATTTCCCTAGAAGAAGTGTAAATTGTTGTATTTCATCATGCATAGAGACATAAGCCCTTCTATGAGAGATTACTAAGACGTTGTTACAGGTTAAGCCTACTGTGTTTATGTTCCATTAATAGAGATTGGTTGCCTTCTATGTTACATTTCATCCAATCTGCTGTGCTACTTCTGGTTTATCAGTGTCATAGAGTTTGAGATGTCATGTGGCCACAAATGTGCAAACGCACAAATGCAGCTGCATATTCCAGGAATTTCAGATTTTTTAAAATTGAATCACCATCAGATACAGTTACAAAGCTTCCATGTTTGAATTTCCATCATACAATGATTGAACACCCATCCCTCCACCAGTGCACACTTTCTACCATCAATGTCCCCAGTATCCTCCCTGTGCTCCCCCCTGCATCCCACCCCTCCCCACCTGCCTCTCTGGCAGACAATTTACCCCGTACTCTTGCTCTACTTTCAGGCATTCAGAATTTTTAAGAGTTGTACAGCTGGAGTTAGAGGGAGCAAGTGACTGCTGGAGGCTCTGTTTGGGCAGCTACTGGGCTGACCCGCTCCCCCTCCAGGGTGCCCCAGATGTTTCAGCCATGCATGGGTATCTGAAAAAAAAATGTCTGCAGATTACTGATCTCTTGGAGACTTATTTACGGTACTCTGGAACAAGGCCAGTAGTTGACCTTACATGGCGGTGCTGGAGGTAGCTTGTGGGTATGACTCATAAGATGCATTCTTAAACGTCCAGTCATGGGGGTTTTCTTTTCCTGGGGACTTTTAAAAAAAGCATTTCTCTCATGAGTACTCAAACTATCCAGTAACATTTCCTTATTTCCCATTATGTTTTCTTGTTCACAGAGGTATGTTTCCTCTGCTAATACACTCAATAGTTGTTTAAGGTAGTTGCTTAAGCTCATGACAATTCCCTTGCTAACATATTGAAAACTTTTCTGTTGGTTCCTCAAAAAAGAAATGAGATTAATTATCACATAATCCCCAAATTCCATTTTATGGTATGTATATAAAAATTAAAAAAATTAATGATCTAAGGGCTGGAGAGATATAGTGCCACAAGTAAGACTCTTGTCTAGCATGTAGCTGACCCCTTTTTGATCCCTGGCACAAGATCAGACACATGGCCCTCCATGCCCTGACAGGAATGATCCTTGAGCACAGCTGGGTGTGGATCAAAGTCATTTCACACACAAAAAAAGTTCTAACAAGCACCTCTATAAAAATGTTCCAAGCAGCATTAATCACAGCAATCAAAAGGTGGAAACAGATCAATATCTTTTCACTGAAATGTCACTAATAATTGTATAAAAGGAGTGAAGCACTGCCACATGCTACAAAGGAGACAAACTTTGAAAGCAACTAGTTAGATGAAAAATTCAAATACATAATCAAGAGATATTTTAACTTTATTTATATGAAATATTCATAATAGGTAGTTCTGTAGACATAGAAAGCCCAGTGGTGGCTACCAGGTTCGGAGGGAGGGGTGAGAAAGGAGAAAGGGCAGGAATGCTTAATGGCTCTGGGGTTTTTGTTGAGGCTTTGAAACTGAAATGATAGTTACATGACATTGTGAATGTCCTCAATGGTAGTGAATTGTTTATTTTAAAATGGTTAACGTTTGTGTGTGGAATTAAAAAAAGTATTTTTTATATGTGGCAATTTTTCCAACATTGATTACTGAAGAAACAAATGTGGTGCGTTTGGGGGCTTTTCATGCTATTGCAGTGATTAATTGGTATACATGTTTTTATTCCAGTAGCATACACGTTTGAAGACTAGTTTTGTAGTATAGCTTGAAGAAGAGGTACATAATAAAATACTGTTTAGCTATAAAAATTAATATTTCTACCACCCTAAGAAGCATTGATGGATCATAGAGTACCCACATGTGTGATATAATATAGAAAATATAACAAGCAAAAAATAAATTTTTAGACTATAAGAACAAGTTATAGCTTATCATAAGTGAAGATGGAAAGCTGCTGCATAAAAATAAAATAAAAGAGGTAAATTGTATGATAAAATGAAAGCAAGACTTTTGTGACTTCATTTAAATACAATGCATTATATGCAATATGTACATTTAAAATACTATCATCAGTGCATCGTGGTCTGAAAAAACAGTTGATACAATTTCTCTCTTCTTGATTCTATTGAGGTATGTTTTGTGACCCAACAGGTGGTCTACTTTAGAAAATGTTCCGTGTGCACTGGAAAAGAATGTGTATTTTTTATTTTTGGGGTGTAAGGCCCTGGAAGCTGGCCTCACAGGCTGGAGGAAAAGGCAGGTCAGATAGAGACAGGAACACCAGGTAAAATGTGGTTCGAGGACCCACTTGGGATGGGAGATGTGTGCTGAAAGTAGACTATAGACCAAACACGATGGCCACTCAATGCCTCTATTGCAAACCACAACACCCAAAAGGAGAGAGAGAACAAACGAGAATGCCCTGCCACAGAGGTGGGGTGGGGTGGGGGGTGTTAGGGCAGGACTGCCCTGGGCGGGCCAAAGACAATGAAAACTGTATATTTTCCACTCAGGCTTCAGCTATCTGCTTGCTCCAAGAGGAATGTGCGGGATCCTGAGCTACGACCATATAAGGGTATAATCTAAACAGATAGCCTCCCAGGCCCGGCATCAGCCCTCGGACCCGTGCAGGTGCTTATGCAATTGTGACCTGTAAATCTATAGCCTGGACAAGCAGATGGGCCTAATGGGATTGGAGGGAGAGGCATGTCGAATTATGAACTTATTGGCTAGGGAATACGCGGGCTTTCGCGCTTTTGCCATAGCAGCCGACATCGGCCTATATAAGTAACCCCTGCACCCTGGGTTGGGGCCTTGCCTCACACATGGGACCTGCATGTCGCTGTGTGCATGTGAACGACCCTGGCTAGCCAGCTTAATAAACTACCCACTTGCTGATTGCATTCCTGCGTGTTCCTTGTCGGAGATCCAGAATTGTGCCCTAATGGGGCGGAGGGGGGGCGGGGTTAGAAGGGATACTGGAATCATTGGTGGTGGAGAATGGACACTGGTGGAGGGATGGGTACTTGAAAATTGTATGACTGAAACACAAGCACGAAAAGTTGTAAGTCTGTAACTAACTAAATAAATAAAAATAAAAAAAATACTGTATAACTAAATCCTATATAATATTAAAAGCCAGTGTACTTCAATAAGATTTTTAAATGGTTATTATTTTGTGTGGATTATTATCTCAATAAAGAACAAGAGAGAAAAATAATTACCTACTGTCACCTGAAGTTAAAGGGACAGTTGAAAGAACATTTGGGACCTGCCCTCTTCTCAGTCTCATGAAAGTGAATAGTGTAGTGTGTTTTCGATAGGGTCAGGGGAATGATTTCCTCATTTCTTAAATATTAGAATTAGCTACACCAATTACTACTCATTTTTCCTGCAAATAAAATTTGTGGTAAATTTTGAAATTCATCTTTGATGTTAAATTAGCACTGTATCATTGTCCTCCCGTTGTTCATCGATTTACTCCAGTGGGCACCAGTAACGTTCCCATTATGAGACTTGTTACTGTTTTTGGCATATCGAATACACCACGGGGATCTTGCCAGGCTCTGCTGTGCAGGCGGGATACTCTCGGTAACTTGCTGGGCTCTCTGAGAGGGACAAAGGAATCGAACCTGGGTAGGCCGAATGGAAGGCAAATTCCCTACCCACTGTACTGCTGGGTAGGAAAGATAGGACAGGAAGTAAGGCGCTTGCCTTGCAGTAGGCTGACTTTGGTTTGATCTCTGACAATGAGTATGTTACCCCAAGCACTGCCTGAGCACAGTCTGAAGAAAGCCTTCAGCACCACTGGAAGTGGCCCCCAAACACAAAACAAAACAAAACGAAAAGCAGTTTCTTAACTGAGTGTCTTAAGGAAGAACAGCTAATCAAGTGTGACATTGCTTGCCACTGCCTCTGTACTTGGCTCCTGGTGCTGCTGCCCAGGACAAGCTCGAAGCTCCTGGGATAAGACTGTGGCCCTATTGTGTCACGTTCCAACCTCCATTCCCACACTCAACCCTTTCCCCAAGTACAAGGTAGTATTTTAAAATACATTAAACTTGAAATGATTAACCAAGCTACAAGAAGAGGAAACTCCTGAGAGTCTGGGAAAACAGAAAAGATGTTTTCTGCTCCATTGAGATGCAAATATGCAAGCCACAGACCTCTTTTGAAATGAAGTGTTTCTGAGAAGTTCTGCTTCCTTTGGTCTTTCTGTGGCCTTTCCTAAATAACCATTAGCGTTAGGCAGAGGAGGACAATATTGCTGAGCTAATTTGGAAAATTCATAGATAAAGATGCGAACTGAACTAAGTGTGTATGAAACTTTGCTCCCTTTCCTGGAGGCTAAAGGAAGAGGAAGAAGTATGCTATTCAACCCTTTAAAGTTTTACTTCTAATGTTTTTCTTTAGATTACTAAAAAAGTTATTGAGTATCTAAGTGTAACTGAAATAGGTGATTAGAATTTTATGATGCACCAATAATTGCAGTTTCTGCTTTAAAGTTATTTAATTTTTCTTTATTCCAAAACAGGATGCAACTGTTTATCTCTGACAATGGTGAAAGTCAATAACTGCTTTTAGATTTCAGTAGTCTTCACCAACTCATTCCTATATTCAATATACACATTTGTTTCCTTTCTGGGGAGTTCTCAACCTTAGCAGCAGCTGAATAGATCTGGGGAAGATCCAGGGAGTCACTCTGCCCAACCAGTTGACTTTCAGCTCCTAAAACCTGGAAGGAGAGGAAGCCCCTTTCTGTCCTCATTTGGGCCAGAGGAGGTGGTCCTAGGTGGATGCACCCTTCTTTCCATGCTTGGGCACTTGCAGAATGCTTTGGACTTTTCCAAGCTCACCATGTGTGGGCTTGCCTGGCTCATATGATGAGGGCTCCTGATGACATCTGCTGTGGAACAAAGCCCCAACCCTTGAGAAGGAGCCCTCCTGAAGTCAGGGCTGAGGGCTGCCGTGCACATGGCTGACTTTGAAAGCCTTCCAAGACCGCAGCCTGCTTGTTTGCACAGCATGTTGCTGCCATGTTCACTTAAAGACTTGAAAAAAAAAAAAACCCAAACCACAGAGCTCAGGAAACAGCTTCTCCATCCTGTAAATGCCTCTATATTAACTTCAGAGAGGTCCAGCGGTGGAGTCTAGCTCATTCTGTTTAAAGGATTGAAGGGTCTTACAGTGCATTAAGTGGTTATGGTTATCAGATGGCATCTGGGGGCCTTAGTGGGTACTTTAGATATGAGGAGGGCCCCAAACTAGCCAAATGATTCACTCTGTTCCTGATAGTGACTTTATTACAGATAAATATGACCTCTCTATGGGAATAGTTGCTATTTCCTCATGTGCTCACTTACCTATTTGCTTCTCTTGTCCTGAACCATGTTTCACAGCATAAATCAGTCACATTATCACCTTAGTGATGACCTAGGAAAAGGGTTTCCAGCATCAATTTCCTTGCATTGCTTTGTGCTATAAAAAAGGTGCATGTGAATATTAGTAGATAGGACATTTATGCCATCCTTTACTGAAGATCTCACCATTCTCTAATTTCTTGTTTCTGTTACATATATATTTTCATGAGAGCTTTTGTGACAGTGAAAAGTTAGGAGATTCTTTTGACCTTGTCTGATGGGTTCATTCACAGTAGGACTGACTGAGAATGAAAACATGGAAGGGTGCTAGTGACAGCCCCAAACTGTGGATTAGCTGGTGTTGGGTATGATAATATGGAAAGGGGCTAGTAACAGCCCCAAACTGTGGGTTAGCTGGTGTCGGGTATGATAATATCACCCTATGTGTGGGTTCAATTCTTGAAGTTGATTCTCTTATTTCCTAAAAATATTTCCGTATGTATTTAGAATCACCTGAATTTGGATATATTTTTGATAATGTTCATGCTACTGAATTTCTGATGTCAGGAATACCTTCACCAGCAAATATTGATGGCTTTATCACTGGAGGTATTTAGAGTCTCGTGTAAGAGGTAAAAAGGTTTATTTAGCACAACATGCTCTATTAATCTTTCTGTGATGCTCTTGTCTCTAAATGGTCACAATATGGTCACAGAACTTGCCATTAGTCATGATTCTGGCATCCTAAGCAGGAAGAAAAAGGGCAGAAGCTCTACCAAGGCTTTTGGAAAGTTGTTTCCCGAGATTATACTTCAGGCTTTCTATTGCTTATAAATGTATTCATGTTTGAATGTTATAGAGAAAGTTGGGAAAGGAGAGAGATTTTCAAGATTATTTTGTCCCTGGCCTGGCAGAGAAAGACCTTTCTTTGAAGGTATTTTCTCATAACCAGAGTAAATTCAGGTCTGTATATTATAAGAAATATGGATAGAGATAGCAATTTGGTGGTTCATCAAACCAATGTTATCAACATTTGTTAAAGGGCATACTCCTTTTATTTTTGGAGGGCTTTGAGGGGAAATTGGAGCTTACTCTATGGTGTTCAGGAGTTACTCCTGGCTCTGTGCTCAGGGAACTTAGGCAGTTGAGGGGTTGAACTAAGGTGAGTCATATTCAAGGAAGCACTTTAACCATTGGACTCTCTCTAGTCCTTAGAAACAATTTCTTAAATGTTCACATTACTTTTACTATAGTCCTATCACTGAATATGCTTTACATAAAACTTTTGGCTGGTCTCCTTGAGCTTTATAGAAATCACTGTAATTTTTATTTTATTCAGTGGTGGAAAGACGTTGACATTGGCAGAAGGATTGGAATTGAAACACTGTATGCATGATACCCAATTATCAACAACTTGTAAATTGTGGTTCTTAAATAAAAATTGAAATTTATTAAAAATTTTCTGTCTTTTAAATATACCTGCAATGACTGTTTTTATAAAACAGATGACAATGGAGATTTCCTTCACATCATTGTATTTTCACAGACCTTGTGTAATAGGTAAGGCTAATACAGCTAAGCAAATTTATAGTAATTTGGTTTATACAGGACCCACAATTTCTCCTGACTAGAAAACAGGATGTAGGAAATCTGTATTAGAAGTGGATGTGGTTCTGATAAATCGCCTTTAGGTGTAAGGACTGGAAAATGCAAACCAAATTACAAGAAAAGAAATAGATGCAAATGATAAGTATTTGCATTTATGTAAGTACATACGTGTGTATCTGTATGTGTTACACAATAGATTTTGTGTATGTATAGCCACAATTTAGAAAATATGATCATAAAGTGCCCCTTTCTTATTTTCCTCTAAGTTTTCTTCAGTTTGAGGTTCTTAGTCTGCCCAGCAATTTTAGTTTTGCACTTTCATATTGTCAGAGAAGAGGCAGTCTTGTCTCAAAGTCAGTCTCAGAACAGAGTCTCACCCTCTGTAATTAGTTTGATTTGTACCAAGCACTGTGAACAAATAGTATGAAAGGAGCTGGCTAGCTTGGTCTAGAGCTAGAGTTGGAAAACCAGGCCATTTTCCCAAATGCTTTCAGAACACTGGTGGAGGGAAGTTCACACTGGTGGTGGGATTGGTGTTGAAATATAACATGTCTAAAACTCAATTATCAATAACCTTATAAACCACAGTTTTTTAATTAAAAAAAGAACACAATTGTGTTCATTTGTTTATGGAAGTCTGGTTATTTTATCTTGCAGTAGCAGATTTACATGTTTGTATCAGGCTATAAGGCCTGCAAAAACTTTAAAGCCTTACTATCTGGCCCATTGATCTTGGAGAAAAAGAGTATAATTAGTTTCACCAGAGCTGAGTTTGGTAAATGTCTCCTTAAAAGATCTCCCATGACCAATGGATTGATATAAACAGGTAGTGAAAATAGTAGGCATTGACTGTCAATGTAGCATGCACAAGTGGTGGTAGCTTAGGGATAGACATGCAGTGTTGTGGTTGGCTAAGAGTTTGTTGGACTTTATAACTTCTGGGAAACAGTATATTTCATGGCTTAAGTCACCTGGAAATATTTACTATCTGGATTGTGGAATGAAAGTTCTATTCTTCTAGGTTACTAACAAAATTGTTTTGAGTTTTAAATAATACTTTTTTTAAGCAATAATTACTTTTTATGGGTCTAAAAAGTAAATGATAATAGAGTTTGTGTGAAAGCTAGGTCAAGGAAAAATATGATGGTATATAAATATTTAGATGATCATCTATATCCCAAACAGTTGATGGTTTAATTAGTGCTCAAAAAGAAGACATTATTAGGTTTCTCACATGGGGACAATGTATGGTCTCTACTATTTTAAATGTTTTGGGTTAAAAAGAAAATTATGTTTAAAAAAACCTGTTGTACATAGCAAATATATTTGATGGTAAGGCATAATTTTGTGAAGTTTCTGATCAGTGAAAATAATTGGTTGAAAGAATAATAGGAGATTATCAGGAATAAACATCAATTTCCCTGTGTAAGCAATACAAGAATAAATATAAAACACTTGTGCAATATATGCAGAAAGGGTAAACCTGCTTTAATGCAGTCCATATGAAAAGCACCTGTACTCTTTAACTGACCACAAATTCAACATGAGTCAGCAGTATAAAAATTAAAAAATAATTGTGAGTAAAAGACAGTCTTTCAAAAGATGATGCTGTATCAATGGGTAGCTATATGGAAAAAGAAAACTCACTTGACCCCTTCCTCACACCATACATAAAATCAGTTCCAGATGGATTACAAATTTAAATGTGAAAGGCAAAACAATGAAGCTTTTAGAAAAAAGCAACTCAAGAGGACATTTTCATTAGCTTGATAAAGGAAGAGTCTTATTTTTTACTAGAATACAGAAGTACTAGTTGTAAAGGAAAAAAAATTGATCTATAAAATTCAGCAACAGAAAGATACCTAAAAATAAAAATGTGAACAGTAGAATCAAAGAAAATTCTTTTTCTCTCTGACCTCTATTTCTGCCCCCTTGAGAAAAGTCTTAAAATAAGAAGTTCATAAAAATAAGAAGTTCCTCAAATCATTAAAATCCACCAGGTGCCCAGGGGAGAGAGCATAAGGACCAGAGTCTAGGCCCTCCAGACACGAGGCCCCTGTTTCTATTGCAATTTTCAGTTCCTATTTATGATGTGGCTCCACGAATCACTTCCACGGGTGTCCCTTGGTGGGTCCTAGTATCACTAGCAAAGTACTGAACTTGTGAGGCCTGAACAACTTGGACCAAATATTGTTAGGAATGACCCATATTGAGTATTACTTGGGATCCCATGAAAGAAAAAGAGAGGAAGGACAAAGGTGGAGGGAGAAGATAGCCCAATATTAAAAAGGGCAAAAGACTTGACCAGACAATTCATTTAAAAGGATGGTCATGTGACAATTAATTAAATGAAAAGTCACTGACTTCATAACTATAATAAAAATGCAATAGTGTGTGTTACCATAAAACCACCTCATCAATTTTGCTTAAGTTAAGAAGGACACACAGTATTGGTTGTCATGAGACTACAAACTAGCACTGATGTTTGGGTCATATAGCTGCTAGGTAAAATGTCCCATTTTATATACTGAATTGCTCTCAGGCCTTTTGGCTAAGACCAAGTGTAGTATATACTGAACAATGTATGTATGTATATATCTATGTATGTGTGTGTATGTATGTATGCCTCAGCAGTTTAGTTCATAGGTATATATCCAACAAGAAAGAATATATAGGTGTATGGGAAGGGATAGACTAGTGTGTCTTTAATAGCTTTACTTGTAGGAGTGGAATAGAGAAGCCTGGATCCTCACCTCCAGCGGAATGTGTGCTGAAGTTGGGAAATAGTCACACAAAGGATATTTCAGAAGAATGAGATTGGGAAATCTAAAGCAGCAAGTAAGAGTTATATTTCACATTTCATTATGCTGATGAAATAAGCCAGACTCAAAATTTCTGTGTAGATAGATCCATTTATGCAAAGCACAAAAAATTATTCCAGTATACTATAAGTTGTGAAACAGTGTTTTCCTTTGGGTGGGAGTACTTGTTGAGCATGATATTCAGGGGGAATACCAGCATTTGGAGATCTCTTTCTCAATCTGGGTGTGAACTACACATTCAGTTTATGCAGACGGATTGAGCTGTGCCTGTTAGAGTCTGTGCCCAGACTCTAAGGACACAATGCACTCGGAAGTTACTATTATTGGGTATTTGTACCACATAATAATAAAAACAACACAGAATTTTTTTTTCTTTTTGGGTCACAGCCAGCGATGCACAGGGTTTACTCCTGGCTCATGCACTCAGGAATTACCCCTAGCTGTGCTTGGGGACCATCTGGGATGCTGAGGATCAAACACAGGTTGGCTGCGTGCAAGACAAACACCCTACTCTAGCGGGGTCTGCTATCACTCTAGACCCCAACACAGAAAATTTTAACTGTGTTTCTGTGATTCAGATGCTAGACTTTCTCATGGAAACCTTACAATGAGTGCATGAAGATAGGTGTAGTCTTCTTCAATGGTAGGGCACATAAACTCTAAACTCACCTGAAACTGCTAAACTCACCTAAATCCGAGTAATGCCTAAACCTTCCAGATGACCCAGAACTATCTCTTACCTTAATTATTTGTATAATGCATGGATTACACACTGGTGGCCCCTGAATATAATCCTTTAAAGGAGTTTAAGTTGCCTTGTAATTTCAGTAAAAATCCACATTTTTCACTTGCGCTAGAATTACTGGCTGGTTTGACAGTGCTTGTCTCCTTTCTACTTAGCAGTAAGGACCTAGCACTGCCTCGTAGCCATTGGTCCTTTCCCTGTGCTCTCGAGTTCCCACAGTCTCCACAACCCTCAACTGCTTCATTCTTTTATGGTTCCTGTTTGAGCTCTGTAGCTTCCCAAACCCTGTATCACTGTATCACCGTCATCCTGTTGTTCATCGATATACTTGAGTGGACACCAGTAACGTCTCTATTCTCAGCCCTAAGATTTTAGCAGTTTCTCCTTACTCATCTTTCCCAACGACTGGAGGCTCTTTTGGGTCCAGGGAATGAAACCCATTGTTACTGGTTTTTTTTTTTTTTTTTGCATATCGAATATGCCACGGGTAGCTTGCCAGGCTCTGCTCTGCAGGCAGAATACTCTCAGTAGCTTGCTGGGTTCTCCGAGAGGTATGTATATGCCTGTTATTATATTTGGGATATGAATACACCACAGGGAGCTCGCCAGGCTCTCCCGTGTGGGCAATAGACTCTCAGTAGCTTGTCAGGTACTCCAAGAGGGAGAACTAGGATATTAGATGTCGCAGTAGCATAGCAGGGGCAGTTTCTGGGTGTGGCTGCTAAGCTACTGGAAAACAGGGGATCTGAGTGGAAGAGGCCCAGTCCCAATCTGAGCAGCCTTGGAGATCTCAGCCCTGGGTCCCGCACACCTGGGTTCCTCTGCTCGTTCCTTCGTGCATGAGGCTCATGCGAACATGTGGAGAGTGGCCTTGAGCATGGCTGCATCTGGGTTCTGGAGGTCTTCAACTGTCGAGGCTCTGCTCAGGGCAGGGAAGGAAATGCAACTCATCTCCGCCGAGGGCCCTGGTGAAGACAGCAGGGCTGCTGTCTTCAAACCCAAACCCTAGTTTGCTGCAATTTAAGTTGCTTTGAAATCTTTTTCTCTCTATCCTTGTATATTGCTTTTCTGACTTACATGGTGTACTTTATACACCTATCTTTACAAACTTTTAAGTTCAAATGCTTTCCATCCATTGTGATGGTGTTGTTGTACTTTATACCATTGTTTAATGATGGGGATATGTTCCGAGAAATTTTTTATTAGACAATTTTGTCATTGTATGATTGTCAGAGTTAACAGTGGAATCAGCATTGCATTCAGTGGATGGCTTTCTTCCACAGCAAATAAACTTCTTTGTTTTGTCTGTGATCATCAAGGTGCTTCTATGTCTGGTCTTCAACCCAGGTTATTAGAAATTTTACCAAATCTGATATAAGTCCTTCTAATTTTTTTTCTTAATCTTGCTGCTTTAAATGAGCAGAACATTTGATAGATTTTTGTGAATTTTTGTCTATTTTTACATATCAAGACTATGGACAAACCTGACTAGCAAGCAATAAACATGGCTGATTTTCCTCGTTTGTGGCTCTCATTTCTTACTTTGTTTCCAGGTCAACCATTCTTTGTGATCTTTACTCTTTTGTGTACTTAGGAATAATGATAGAAACAAACAAATTAAAGTTTGTGGTTTAACACAAAAGAAAATGATGCTATAAAGAGATATT
The DNA here is from genome assembly GCF_027595985.1 of Sorex araneus. Classification (NCBI taxonomy): domain Eukaryota; kingdom Metazoa; phylum Chordata; class Mammalia; order Eulipotyphla; family Soricidae; genus Sorex; species Sorex araneus. The sequence continues at coordinate 77,791,162 of NC_073307.1, forward strand.
GTAAGCAGAGGAAGAATGAGCCTGTTGCTGATATAAAACACAATGATACTGAGACAGCGTTAATCCACTAGGGAATAGAAGGTTTTGGAGCCGCTCTTCTTTATGTAGTCTACCATTCACCAGAACACCATTATGCAGCTTGCTGCTATTTATCTATTTGAGTTTATAAAATGCATTATTGACTCTACATAATGGTAGAGAAAAGATTATCTCGGCAGGATGATATCAACTTCAGGGGACTGTAATTTGGGTAGGTCAGTGCATAAAGTAATTATAAAATTACTTTTGTCACATTACTGACTTATCATTAATTTAACTAACATTTGTTGAATGGGAGGAACTATTTTAGTAAAGAGGTGGAACCATAAATAATTCAAGTTCCTTTCTTCCTTAAACTACAGTACAGGGAGGGAAGACAGAAAATGCTAACATACACAAACCTTTATTTTTACACACAACAAAACCATACAATGCAAAGTTGTTAATAAAATTAAGTTGGAAAAGGAATAGAGAAAATACCCAGTGTGGGAAAACAGAGCCAGTGGTCCTATCAAGTAACAATCCAGATGGAGGGAGAAAGTCAGCTGAGTGTCTGGGGAAGAATTCTCCTGGAAGAGGGAGTCAGAGGTAAGCACAAAGGCCTGTGGCCAGGACAAGGGCGGCACGCTGGAGAAAAAGTAAGGTTGTGTTGGGGCAGAAACAACAGAAAAGGCAACAGAAAGGAGATCTCAGAGACTTTAAATTTCTGGAAAGTGGGGAGTGTTTTAGGGTTTTGGTGGGATTTCAGTAATTTCAGTAGGAAAATAATATCCAGTTTTGTTTATTTAATACTTGGATAATTCCTCTTTGCCACCTCTTTAAGCTTTACCGTAGGGTTGCCAGATTATTTTTTCCCCGTTGAGGGCTCTTATTTTTTTTTTTTCTTTTTGGGTTACACCCAGCAATGCATAGGGGTTATTCCTGGTTTTGCATTCAGGAATTACTCCTGGCGGTGCTTGGGGGACCATATGGGATACTGGGAATTGAATCCGAGTCGGGTGCATGCAAGGCAAACGGCCTACCTGCTGTACTATTGCTCTAGCCCTCCCCATTGAGGACTCTTAAGACCTAAAATATTGCTGATAAGAGCACTGTCGCACTGTCGTCCTGTTCATTGATTTGCTCAAGCGGGCACCAGTAACGTCTCCATTGTAAGACTTGTTACTGTTTTTGGCATATTGAATATGCACTGGTAGCTTGCCAAACTCTGCTATGTGGGTGGGATACTCTTGGTAGCTTCCTGGGCTCTCCGAGAGAGACGAAGGAATCGAACCCAGGTCTGATAAGAGAAGTACTTTTATATTTTAAATTACCAAAAAAAAAGATGTTTATTGAACACAATGGATAAATGAATAAAAATTAGTTCCAAAGTAATAATAAAAGCCTTAATCATATCAACAATTTGTGGACACTTTGTCAAATAAGCATTTTTGTTGTTTATAAATAAAGGATCAATTAGGTGTGTTTTTAAGGTTATACAATGGCTTAGGGGTACTACTTTATGGTGAGATGATGGGAAGCTGAGAGAGGGGATCATGAAAAGGAGCATTAGAAATAGAATTTTCCAGATGCCTATCCACTGTCTTGTTTGAAGAGTTTCTTTCTCAAGTCTTGCATTCTGTTGCTTGTCAGATGGAGTTTATAGTACTTCAAGTTTCCTGCGTTTCCCTGGGTTCAAAAGGTATTTTAATGGGAAACTGGAGGCAATTTTAAACTGAAAGACAGACATTTACTTTTAAATATATTTTCTGTGGAATGTTAACCAAAGAAGTTCTGTTAGTATCCATGAATGCAAAGGGTGGTTAATGAATGTAGGTAATGAAACTGTTGATGAGACCAGGCCTGGGGTAAAAGAACAAAATTTTATAATGAGGATGGCTACAGGTTGCAGTTATGGTGAGAAAAAAAAAAGAGTGGGGGATTCTGTAGCCTGGCTAAATAAATGAAACCAAAACCAGGTGAAAGAGAATTACTGTGTTTCAGTGTATATTTTGAGTGAGGTTGCTGAGAAAATTGAGCTCACCATTGGGCCAAAGTGTAAATTCTCAGAATGTTACCTCTGAATGCAAGAAGGATGGCTGAGCCCCAGAGGGAAGTGGTTGCTGTGGAGGTGGATGGGTGCAGGGAGGATTGGAGATAACAGACTCTGGATTTTGTCAGATCACAAAAGGCTGACCCAAACATCCATGCTGAAGGGGTCTTGACTGAGCAAGATGACTTTAAACAGAGACCCTATGTACTGAAGTACATGCAAATGTAGTGATTAGATAAGAGTTTTGCTGCTTTGCCACGGAGGAAATTACTTCCTCATTTTTTCTATCTCTTCAACAAATATTTATGGAGTGTCCACAGTTTGACAAGTGTAGGATAACATTGATTTGTCCTTTCTGCCTTGCCACAAGGAGTTTAGGTTTATGGGGTTACTCCCATCACAGTGCTCCCATTCCTCTGTGTTTATTTGTAACTTCTTTCTTTGTGCTCTGTTAACTTATAAATATTGTTTTTCTCTTTTTAAGTCCTTTGCATAGTTAATTCAGAACAATGTCCTTTTTGTAAAGACAGTAAATGCTATGCTTTTGTAATGGGGGAATCAATTGACACAATTATATTTTCCACCTGGGCATCCGTTTTCTCAATGGAAGTAAGCCTCAGTTGTCCTAAGTTCCTAGCACCCCCAAAAGCAGGGTCCCGACAAAGGACTGGATGGACCAGGCATGTGGTGAGCTATGTTCTACCCTGGCATCAAGACGGGCCTGGCCAAAGTGCCATAATGTTTAACTTTAAGCTAAGAGCTTGGTAATGAACAAAAAGCAATAACTAGATTCAGACCCTGCTGGGGTTAGGAATGATTAATCTGGCCTATAGTCTGAGTCTGTGGCAAGATGTTCCCATTTCAATGTATCTCTTACTGTGCCCATACCAAAAAAAAAAACCCTAATATTAAGAAGTTAATTAAAATGTTAAGAGAAGAGGAAGACCCCTGGATGTGTTTCTGCCCTTGAGCCTGATGGGCAGTCAGGAAGGGCTTTCTTATGTTGATTTTGCTACCAGACTGGGTGTCTTGTCAGCCCAGAGTGCTATAGGTGGAGAGAAGAGTTGGGGAGAGAGGAGAGATGAGAGAGAGAGAGAGAGAGAGAGAGAGACAGAGACAGAGACAGAGACAGAGACAGAGACAGAGAGACAGAGACAGAGAGACAGAGACAGAGAGACAGAGGAGAGATAGAGAGACAGAGAGTTGGGGGAGTTTTGGGGAGACAGAGCAGGGAGCAAGGTGGAGAGAAGAGTTGGGGAGAGAGGAGAGATGAGAGAAGTTGGGGGAGTTTTGGGGAGACAGAGCAGGGAGCAAGATGGAGCACGGGGAGATGAGCAGAAGAGAAAGAAGGAGACAGGAATGAGGCTAGAATGGGGGGCTCAGAGAGATTGGAACAGGCGCGTGGGGAGAGTGGAATAAACAGTAAATGGCAACTGATCAACCAACCAGCTTGACCCTTGTTTCCTCCTTCATCTGCCCTATGGCACAGGCTGTCCCAGCTGGGCGAGTGGCCCAAGACCACATCCCCAGTCTGGGACCACCCCCAGTCCGGGTGGCGTGGGGGCAAGCAGTCCAGGCCTTCCCTAGCCGGCGGAGATTATACAGACAAGCACATGGCTAGTACATGTAAATAAATAATTAAAATAATTGCAGACTAGTGTGATAATTGAGATTAAGCAGAATGTCTTGGAAACATGTGCCACTTATGTTTATCTCTTATTTACACTTAGTTTCTTGTGAATGTGTATACAAAATGTAATCTTTCACAAACCAAGAAATCAATTTTCCTCTTAGCTTCTATTTGTGCATTTGTTTAAAATGAAATTGAAGAGCTTAGCTTGCTTAGTGAAATTTCCCTAAATGCCCATTCCCTACTGGCAACTGGAGTAAAGAGGCAAGGAAAGCGGTAAGATTTGTAATAGAAGTATCCAATTTTATAAAGTTAAAATTTTGGTCTTCTGATAGCAATGATAGATTGACTACCATGTGCAGTGGTGATAATAGGGGTCATTCCATCCTACTCTAGAATAACTTTGGATTTCACTAGAGATAAAAACTTATTAAAAAAGTCACTGCTTTCTTAAAGACTTCCTTATTCATATTCATGTCTCTTTATGGTGTTTCGAAGCTTTTCTTTTTACTTTTCCCATCCCAAATCATTAGTAACTTCCAATCTATAAAACACAGTCGAAGGGCTGTAGTGATAGCACAGCAAGTAGGGCATTTGCCTTGCTCGTGTCTGACCTGGGTTTGATTCCCAGCATCCCATATGGTCCACTGAGCACCTTCAGGAGCAATTCCTGAGTGCAGAGCCAGAAGTAACCCTTTGTGCATTATCAGGTGTGACCCAAAAAGCAAAAAATAAAATAAAATAAAATACAGTAGAGAGGTAAAAAGATCACAATTTTTACATCAAGTCATTTCAGACAAATATTTTTGGAATAGAGATAATATTATGGTCACATATATCACAAGTAACATATGTAAGGAATTTTCTTTCTAAACGTACAAACAGTACATGTAAAAATTCAAACAAGAAGGATGATATCCAATTCCAGTAAAGGCTAGTAAAGAATATGAAATGCTCTGTTTCATTAACATTTTCTTGATGATTTGTGCACTTTTTCTTCCTGTTCACATTAGAATTAGTGTGTCATGTTTTATAAAATTCTATAGTGAATTAACTAAGGAATATTTGAGCATGTATATTAATTTGAGAAGAGCTTACTTTTACAATATAAAGTTATCTTATTCAACAAATGGTGAATATTTCTTTATGTAATTTGTTGATGTGGTTTTATATGTTTTGTGCATATGAGGTTTATGCATTACTTTCAGGTGTTTTATATATGCTATACTTAGGGAAAATAAAATATTTTCCCAATTTTTTGACAAGCTAGTGCTGGTATTTTAAAATTTTAATATCTGTTGGTATCATAGCCTCCTGTTTATTTAATCCAATCCTTAGAATGGTCTTAAAATTGTTGGTGTATTTTATAGATGATATTGGCATATAAAATATTGAGGACATTTTTTTCTCCATTCTCCAATTTTTAACTATTTTAACTCCTTTTTATGCATTGATGATATTGGATATTAAGCACTATGTTTGATGATAGTAGAAGCTCACTTTTTGATTTTATTTTGTCTCAATGAGAATACAAGTTGGTACTTGTTAGTTTTCTGATGGCTAAATCTTATGAGATTAGGAAGTCTTATTTGATTAGGACTTGTTCCTTTTTCTTTTTCTTTTTAGAGAGCTTTGTTTTATCTGTTACTTTATTTTGCAGATTTTTTGGTAACAACTTTATTAATATGTAATTCATAAACTACAATTTACCTAATGAAACTGAACATCTCAATGGTATTTAGTACATTCCCAGAGTTGTGAAATTATGACCACAGTTAATTTCAAAACATTTCCATCACCTGAAATGAAACCTTGCACGCCTTGGTGACCATCTCCCACTGGTCTCAGCATGCTCGTATTGATCTTCAGAGGACAGATATTGCAAGATTTGTGGGCTATGGTATTTTGATGATTTTCTAACTCTGACAAGTCACTGTAATATTATAATTGTCATAGAAGGAAGAGGAAAAAAGATTGCTCAAAATATGTGTATGTAAAAATAAAGAAGTATTCTGTTGAATCTCTAAATTCTCTTCATAAGTCCGTTGGGCCTAGTCTCCTACTCCTTCAGAAACTGCCCCATCCCTGAGAAAAATTTCCTCTTCTTAGATTTTTAGACTCTCCTCCAATTTCTTTTTGATTGCTGTTTCTTCATTTGTATTAGATCTTATTCTATCTATTGAAGAAATAATTCTTCAAAATTTCTTGAAATAGCTGGGAGTCTCCCTGTATTTTCCAATGCTGTTAAGTCTCTTCTTTTCTCTCTTCTTTTTCTCCACCTCCCTGTCCTGCTCCTCCTATGTTTTATCCTTCCCATATGTTTTGTGTAATAAGACCTAGGATATCATAAATAAGCAATTCTTTGTCACTATCTAGCTATTGGTTAACTTTTCTGCAAAATTGAGAGATTTTGTTTTATTTTGTTTGGAGCCACATTCGGCAGTGATAAGAGCTTATTTCTGGCCCTCTGCTTCGACATCACTCCTTGCAGGGGTTGGTGGACCATCCAGGGGGTTGGGGATGGAACCTGGGTTGGCCATTAGCAAGACGAGTGGCTTTTATGCTGTACTATTCCTGTGCCCCCCAATTAAGTATTTTAACCCCAAACTATCTATAGAAAAATATTCACTTTGTTTGAGTTTTCACAAATATTTGAAAGTAGATTTTATCTATTATGAACTTTCACTTTCTCCTGGCATTCTCACTGTTCTTCTTCTTCTTCTTCTTTCTTTCTTTCTTTCTTTCTTTCTTTCTTTCTTTCTTTCTTTCTTTCTTTCTTTCTTTCTTTCTTTCTTTCTTTCTTTCTTTCTTTCTTTCTTTCTTTCTTTCTTCTCTCTCTCTCTCTCTCTCTCTTCTTTCTTTCTTTCTTTCTTTCTTTCTTTCTTTCTTTCTTTCTTTCTTTCTTTCTTTCTTTCTTTCTTTCTTTCTTTCTTATTATATTGAATCACCGTGAGAAGAAAAAAAAATACAAAGCTTTCAGGTTTAAGTCTCAGTCATACAATGATTGAACCTTCATCCCTTCACTAGTGCACATGTTCCACTACCAAGAACCCCAATATACACCCCTCCCACCCAGCCCCCACCTAAGTATCCAATCATCTTCATTTTATTCTCTTTACTTTTAATACATTCAATATTTCAATAGAGAACTCACTATTATTGTTTGGAATTTTCCCCCAACAATCAGGCCTGCTGAAAAGGCATCATTTAATAATTTCTTTTCATTGCTGAGAATGAAGATTCTATGAGCATGCAGCTGCACAGTTTTGGATTTCTGATATTTTAGTTCAGTTCACAGTCTAGATGCATGTCTATAAGAAGCCGCTCTGGGTGCCAAAATGGGTTAGAAGACCTCTTGGATCATAGTCTTTTCGAGCAGGGGGTCTGTTTCTCGAGCAGCAGCTCCAGATCTTATCTGGGCCGAGGGCGTGCTGGTACCACCCCCATCCATGATCGCCTATGAGCCACAACAGTGCAAAGTTCCTATCTCTGGGTGGAAGTTTTAGGGGGTGGCTCTCGCTACGTGGATGATGCCGCCACCGCCATTTTCCGTGCAGAAAAACAGGGTGGAAAGGGAAAATCCCTCTCCGGGCGGCACATAGTCTTAGTACAGCTCACAGTCTAGATGCATGTCTGTAAGAAGCCGCTCTGGGTGCCAAAATGGGTTAGAAGACTTCTTGGATCATAGTCTTTCCAAGCTCTCACTGTATTTTCAAAGTAGGATAATTGTGGAAATATTTCTTTTCATTCTTTTTAATATAAAGTCCTCTTATAAGTGTGATATGAAATATATACAATGTTGATTATCAACAGACACATCAAGGACAGGTTTTAAACAATGGTTCTGGCATCTGGGTTCAATTAGATTTGGAAAATCTTTGTTTGTACCAGTGATATAGTCTTTATAAGTGTTAAGATACTGATACCAAAAGAGAAGAAGCTTGCCTTAGAGTCAACTGGTATTTCCTGAGTCAGAGACATCAATCCACATAATGTGGTGAAGGGACCATGTGTTGTGAAAGTTCTTGATCTTAAATTTATGGAATGTACTTTTCACCTTGTGGAGTAATGAGAGTGTTTGCTCTAAAGCGCTTGTCAAATAAATGTTACAAGGAATTTAATGACTCCTTGCATCCTAGTAATTCCACATGCTCTTACATTATTTTTTCCTTTAGCTATAATATGTTTTGGTCTGTACCATTTTTTTTAAAAAAAACTAGACATATCTAGATGAGCCTCTGTGATGATAGATGAAAGGTCAGATATTCTCATGTCAGAGAACAACTTGTGTATAAGCCTAGATGTCCCTACATTCTTTTACTCCTTTTCCCCCTCTACCAATAGACTGCCTATTCTAATAGCTCCAAGTTGAGTCCCACGGATTTGACATACTCACACACTGTTTTCTCATCTCCTAACTAACTACACTCTTTTGTTGCATTTATCCCCACGGTGGACACTTTGTTTACTCTAAACCATTAAGGCACAACTAAAACCTAAATGAAATTTTACCAAAGATTTTGTGTCTTAGAGACTGATTATTTCCTCTAATGTACTGTCCTTCTTTTTCACTTTAGTAAAAAATTCACAAATTTTAGTGGGATACATGGTTGGGAGTTATGTAATCTTTCTTAGTCTTACTTATGGCTAAATTTTATCCAGGAGAACCTGTACAGACTAATAAAGTAGTGCATACTATATCCAGACTGAAATCTTTAAAAAAAAGGTAGCTTTTTATTCTTTATCTCTTTGTTGGTATGTGAATATGCTTCTTGGCAGGTACCAGGATAGTCAACATAGATGACAAGATCTGAAGAAAGATAGAACAGAAGTACAAGAGGACTTCAGGTTTTTAAAATTCTGAATCTTTGAAGTTCTTCAACTTAAATGAAAGGCTAGAGAAATCAAATTCACTTGAATTTCTGCTGCTGTTACCCATTAACCCTTTGTTACAAAAGATGAATTATGAGCTTTTGGATAAAGAAAGGGAATAATAGAAGGTTGATATATCTTTCATAAGATAGCAAAGCAAGAAAAATGAGGAATATTGACTCATAATCTTGTAAAGTTTAGAGCAATTAGTCAAACATACAATTTTGATTTGCTTCTTTCTCCTGATTAACCTCAGTTGGGAGGTTCTCATATCTATCTAAAAATTTGCCATAAATAGTGTCACATAAACTGAATATTAAGTAATATAACATTAAGAAAATATTTTTAAAATTAAATTACAAAATTGAGAAACATTCTTGAGATAAAGTTCATACAAGTTACCTTAATAATTAAAAGTTACACTTTATTTTGACATTTATTGATAATATTTAACATAACACCCTTACTAACTTATCAGGTTTGGTTCTGAATTACTTCAGTTATTAGCAAAAAGCAAGTCTACTCTACCAGGATATACTTTTAGGTATATTGAAATGAGACACACCCAATTCCAAAAAATTATGCCAAAGAGAGTTTCAGAAACTGTTAAACTGCAAATTTGCTAAAAGAAGCATCACTCTTCCCGTGTAAGAAAAGAAAAGGGGGCTGTGGCTGATCATAAATGTGGTTAGCTTTAATGAGAAAAACTGGTTATTTGTAGAAATTAAGTTACTTTAGCATAGGTGGCTACATTTGATTATAAATTCTACTTTGGTTGCCATTCTGATATCAATGTGCTAAAGCTCACATAATACAAGTAAGCTTAGGTCTGGTTGCACTCGGAATTTAGGTTTCAGCAGGTGGTCAACAGGCAAAGGTATTTCACACCAAACCTGAATAGGTCTGTAACTCTGTCTTAGAAAACAGCTTGCCTATAAATATTTCACCCTGACTCAGACAAAAGCTGGATGGATGTAAGACCACTTCAGACAAAAAGCAGATAAATTCCTGCTTAACATGTACCTGATGCTTTATGATTTCTGCCTAGGTTCAGATTTCCTGGATCAAATGTTCCCAAGCCTTGTGAGTTCATGTGGTTTCTGAGATGTAAGCTTAGCTTGGTGTATATTACAGAGAAACCACCCCATCCGGGTGTGACCACTGTGAAGGTAAGTGTTAATCCCAATCTGAATTTGTATGTGTGCAACAGCTGCTGGGGACATTAGCCTGCCATCTGTGTCCAATGGAGAGATTTCCTACCACTCAGCCTCATATGGACCCAAAGTTAATTTAGTGCATATTGGGAAATTCCTGAAACAACATGAGACTTAACACCATTTTTCCATCAAATCCATAGGGTTTTTTTGTTGATGTTTAGAGTGCCTGTGGAGGTGTAAAATGCAGAGTTGAGGAATGGAATGGTTTCCTAAGGTCCTTATTAGGAGTTATTTTTCCAAGTTAAAGTAAAGTGTTTTTCCAAGAAACTGGGAAGAAAACTGTTCTTGAACATTTTGGCCAAAGTTCTGTGTTCAGATTATTATTTTCTATCCCATCTTGGTATTGAGGAATACTTGTTAGACTCAAACTATAGTTAACCCTTGAATAACTCAGGGGTTAGAAGTGCTGTTGCCCCCCCTGCCCCAGTAAATAAATGCATGTAATTTTTGAGCCTCCCAAACTTGTTAAATGCAAAATCAGGTAAATTTCATTCCATTGTAAAAACATTTTTTAAAAAGTTTGAAAACCAAAAATGTTAAGAAAATCCTAAGGAGGAGAAAATGCATTTATAGTACATATATTTATAAATGCCCTTTTCCCCATGTTAATGGATGGATCAGTTCAAATATTGTTGTTTAAGGGATTGGTCATATATATTTTCATATGATAATCTTTTATGAAAATTTACAATCAGTTTTTACTTGGAAAATAAAAATTTATTAAAACCTTTAATCAGAACTAGGGTTCTTTGGCTTTTTATCAAGCAGTCCTCCCTTCCCTCCCCTCCTACCATTTTCCTCACTTCTTCATCCGACTATAGAAGCATCTAAGAAGAAAGGGTGGGGAGAGGCAGAACCTTGGTTCATTGATGGAGGACAACTAAACCTCATGATGAATTTAGAGTTGAAACATTGAATGCTTGAAAGTCTGTGTAATAGATTTGCAAATCACAGTGCCAAGATAAAATTAGAAATGATTAAAGAAGACAGTGTTATTTATGCTGGTTTATATCCAAGTTTAAGAAGAGAGTTGTTCCATACTGTAAACTACAATGAAGACATAATTTTGCATTTTAAAATGTAATTTTAGGTATTTAACTGAATATAACTTACTAACTTACTACCCTTCAAATAGCTGCTTAAATACACATTATTTTGTGTGTGTGTGTGTGTGTGTGTGTGTGTGTGGGTAGCACACCCAGTGCTGCTCAGGGCTCATTCCTGGCTCTGCACTCAGGAATCATTCTTGGAAGCCCTTGGGGGACTATATGGGATTCCAAGGGATAAGGGAGAATGACTTTCAATGTTTTAACTTAGTGCCTCAGTGGATTCACTATTAGTAGTTATAGCCTTTTGAAATACAACTTTTTAAAAGAAATCCTTTTTATTTTATAAGGTAGTTCACCATATTTGATTACATTTAATATCCAAACACCAAACCCATCACCATTGTACCTTCCCATCACCATATTTTGGTGTTTTCATCCTGAATCCCAATCCCTGTCCCAAAGCAGAACTGAAATAATACATTTTGTTTTATTTGTTATGTAAAACCACTGAAAATGCTACAAAAAAGTATTCTTAGAGGAAATAGAGGAAAGAGTGAGAAGATTGTTCTATTTCAACAAGGGCGCATTAAGACCTTCTATGACACATCACTAACATACTGTTAAAGGTTGAGCCTTGTGTGCTCATTTATATATATCTGTAATATATATGTATATATATATATATCATATATATCCATCCAATACGCACAGGTAGCTTGCCAGGCTGTCCGAGAGGGGTGGAAGAATCGAACTTGGGTCAGCGCGTGAAAGGTGAACGCCCAACCGCTGTGCTATCGCTCCAGCCAAAAACAGTAACAATAAGTCTCTCAGTGAGAGACGTTACTGGTGCCTGCTCAAACAAATCGATGAACAATGAGATGACAGTGACAGTGACCATATATATATATATATGTATATATATATATATATATATATATATATTCTTCCTTCTAAGATTGGTTGCCACCTACTTTGAACACCATCAAATGTGGTGCAGTACTCTTGGAGTATGGGTAGGGTGTATCCAGGAATAGCTTCACTCATGGGTGAGGCTTGGTCTGAGCATGTGGAGAGTGGCCATGAGCATGGTGGCAGTTAGGAGGTTTTCAGCTGCTGGGGCTGGGTCCCTTGGGGCAGGGAGGGCTCTCGCCCGCCCTTCTCTGGGACACCCCAAGTAAAACAACCTGGTGCGGGGTCTGGCTATGGCTATGAGCCACTTGTATGGCTGTGGTAAGTGTCATGTTATGCTCCCTTCTGGGAGAGGAGGACATGAGATCTGAAATATAACTTTTGAGACAAAACTTTTCTTAAAGCTACAATTGCTAATGTGCTACATATATAGTGATTTATGCATTCATAGTAATATAATAATGTAAACATTGTTTATTGCATTTTGTACTTGTCATATTTTGTGCTGTACATTTTTGGCCCTTTATCAAGTTTGGTTTTTACAGGCCTATATTGTATTAAATACCTATCAAATGACTTGATTTTTTGGTGGATTTCTGGCCTTTACAGAACATCATTCATTATGTCTTCACTTCTCATTTCCATTAACATCACTTGGATAGAGCCTTAGCTTCTCAGAGACACACACTCACTTAGCTTCCAGTTGTTTTTGTTACTTCTGATTAGACATTTCTGAGTGACTTTCACTTTTTTATAAAGACATTCCCCAAAGGTAAAGTTTATAAGTTAATCAACTTGAACATTTCAAAACAGAGGCTAGAGCAACCAGTTTAAGAGGTATTCCCTTATTCTTAGATCTCACACTGAGGATGACGTGGAGGCAGTGAAGATTCCACGTCAATATATTTGTTTCTCACCTTGACTGTTTCCTAGATTTGTATTTATTTTTGACTTTAGACTTCTAATTATGTTGCACCAGCTCTGGTTTCATGAAGAATTGAACATGATGTTAAAATGATAAAAATCTAAGTTCTACAAAATGAATTTGTTTCATTCTCACTTCAATATTCATAAGCAAATGGAACCCACAGATAAGAAAAACCAGAAGTATGATTTTCTAAAGTTGGCCACAAAAGGGATGAAAGTGTGATACTAGATTGTTTTCTGAATCAGAAGACTTTTCCCCATGTTAAAAAAAAGATAAACAACAGATCAAGATTTGATACTGGATATCAAAGAACAAAAGTGTAATTAATTTTTCCTGAATAATGTTGCACTTGTACATAAACTGGCATAATTAAACAATGGGAAGGCCCTGAATCACTTTTTATTCAGTATATGAGCACAAAGTAGAAAATAAAATGTGCCAGAAGTAAAAAAACAAAAACAAAAACAAAAAATATTTTCTCTTTCTGAGTACTGGAATAATGTTTCTTGAAAGAAAGAACTCTTGCTGGTAAGTCTGGGAGGCAAAACATTAATTATAACTTGTATTTCTGAATGACTACTATGGAATATGCACTGTGAATCTTTCATTTTTGGTTTGGTGGTGGTGGTGGTGTGAGTGTGTGTGTGTGTGTGTGTGTGTGTGTTTATGCATGCATATGTGTACTAGCCATATATTAAACAAAGGCCCTCATACATGCAATGTATATGGTCTACACTAAGTTACATTGCTACTGATATTGTATACCTTTGGACTCTTGAATTCCAAATATATAAAAATGTGTATTTGGGGATATTTTTCTAAACATAATTCTGTTGACATTCATTAACATTTATTTAATCCACTTGAGATACAGCATCCCGTAGTTTTGGAGCACGGACTCTAAGAAAGGAGCCAGGCTCCAACTCTATAAATATGTCTTCTCTAGTAAGTTCTAATGAACTTCTTAAATTTCCTTTTCTTAAATCTTACTATCTTAAATGTTTGTGTTTACCTCATTGGATTATTCTGAGAATTAATTTTGTTAACACCTGTAATATATATAGCACTGTAGCACTGTAGCACTGTCGTCTTGTTGTTTTTCAGTTTGCTTGAGCAGGCACCAGTAATGCCTCCATTGTGAGACTTGTTGTTACTATTTTTGGCATATCGAATATGCCACGGGTAGCTTGCCAGGCTCTGCCGTGCAGGCAGGAGACTCTCAGTAGCTTGCCGGGCTCTCCAAGAGGGATGGAAGAATTGAACTTGGGTCGGCTGTGTGCAAGGCAAACGCCCTACCTGCTGTGCTACTGCTCCAGTCCTACCTGTAATGTATATAATAGTACCTAATACAGGAAAAATTCTTATAAATATGGAACATCATTGAAACAACATTTATTAGTGAAATAATACTGAAATTATGAATTTGAAAAAATTCTTACATTTTCTGAGGTTTGGCGTGCCCATTTTTGAAATAAGGATAATAACCATTCCCTCCCTCCCCTCTTCTTCCCTCCAACCCTTTTGCCTTCTCCAAAGTGCTTATTCAAGTAGGCAATATATGTAAAGGTATTTTATAAATGATAATGGCTTATACATTTCAAAATTATTTTCATTATGTATATGTAGTTATTTTTTGTTTGCTTTGGGGTCATACCCAGTGGTCATTCAGGCTTACTCCTGGCTCTGTGCTCAGTCATCTTGCAGGGCTTGCTGGGGATTGAATCCAGGTAGACCATATGCAAGGCAAACATCCTATCTGCTGCAATATCATAACTATGCTAAGCCCTTAACAGATCAATTTAAAAAAGGTCAGTTCAATTTACCAATTTTAACCTGCTGAGTGAAAAACACAGGAAAAGAAAAGCAGGATAAACTTTTTCACAGAGGAGAGAGAAATTCTTGTTTAGAATCACACCAAAGTTTGCATCATGAAAAAAAAATGCTCAAAGAAAGTCTGATGCGCCAAGATATAGGAAAGAGAAGACAGAGGGGAGAGTGCTTTCTGCACTGAGCTGACTGGGGTTCAGTCTCCAGCACCACATATGGTACTCCAAGTCCTGCCAGGAGTAATTCCTTGAGCACAGAGCCAGAAGTAAGACCAGAGCACTGCTGGGTGTGAAAAACACAGAGGGGGGGCGGAGACAGAAACAGAGACAGAGACAGACAGAGATAGAGACAGAGAGACAGAGACAGAGGGACAGAGAGACTGTTAGGAAGGTGCAATGGATCCTGGACCACCAAACACAATACGGTTTTACAAAGGTAGTTGGTAGGCATGTGACCCAAGCTGGGCCAACTGAATTTTCCCTCAGTGGAATTTATTTATTTCATGGAGGAAAGAGGAAATTGAAAACAGTTGGTGTTCCATTCCACTTAGCAGCAGCCTCACCACTGTCCCTGTTCAGCACAGATGTCGCAGCCCCTCCAGGCTGCTGTCTTCTGTTTTCTATCCTAGTTTTCTAGCCTCTCCTCAATTCTGAGCTCCAGTTATTTTCCAATAAACTGTCTTAGCTTAAGCCAGATTTAATTTCTGTTGCTTGCAACAAAGGATTCCTGAATACCCATCCTAACCTCTTGTAAAAGTGGCCACCAAAATCACAACTCTTCCTTGAAACTTTTTCATGCACTGTGCATGCTAAATAATGCTGTGTTCCCTGATGCACCCAAATATCTACTTTATCATTAGTACTCTTACAAAATCACTCATTCACTCATTAGACATCATTTTAGATGCTGAGGATGCCTCAATAAATATATATCAATAAGTAGATCCTTTGTTCCTCTGTGAGTGTATAATCAATATAATGTGAGCATATAATTAAAGAGGAAAAAAGATAGTTAACAACATATATTTATATATGTATATATGCCATCCATATTGTATAGAAAATAATGAAATGACTCTAGGAAACAGTAGACTGAGAAAGAGGATGAATAATCAAAAGTGAAAGTTACAACTTTAAGTTGAGTTATTAGGATTAGACCGTCAACAAAGGGACATTTTAAAACATAATGGTGAGACAGATACTTATGTACACCAATGCAAAAAGCTTTCTAAATGAGAACATGTCTCTGGAAAATTGCCTGAAGTTTTGTAGAAATAAGACAATTAGTGTAGCTGAAGTAGAGTAAGCGAAGGACAAGAAAGTGTGAGATTGGGGAAGTAATGGGGAGGAAGGCAGATATGTAAGGCTGTTGTTAGGATTTGGACTTTTGTTGCGAATTAGGGAGGTGATAGGGACTATCAAAAGAACAAAAAAAAATATGTTTACTTACACATTTTTCTTCTGGGCCAAGAATGAGTCTGATGGTTTTCAAGGAACTCCATCATTTGAACATGACCCTGTACTCTTCATCCTGGACAGTCAGACTAGCTTCTTCTCTCTAATCTGAACATTTGACATATTTCCATACCCTGATCCACTCCTTACTCCGCATTTATCAAGTACCGTTTCCACTGCCATCTTCTTCTTGAATCTTTCCTCCATTTATCCAGGCTTGTTGACATCTGAATCTCTCATGGAGTAACTTCTACTCTTTCAAAAAAGGGATTTGGCACATGCCCTTTTGTCTTTTATTGAATTTTTCATGCATGCCTGCCTTGTCTATCCCAAAGCTACAGATAGATTTGAAACTTATGGAATAAAAGCACCATGTCTTGCTCTTCTTTGTAACCCCTTGAATGCATGATGAAAAGAAGGTTCATGTTACTTGAAACAATCTCTCAGCAAGTCTGGGTTCTTTCTGTTTCAAAAGTTTACAAGGGGCCCTTCTTTCCCGGTGGGTTTTGGAAAGTTACAAACGAATGTGTAATTGCATGGTTTCCTCAAGTCAGAGAACAGAATTAAGGTGTAAGAACAATCACCACAGTCCATTAAATCTGAGTTGTTCAGGGAAAGTGAAACGCCAGACCATGGTCCAGCAATCAAGAGACTTGAGGCCATACAAACCAGATCCAGGGGCTTTGCACTGACTCTGCAACCTGAAAACATATTCTTCAACTTTGTAACTGAATGGCACTGGCAGCCCTGTGATCTAAGATCCCGCGCAAGGTTAACTAGCCTTCTATAAACATAACACCCCTGGGAACGGAGTTCTGTAATTATTGAGGACAATGCCCTGGTCCTTAAGTACATGCTAGTTTATAGGAACACATTCCATATATGAGAGTGCAAATGTGATTTGCATGGCAATGTTTAAAGCTGTCATACCTCTGGAAACAGGCTGCCTGGGCAAAGAACACAGAATGCGTGTCTTAATGGGAATGCACCTGCAAAAGCAGGGCGCAGAAGCTTCCTCAGACAGATGCCAGGAGTCGGGACCATGCCTGTTCCTTTATAAGAACTTCCTCTGTTGCTCATAATAACGCCAGGAATGCAAATGAAAATGTTGTAGCTCAGGATTTTAAAACTCATGTTGTTCTTAGTACCAGGGCATTTCCTCTGATGTCAGAGTCAGAATATAAGCCTATTTCTCAAGCTTTTACATTAATAGTAAAGTGAAAAGACCTGTGATTAGTTGGATCTCTGCCAATAAGTACTTATATAATGTTATTTGCGTTAAGCCTTTGGAAGTTGATATAGAGAGGACCTGGCTGAGTCCTTCACTGTCCGTTTCCAGTTCATATGTTCACATGTTGTCTCTGTGGCGTAAGCCAGAGGCTCTGATTGTCATTTAATGAAGGAACTGTCATGTGATCTCTAATCATGCACTCTGGTGGGAAAGGGAAAAAATCGCAAAATAATTTGTTCTTTTTTATCTTTATCATAAAGGTAAGATCTTGTCTGATACATAGAACTCATGAATCATCTTTGGAAGTCACACAACTATTTATTAGAGTTCAGATTCATACACTACTTCTCTAGTACTTAGCCTAGACTCTTCTTATTGTGTCTACACTCTTATTTTTATTAAAAAATTTAGTGTATTATTTTTTATTGAAGCCTCACTGACTTAAAATACTATTAATGATAAGGTTTAATGCATTGTTGTTCTAACAGCACACCCACGCCAGATGCTTGTCCATCTCCATCAATGCCCAGAGGGTTCTTCTTATCCCTCCCCACCATCCAGGTAAGTTCAGATTTGTAGACCAGCTCTCCAGTTCTATTACATTTGGTCATTTTTGCTCCATTACTATTTTTCTTTATATCTCACATATGAGGGAGATCTTTCTGCATTTGCTCTTCTTCTGGTGACTTCACTCTGCACAATAACTCTTCAGTTCCATCCATGTAGCTGCAAATTTCATTTTTCCTTATAGCCAAGTCATACTCTATTGTGTGTATTGATATATATATGTATAAAGAAACTGTGATGTAGATATACCTATCTATATATATGTGTAGATATATATGTGTATATGTATATCTACATTATAGTTTCTTTATACAGTCATCTGTTCTTGAATATTCAGATCATTTTAAGATTTGGGCTATACTGAATAGTGCTACAATAATGGAGTGCAAATATCTTTTTGAAATAATTTCTTGGGGCCCTTGGGGTCAATCCCAAGAAATGGAATTTCTGGATCATATGGGAACATAATTCCTACTCTATAAATATAAATGTCCATTTTTTCAAAGAAATTGAAATAGTTTACATTTCCACCAATAGCGGATGAGAGTTTCTTTTTGCCTATGTCCATACCAACACTGATTGCTTTTTTTTATGTATGTCAGTCTCACTGGTGTGAAATATCTTGTTGTTTTAATTTGTATTTCCCTGATAATAACTTAGGGACATTTTTTTCATGCACATATTGATCATGTGTATATCTTCTTCCAGAAAGTTTCTGTTCATTTCTTCACTTCAGTTTTGGATGCAGTTGTTTGCTAGGGTTTGTTGTTAAGTTTTACTAACACTTTAGATACATTGGACATTAACCCAGTGTCAGATGAAGAGTGGAAAAATAGTTTCTTCTGGTCTGTGAAGTGTAGTTTTATGTAGTTAGCATTTCTTTTGTGGTGCAGAAGCTTCTTAACTTGATGTAGCCCATTTGTTTATCTTTTGTTTGCTTCACTGTATCACTGTGTCACTTTCATACCATTGTTCATCGATTTACTGGAGTGGGTGCCAGTAACATCTCCATTTGTTCCAGCTCTGAGATTTTAGCAGCCTCTCCTTGTTTTTCCCAACGATTGGATGCTCTTTCAGGGTCAAGGGAATGAAACCTGTTATTGTTACTATTTTTGGCAAGTCAAAAACACCACGGGGAGCTTGCCAGACTCTGCCGTGTGCGTGGGATACTCTTGGTATCTTGCCGGGCTCTCCTATATATATATATATATATATATATATATATATATACATATATACATATACACACATATGTATTTCCCTCTATGATTTTATGGAAAATGGGTAGGGAGTGTCTTATGATGTGCCATGTGGTCCAGGAATATGTTCATTCATGCGTGAGCATGTGGAAAGTGGTCTGGAGCGTCGTGGCAGTTGGGTAGTGGAGGTTGGCTGCCGGCGTTGGGTCCCTTGGGGCGGGGAGGGCTCTCACCCACCCCCCTCTGGGGCACCCTGAGTGGAAACAGCCTGGCACAGAGTCTGGTGACGAGGTTATGGGAGCCTCATTTTATGCTCCCTTTCAGGAGAAGCAGCCATGTGTTCTGGAGGGTGACTGATGATTATCTGTTGCTGGCAGGAGGTGGCTTATGGGTGTGACCCTTGGGTCACTGGAGACTGGGGGAAGCAGATAGAGGATCTCTGCTCCTGGGTCCCATAGCCCAGAGTCCAAGATCACAAAGTTCCGCATTACCTGGGTTCCATGAGACTTTGCTCATGCTTGGATGCTTGGATGAAATTGAGTCTTTGAAAATGATTCTAGATTCAATATCATGGAGAGTTCTATGTTTTTCTCAATATACTTTATAAATTCATGTCTGATAAGTATTTAATTATTTCGATTTACTTTTGTGTATGGTGTGAGATAAGGTTCTAAATTCTTTTTTTTTTTTTTACAAGTAACTGACCTGTTTTCCCAACACCATTTGCCCATTTGTTGAAAGGCTTTTCCTGTTGCATTTGATACTGTTTGCTCTTTTGTTGAAGATTATCTGTGGATTATCCAGTCCACAGGCTGGAGCGATAGCACAATAGGTAGGGAGTTTGCCTCACACATGGCTGACCTGGGTTTGTTTCCTCCGTCCCTCTTGGAGAGCCCCGGAGGGCCCGGCAAGCTACTGAGAGTATCCTGCCTGCACAATAGAGCCTGGCAAGCTACCCGTGGCATGTTCGATATGCCAAAAACAGTAACAACAAGTTTCACAATGGAGATGTTACTGGTGCCTGCTTGAGCAAATCAATGTACAATGAGATGACAGTGCTACAGTGCTAACTGCCCATACACCCAAAGATTTGTCTCTAGTCTCTCAACTCTATTCTGCTAGTTTGAGAGTTTGTCTTTATTTCAGTACCATGCTGTCTTGATAAGATAGTTTTAGAGTATAATTTAAAATTGGGGAAGGAGAAGCCTCTCTATTTATTTTTCCCTAGAATGGCTTTGGGATATTTGTGGGTAAGTTATTTTTCCACATAAATATCATAGTATTTGGTCTATGTCTCTAAAAAATGTCATGGGTATTTTTTATAGGGAATTTATGCGTTTTGTAGAGTGCCTTCTGTATTTGAGGCCTTACAAAATACCTTGTCTCAAAGACTTTAACAGACACATTATAAAAGACACTATATAAACTTTCATTAAGAACGTAAGCCACTTAGCACTGTGGTATCAGGGAAATGCAACTTAAAGTCATAAAGACACTAACTAAAAGGTAAAGTTTATCAATACCATGTGTTGATAAACATAAGGAGCAACTAGAACATTCATACCTTTTGGGAATTAAAAATTTTTCAATTTTAATTTGTTTTTGTAATTGTTTTGGTGGGCCACATCTAAGGGTGATCAGGGCTTACCCCTGTCTCTACACTTAGGGGCACTCCTGGTGGTGCTTGGGGGACAATATGAGGTGCTGGCAATGGGACCTATGTATGCTGCGTTCAAGGAAAGTGGCCTACACACTGTATATCACTCTGGCCTTTAAATTATTTTTAATTGAGGCATAACCGACAGCATTTTATTATTTTGGGGTGTCTAACAAATGTCTGGGTATTACTATATGTCATTGCAAAATGATTACCGTGGTGAGTCTAGTTACCATCTATCATTCCTCAAAGTTAGAATTTTTTTCCTTGTGATGAGGACTTTTAAAATTTAATCTCTTACTAATTTTCTAATGTTATTTTAGTGTTACTAAATTTAGTCATTGAGATGGTATAGCCACTTTGCCTGAAAGTTATCAGTGTTAGAAGATGGGTCACACTTATTTGTCTTCCTGCAGAAACTATATGAATATTTGTCTTATAGGATTTTAAATTCATGAACCATACACATTTGTAGTTTGTGCATTGACAGAATGGGACAAAATCTTAGTATTGTGAACTTTTAAAAAAATAAAATACCTTTAAATAAAAAAAAAGTTATCAGCTGTTAGAAAGTTAAACATATACTTAGCATATGACCCAGCAGTTCCACTTCAGGTTTTCATCCTAAAATCATGAACATGTGTACACTATAACTTGCACATGAATATTCATGTCAGTGTCCTTAAAGCACTGGAAGCAGTGTGCAAGCACAAATGTGTGACTTTTAATTTCCATTCAGCAGGTATCTCAAAGGGTGCTCCCTGGGGCTGGAATCTTGGAATAGTGGCAGGGGATGGGACTGGGAAGAGGTGCCTTTTCCCTCCGGCACCTTTCCTGACCACTTACCCATCTGTCGGGCTCCAGCCAGGCCTCTTCATGCCTCCCAGAGCTGAGTTGGCCACAAGCCAGGGCAGATGTGGAAAAACCACTTTGCCACTTTTATCTCTGATGGAAAGCCCTGTTCAGTCCACTGAGATGTGTTTATAAATCCACACTCTGGTATGGTTTAGATTTGCAACTAGGAAGAGACGTGCCTCCTTTGAAAGGAAGTAGGCTCTTTTGAGCACAAATACTGCCAGAGGAAGCTGGAGAACCCAGAGCAAATGAAGAGAAAGAAACCTGGGTTAAGGACGTGCAACTCTGTGGCGCTGGGAACTGAGGCCAGCGCGAGATGAAGGGAGAAAGCGTTAAGTGCTGATTTTGATGCTGCAAATACTGCCTTGACCTAGAATCTCCTTTGGTTTCTAACTAAGAAAGAAAGAGGCCTTTTAATAAAACGTAACTGATATGCACTGAGGATCCAAATTTGAGTCAGTGTGCCAGATGCTTGGGGATGCAAGATGAGTAAAAAAGACTTCTTTGAAGAAGTGTTCAGTCTACTCTAAAGAAAAGTAAAGACACAAATCATGGGTTTTCCCGGCCCAGGCTTTGGGGCAAAGCTGGAGCCTCTGGAGCGTCACAAACCGAGGCGTCAGGGCACTCACTTCCCACAGACTCTCACTTGGAGTGTTCTTGCATCTGCCAGGCTGGACAGGGGTCTGTCCACAAATCTCTGTCCTTGTTCTTCCCACTGACGCCCCTTCACTCATGCTTTGAAGCTCAGTCTTGGCTCACATGCTCCACTGTACCCATTTTTCTGAGGTGAGGCCTGGAAATTGTCCCAGTGAGAGGTCCCTCACTACGAGCCAGGCACAAACTATGTCTATGTCTAGCAGTGATAGATTCAATTTCAAATGTGGTCCCCATCGATAAATAATTAGTACTTAAAAATATGATCAAAGGTCTAAATTGGGCAAAGCAAACTGAACTTACTTCTGAAATTAACATTTGTTTTGTAGCAGTCCAATCCTTATAAAAAAAAGTAGCCAGTATAGGGGGCCGGAGCGATAGCACAGTGGGTAGGGCGTTTGCCTTGCACGCGGCCGACCTGGGTTCGATCCCTGGCATCCCATATGGTCCCCCAAGCACCGCCAGGAGTAATTCCTGAGTGCAAAGCCAGGAGTAACCCCTGAGCATCGCTGGGTGTGACCCAAAAAGCAAAAAAAAAAAGTAGCCAGTATAAACTGGGCCCTAGTAACATATCAGGATGTAAAGTACAACAGCCCAAACATGGGCTGAAGAGATAGCACAGTGGGTAAGGAGTGAGCCTTGTGAGTGACTGGCCTACATTCAATCTCCAGCACCACCATCTGATCCCTCAGCACATCTAGAAGTGATCCCTGTCACAGAACCAAGAGTAATGCCTAAGACCTCTAGGTGATTCTCTAAACCAAAAGGAACAGAAAAAAATAGACTATCTTTTGGGGCCAGAGGTTGGTTCCACAATATCTTGATTATTTACTCTCTCTTAAATCTTCATCAGCTCTCCACCTCTGTTATAAGGGAAATCTCTGTTCTTGCCTGCACCATGCATGGGAATCAAGTGTAGCACGGCCCTTTGATGCGTGCCTTCCACAGTCCGCCTTGCACCTCTACCATGGAATGGGTGCTCCAGAGTGTTTCGGAGCAATAACTGTCAGCACCCGGGGGATTTCATTCCCTCTGTCACCAAAGAGGCCCTTTCTGAGCCCCTTTCACCTAACTCATACTCATACATTCAAGGAGATGATCTCAGCAGCTCTCTGTGCCTGGAATACTAATCAGTTCAGCCTCAGTTTACACTGTGGTTTGGTCTCTGGTATTCAGCCATGCTGTTTTCTTTTTTTGTATTTCCCTAATATTTAACATTGCTCCACTAACTTGACACCCCATTACTGATCAACATATGTATTCTCTTTTATGTTTTGGTAATGTTTGCAATGCTGTGTCTTGACATCCATTCCATGCAGCCTTTTACATGTGCTGGGCCATATGGAGATACGACTGAGAGACAGAAGCCCTGGACTGAAAGGATTATAGAATCTAAGGAGCCGAGTGTGACATCACAGCAATAGCAGACATGACCCCGAGAGCCAGAGGAGCCCACTCTGCTCACAGTGGTTGGCAGGACTTGGCTTGAACTAGTCCTCTTTCCTTTACCCATCGCCTCATCCCACCCTTTTCCTCCATGAAGAACCCTTGCTCTCTCTCATTCTAAAGGGGAATCTCCTCTCATTTCTTAATGCCACACATCTTTTCTTTTTCATTATTTTGAAGTGCTGTGATTTATAAATAATCAATGTTAGTAAAGTTATAGACATACAGTGTCCAAGTTCACACCTACCACAGTCTCTCCACCTATGTGTCAAGCTTCCTTTCATGCCTCCATTGCATCAACTTGGTAAATTCATTAAAAATTAATTGCTATTTGGGTCACAGGCTTACACCATAGCAGATACACATGGTTTGATGTACGCGGTTTCCTCATCTCACAGCATAGAGCGCCCCAAACAGTCGTCCAGTGTTACATTCAGTCCATCACTTCATCCGTGTTTCCCCAGCCCACTCTCTCCCTAACTTGATATTTCCAGTTTCATAATCTTGGGCTAAGAGTTTATCATTTTGTACCTCCCATTCCCTTGTTGTGTCTCTCTCTATATCACAGATGAGTGACATCAGCCAGAGGATCCTTCTCACTCTGGCTTATTTGACTTAATATGATACTTCCAGTTTCATCCAAGTTACAGAAAATGCATGATTTTATCTTTTCTTATGGCTATATAGTATCCCATTGTGGATATATACCACAACTTCTTTATTCATTCATTTGTCATTGGTCATTTGACACTAAAATTATCAACACTAACGTGTAAGATTATTGCTCTTTGTAGGCTGGAGTGATAGCACAGTGGGTAGGGCGTTTGCCTTGCATGCAACCAATGGGCTTTGATTCCTCTGTCAGTCTTGGAGAGCCCGGCAAGCTACCAAGAGTATCCCACCCGCACAGCAGAGCCTGGCAAGCTACCTGTGGCATATTCATATGCCAAAAACAGTAACAACATGTCTCACAATGGAGACATTACTGGTGCCCGCTCGAGCAAATCAATGAGCAATGGGACGACAGTGCTACAGTGATTGCTCTTTGTATCGCCAGGATGTGGGATATATTGCAGAAATTTCTCTGCTACTGTCCTCTCTGTCCCCTCCCTGGCACCAAGATCAGTACTGTTAAATATGAATTGGTTCATCACTGACCTGTTTTTGTTTATAGAAAACTATTGGAATATTACCATTTAAAAAAAATTTCCAGTTTCAACTCACCCATGTTAATTACAGCCAAATGAGGTTTTTTTAAAGATGCTCAGAGATACAGTGAGAGTTAAAACTTGTCAGGGGTTATTCCCCAGCACCCCATAAGTTCTGAGCACCACTGGAATGAGTCCTATCACCGAGTCAGGAAACCTCTGAGCAGTGTTAGATTATGCTCAGAGTTAGGTGAATTTAATTTTCCTTCAAATCAGTAAATGTCCTCTCGAACATGTGGTGTATGTACTTGTTTTTGGCAAGCAGGTTTATGAAGGCAGGGACCACATTTTAGAGGGTGTTTTTGGATGAAGCCATTGTTGGCATTGGCAGTTGTTTGTATCATCTGTCTTGTTTTCAGTCAACGTGATTGCTCCAAAAATTCACAACAATTTCTTTAAAAGGCCTTCTTCAAGTCCTTGTTTTGTCTTAGTATTTCCTGCAACTGTTTCTTTAATATGACATCAGGTGTATCATGCATATCCCAGAACATTATGTATGGAGTGTCATGTTCTCAAGAGGGGAAGGAGAAGGGTTTGATGTCAGACTAGATTTTTACAAGGTTTAGGGCATTCATCAGCCACGATTGCAGTGTGAAGTCACTATGGCTTCTGGCACACAGAGCTTATACAAGCCCAGGACCAATGCGTAAGGACCAGGCAATCATAGACTTGTACTCTACTCTGTGCATTCTGCAGATAGATTAGAGTTATAGATTAGGTAAAAATGATGACTCACAAAATATTAATTTTAGAGTTATTTAAATGGAAATAATACTTCTAGAAAATACATGTATAAGTGTGTCTCATATTTATTGCTTTATATTTATTAGTAAATACATCAATAATTCAATCAATAATTTTCAGCCCTGACTTGTGGAAAAAATAAGTTGTGGTTTGCATGCCTTATTTGCTCCTCTAATAGGAATTGTCTAATTTTTTCCCTATTTCCAAGCTATTTATACAATGAATATTATTGAACAGTAGAGTATTAAAGAACATACAGAAATATGTGATATGACATATGGCTTATATGATATATGGCTTATATATCAATAAATGACTTAAAATCATAAAAATATTTAATAAAATTTAAGTTTGAAGAACCATATAGAAATAATATCAGTAATTCTAAATAGCTTTTGGTATGATTCATAACATTTTCTATAACACTTAGCATTTTCAATTTGATTTTCATTTTATTTATTTTATTTTATTTATTTATTTATTTATTTTTAACTTTTTATTAAATCACCATGTGGAAAGTTACAAAGTTCTCAGGTTTATATGTCAGTTATACAATATTCAAACACCCATCCCTTCACCAGTGTCCATATTCCACCACCAAAAACCCCAGTATACCCCCCGCCCCCACCCCCTACCCCCTACTGTATAACTAATGAATTTCACTTCATTTTTTCTTTACATTGATTACATTCCATAATTCAACACAAAACTCACTATAGTTGTTGGAGTTTCCACCCAAGAGAGACAGACCTACTACATTTGATAATTAGTTTTTCATTGCTGGAAATGAAGAGATATGTAGCCCCACTGCTACAAGTACATAACTCTCTCTCTCTTTTTTTTTTCTTTTTCCTTTTCCCTTTTTTTTTTTTCTTTTTCCCCCTCATCCCCCTTCCAGTGCCTCATAGTATGGTGTACACCACACCGCGTCAGCCAGCGTAGGGCTTTTGCTTACTTCACAGTCCAGAGAGGTGGCTGCTACATTAAAAACCTTCAATATTTCAACAAAAACTTACTGTTATTATTTGGAGTTTCCCCCCCAAGTCAGACCTGTTCAAAAGGAACCGTTTCACATTGCTGACAATTATAAATATTAAGTTGTGCGGACGCAGTAGCGTCCGCGCGGTTTTGGATTTCTTTATGAAGGCCAGGGAAAATTCTTCCAGAAATTACATAGCCCAGCTCAGAGTCCCAGTGCATTGCTGTAAGAAGTCTCTGAATTCAAAGTCTTTAGGCGCAGAGGGTCCGATTCGTGCTCAGTGGTCCGGATTTATCTGGGCCGAGGGCGTGCCGGTTATGCCCCCTTCCCATGAGTTCCTGGGAGCCCCAAAAGTAAAAACTGAATACCTCTGGGTTTGGAGTCTAGAAGATGGCACCTGCCACGTAGGAGCCGCCAGCCCGCCGCTTTCCGTGCAGGAAGACAGGGTGGGGAGGAAACAAATCCACCCCCAGCAGCACAGAGTTGTAGCCCAGTTCGCAGTCCCAGTGCATTGCTATCGGATGCTGCGCTGGATGCCCGAATGTGTTACATCTCTGGAATCAAAGTCTTTAGGCGCAGAGGGTCCCTTCATTTTATTTAATGTCATTATATCAATTTTCTTTTATTACTCTTTCATTGTTCTTGGAAAGTTTATGGTTTTCCATTGTTTATTTATTTGACTTATTTATTTCTTTTTGGTATATTCTTTCAGAACTTTGGATATATGCATTTTTAAGAAGAAGGGTTGAAATATCTCAAATAGCATGATACAGTTTTTCTTTATAAAAGCCTTGAATTCTAATGCATGAATTTGATTTAGTCACATTTATTTTTGCTTTTATTTTTTTACCCTGTATTTTCAGGAATATGGTTTACCCTGTATTTTCAAGAATCTTAATTCAATGGGAGGTTTGGTTATGCCTCCCATTGAATTAAGATTTTTGCATTTCCATTTCTTTTCTCTTTCTATTGATTTGAATATTATACATAGAATTTACATGCTTTGGTTGTCACCTTAAGATTGTAACCCAAACATGAAAGCTTGTAACTATCACATGGTTATTCAATAAAATTTAAAAAAAGAGATTTCTAATGTATATACTGAACTTTTCATCCTATTAAATATAAAATGTCTCTATAATTGAGCATAAAATTGGTGCTTTAATTTCCCCCAATTTTAACACACTCATATTTTATATCTTAATACTGTTTCCCTTGCATTTTGTTTTATAGCAGAGATAGTGAATAATAATAAATGCTATTTTTATTATCCAGGGTTTACAAAATTTCCAGTATGATTTGAGGTTTTTTGCGAGGATTGACTCCCAAGTGATATTTAGTGGGCCATTCCAGGTGATTCTTGACTAACTACACTGAATGGTATTTGGACCCTGAAGTGCTGGGAACCTCTAGTGCCACCCCCAGCAGTGCTTAGTTGCTGCTAGGACCATCCAATATGGTACCCAGGGCCCTCCAGAGTTATATTCAGCGATGTTGCGACTTTGGTGGGCACAGGGCAGCCATGTGGTGCTTGGGAAGAAACTCAGTTTGACCACATGCATAGGACTCTAGCCACTGTTTTATCTCTCTGGGCCCCAATTTGAATTATTTTTAAATTCTCTATAATTTATTATATGTTACTCCTTTTATAAAACCAAGACACATAAATTCACTCAATGCATGTGAGCACAATCTATCTCTACATTGTAAATTTTCTCAATATTTGCAAAATTTAAAAATTTTTAGTTTGCTTTCATTCTCTTTAAAGGTTATTTTGAGTTATTAAATATGTTCAATACTGAATCCAAACAAACAAAAGAGAATTTAATCTTTTTTTTTTTTTGCAGTGCCAGGGATTGAACTCAGGTCTCATTCATGTAAGGTAAGAGCTCTGCCACTGAGCTACAATCCTTAATTGTTTTGCTTTGGGGGCACACTTGGAAATCCTCAGGGGCAACTTACAGCAATGTTCAGGGATTGCTTCCATGGTGATTAGTAATGATGCAGTGTGAGGATCAAACTCAGCTCAGCCATGTGCAAGGGAAGTGTATTAATTTCTGTAGTGCTGATCACTCAGCCTGAACCTCTGTGTCTAAACTGTTGCAAAACAATGGCTATTTTGGCTTTTTTTTGTTGCAACAGTTTGGTTGCAACTACTTTTTAAAATAGATGTCTATCATTCACATGCAGGTTTTTATATTTTATACATATGGGTCGGAGATGTTCATTCCATTGAGAGCAAATGGAACATCAGGGACTAGTTTGTTTTTTATGAACATTGTTTTGCTGAGATTCAGCTGCAGTCCAACCTTTCCACACTCTTGGTTGAAGTCTGCTGGCATTTGTGCCGCTTGGCTAATGTTTGGTGTTACGAGAACGATATCATCAGTGAAGCGGAGGTGGTGTATCTTCACTCCCATTCCTTCCCATTCCAGTCATCACATGATGTCCTCAAGGATGGCATTGAAGAGTTTCAGTGAAATGGTATCACCCTGCCAACCCCCTCTCTTTACGTTAATGATCACTTCCTTGTAGAATGGTGAGATCCTGGTGGTGAATCTGTAATATAGCTCATGGAGAATCTTGATGTACTGAGTTTGAATGCCCTGTTTGGCTAGGGCTTTGATGACTGCTTCAATCTCAACAGAATCGAAGGCCTTCTTTACATTGATAAGCGTTAGACAGAGCGGCATCTTGAACTCTCATGAAACTTCAATGAGCTTGGTCACTGTGTGGATATGGTCGATGGTGCTGAATTTTTTTCGGAACCTGGCTTGCTCACATGGTTGTCCTTTGTCTAGTGTTCTTCCTATTCTATTCAGGATGACTCAAGTGAACAACTTGTAGACAACGAACAACAGACTAATTGGGCGATAGTTTCCCTTTCTGTACAACAGAACAGTCCTGCTGGTTTTCCATTGGAACAGAACTTTGCATTCAGACAGCTAGTGTGTGAAGAGCCAAGCCAGTGTATTGATGAGTATTGTTGGCAGATTCTTCAGGTGTTCGGGTCTGACCTTGTCTGGACCGGGTGCTGTATGTGTCTTTACTGACAAAATGGCATGTCGGATTTTGAAAGGGAGGATGTTGGGAATGACATATCCATCCTGCGGAATTTGATATGTGGGCAGGTGGATTTGGCTGTCGAAGAGATCCGAGTAGAAGTCATAAATAATCCTCTCCATTGCCCTTCTGGAAGATGTGATAGATCCATCAGGATGTTGGAGGACAGTCAAATGCAGCAGCTATGTGTACCTGGGTCGAGAACTCAACATGAGGAAAGACTTGGCGCCAGAACTGCTCAGGAGGAAGAGAGCAGCATGGAACACCTTCAAGAGCGTCAAAGAAGTGGTTAAGAGGATGAAGAACCTTCAGCTCTGGGCACATCTTCTTGACTCCATCATTCTTCCTGCACTAACATACGCCTCAGAGGCCTGGGCCCTATGAAAACAGGATGAGAACGCTATTCGGGTATCCCAAAGAGGAATCCAAAGAGCTATGTTTGGAGTAAAATGTTTCACTCAAGTGAGAAAAGGAATCTTGAATTCCAACCTCTGTCAATGGTCAACATCAGGGATGCTGTCTCATTTGCCAAGGCATCAAAAATCAGATGGGCCAGACACGTAATGCGATTCATAGCCGACTGCTGGACTAGAGCTGTTACTGACTGGATTCCACGGGATGTCAAAAAAGCGCATGGCTGCCCACCAACGAGATGGTCAGACTTCTTAGTCAAAACCCTGAATGAATGTTTTGAGGCTCTTCCTGTTCCTGGAGTGAGTAGATATCATTGGGCTACACTAGCACGCGACAGGGACAAATGGAGATGTGACCTGCGCTCGCTCGAGCAAATTGAACATCAATGGGAAGACAAGTGATACAAGTTGATACGTATGCGTCTACTTAAACAGTAAGTAGTATCACTGTATCACTGTTGTCCTGTTGCTCATGGATTTGCTCGAGCAGGCACCAGTAACGTCTCCATTGTGAAACTTGTTGTTACTGTTTTTGTCATATCTAACATGCCACAGGTAGCTTGCCAGGCTCTGACCTGTGGGAAAGATAATTTTTTTAATTGAAAATCTGTGAGACCATTACAAAGCAGTTCATGATTGTATTTCAGTCATACAATGTTCCAATACCTATCCCTCCATCAGTGTAATTTCCCAGCACCAGTGTCCATTTTTTCCCTCCCACCCCTCTTCAGCCTATGCCCCACCACTTGCCTCTGTGGCTTTTGATCTCTTTCAAGATTTACTTTTGGGTCTCTGAAGCATGGCTGATAATGAGCTTGTATAGCTGTGCTGGAGGTAGTTTGTGGGCATGGCTCCCACATACTTAATTTTTTGCCATTTAATTTCTTGGGTAACTTGGTCCTGAGTTGTTGGGTTTGGCCAGACTCACAGTGGCAATTTGACGGTATCAGGAAGCCAAAGGCACCATTAAGCTGCTAATGCACTCCCCCTGTGGGGACAGGTCGGCCTGTGGGGGGGCAGTGCCACACAACCTGTAGGATTGTTTTGTATTGGATCTATGTTTGTGGCATCTTTCACTCATCTTAAAGTTGACTATTTTATGTGAATAATTTTGTTAATTTTATTTGCTTTTATGATGATATCATGGCATAAATGAGACACCATATTCCTCATTGATGGATATTGGCCTATTTGTACATTCACTACAGCAATCAATTTTAAGTGTTACCTTGAATATATATGTGAGAATTTCTTTATGGTAAAACTGTAAGCAAATTTACTGTGGAATACCATGCACAGTTTAGCCAGGTTATGTCAAAATTAATCATCCCAGATTATACTCTTACCAATAATGTTAGAAGTTTCCTATTATGTGATCATATGATGGTATATAGCAGTATTCTAATATGTCTTAGTAGTTTCTTAGTAGAGATAAGTACCAGGAGGTTTTGCTTCATGGCTTGGTAGTTGGCCTCACATGCTGGAGAAAAAGGCAACTCAGAGAGAGAAGGAAACACCAGGTAAAGTGTAGATGGAGGACCCGCTTGGGATGGGAGATGCGCACTGAAAGTTGATTATAGATCAAACACGATGGCCACTCAATACCTCTATTGTAAACCACAGCACCCAAAAGGAGAGAGAGAACAAAAGGAAATGCCCTGACACAGAGATGGGGTGGGAGGGTTACTTGGATCATCGTGGTGGAGAATGGGCACTGGTAGAGGGATGGGTACTCTAGCATTGTATGACTAAAACACAAGCAAAAAAGTTTTCAAGTCTGTAACTGTACCTCACAGTGATTCATTAATAATAATAATAAAAAACAATATGGATGTTTCTCAAAAAACTAGAAATTGAGCTTCCATATGACCCAGCAATACCACTTCTGGGAATATATCCTAAAGATGCAAAAAAAATACAGTAGAAATGACATCTGCACTTGTGCATTTATTGCAGCACTATTTACAATAGCCAGAATCTGGAAAAAAAACCCGAATGGCTGAGAATAGATGACTGGTTAAAGAAACTATGGCACATCTACATGGTGGAATACTATGAAACTGTTAGAAAAGATGAAATCATGAAATTTGCATATAAGTGGATGGGCATAGAGAGTATCATGCTACGTGAAATGAGTCAGAAAGAGAGGGACATAGAATGACTGCACTCATTTGTGGAATGAGAGACTAATACCCAAGGATTGTAGAGATAAGGGCCAGGAGGATTGCTCAGCAACTTGGAAGCCAGCCTTACATGCTGGGGGAGAAAGGAGCTGGGATACAGAAGGAACCACTAAGTAAATGATGGTTGGAGGACCCGCTCGGGATGGGAGATGCGTGCTGAAAGTAGGCTATGGACCAAACATGATGGTCTCTTTGTAACTGTATTGCAAAATATAACACCCAAGAGGAGAGAGAGAGTAAAAGGGAATGGAAGGGTGGGGATGGGGTGGGGATGGTGGGAGGGACACTGGGAACATTGGTGGTAGAGAATGGGCACTGGTGGAGGGATAGGTACTCGATCATTGTATGACTGAAACATAAGTCTGTAACTGTATCTCATGGTGATTCATTAAAAAAAGAGTTAAAAAATGACAATGCAAAAAATAAAGCAATTAATTCTCAAAAACTTTGTTTTTCTTTTCATATTCTTTTCAATTTTTTAATTCCTTTCAGATATTACTTTCAAATATGATAGGTAAAAATAATATACAATTGCTGCTTCCAATTGATTTTTCCTGGTTTCTAATAGTTCTAACATTATTTTTATTTTTGATGAACTCTTTTGCTTAGCCACTGGGTTTTCTCTTAATAATATTTGCCCACATTTTCTTTATTGTTTACTCATTATTAACTTTTAAAATAGTTTATGATGCATTTTAAATACCGGAAATTTAGAGGAGAACATTCCTGTGACTATTGCCCTTGTCCCATTCCTTTGATTTTTTCATTCTGAAATTTCTATTAAATATATGTTGGGGTATTTATTTCTCTGCCTTTCTTACCCTTTGTTTCTTTCTTATAATTTTCATTTTCTTTTAAAAACACCTTAGTTTTTAATATTGTGTGCATGTTTGTGTTTAGCTTCTGTCTTCTAATTTATTAGCCTGCTGCTGACTCCTTGATTCAGTCTACTCTTGATTAGCTACTTGCTAGTTCACTTAGTATATCACGTCTGTGACTAAATTTCAAAGATTTCAAATTCTTTCAGATATTTATTGATCACATAATTGTTCCAGAGCTTGAGGCTGAAGTGACAGTATGGTGACTCCCTTTCATGCAGCCTACTCTGGTTTGATCCTTAGATTCCCATATAATACCCAGAGTACCATTAGGAGTAATCCTTGAGCATTGCTGGGTGGGTGATCCCCCTCAAAAAACTTTAAGGATTTGAATATTCTAATATTGCCTAATTAATTCTAATATTACCTAAGTAGTAAAGTCGACAAAACTCACTTTATATAGTCTCAAGTAAAATTCTACTGGTCTTTATTTTTCTAAAATATATTTTTCAAATAATTATTCATTATTGAATAAAAAATCTCTTCTTACTTTCATATTTCTTTCAACAATTTTAGCATATTGTTTAATTTGCTTTTCTTGGGGGGCCTTTATTGGACCACTTCTGGCATACTCAAAGCTTACTACTAGCTCTGTCCTTAGAGAGCACTCCTGGAGGTGCTTTGGAGGACCATATTTAGTGCTGGGGATCAGTAGAACTGGGTGGGTCATATGCAAGGCAAGTGCTTAAAGCCCTGAACTACCTCTAATTTAATATTCTGTTTGGATTGCTTCTAATTCCTTAGGTCTATTCTTTGGTTTTTTGGCTGATAATTCTCCTTTAGGACTTTCTTGAGTACTTTGTAATTTTCAAACAGCAGACATTCAACCTGTGAGTAAATTGTAAATGTCATTTTGGATTGTGAGATGAGTTGGGGTTGCCAAACTCCCTTTTTTAGTACTGAAAAAGAGGTCACTAGGTTTACAGTTGTATTGTTTCTTCACACAGGTCCCTGTTTCACTGGGCCTAAGGAGACTTAGGTCCCAGTTTACTAATAACAGAGCTCAGAATTCCAGTTTCTCCTAAGTATTTCTCTTTTCTCCTGGCGTGGGGTGTGACTCATTTCCAAGTCCATACCTGTAGAAACAGGCCCATGGGTAGAAACAGTTTGCCTTTAGTATCAATCAAGTTCTGTCCTGTGATCCTCAGGGAATTAAAACTCCTGACCCTAAGATGATCCAAACCAAGACTTTCTAGTGCTAAATGGCTAAGAAATTGTAGTTCTCTAAAATTTGAGTATACCTATAGGAACTATATTAAATCTATATAATGCTTTGGGCAGTATTGCCATGCTGATGATGTTAATCTTTCCAATCCATAAGCAGGGAGTGTTTTCTTATTTTCTTGTGTCATCATTTCTTTAAGCAAAGTTTTCTAGTTTCCTTTGGTCTTTCATTTTTTTTAGTTACACTGGTTAAGGGAGATGTTGGTGTTGGAGCATTGCAGACTGAAACTTAATTACAAATATCTTTGTAAATTTGTATTTCACAGTGATTCAATAAAAATAAATAAAAATAATTTGAAAAATGTTTAAAGAGGGTTGGAACTTGTTGCAGCCCACCTGGGTTTAATCCTAGGCACATCGTATATGTCCCCTGAGCATATGGTCCCCAGGAGTGATCCCTGAACATAGAACCAGGAGTAATCCCGGAACAGAGCCAGGAGTCCCCCCACGCCCAAACCAAACAAACAAAAATAGTATAGAAATATTCTTTAATTGAGGTGTTTTCTTTTTGTCAAATGTATATGTTTGAAGACTGGAGCTAAAGAAGAATTCTTACATTGCTCAGTTTGCATTTTGAAGGAAAACTTTCTGCAATAAAGATGGAATTTTACAGTATCATTGTAAAGTTCTACCATTCAGTTGGAAGATAATTTGAATTTGAAGTTAAAAATCTGTTTGAAGTTTGAAAATAATTTAACAGTGAGTTGAAAATTTGTTTATCAGACAAACAGTAAAAGACAGAGTGAGGCCTCTATGGGAACAAACAGTCAGCTAACATCACAAGTTGCAGCTCTTAAAGGATGCTACATGTTGCAATTCCACACCTAAGATTCCACACCTAAGATTCAGTTGTTTCTTCTGAGTTCTAAGCCCAGATTTACCAATTGCCTCTTTAACATATTTATCAGATAACTTCAAACTCATCACTAACACCACATAAGTAATTTAATTATCTCTCTGTACAACCTCCAGAATTGTTCTTAATTCACTGCTGTGTCAGCTGTTAATTGTTTCCCAAGTTTGAAAGTTTACCCATCCTTTTATTGGCGCTTTCTGAATATTCTGAGTACCACCTTGAATTTGCCGTCTTTAAGTATTTCTCCAACACTTCTTTTTGATCCTGACTGCTGTGTGGAGGTGTTACAGTAACCTGGGTGGAGCCACAGATATTTCAGATATTCC
The DNA here is from genome assembly GCF_027595985.1 of Sorex araneus. Taxonomy (NCBI): domain Eukaryota; kingdom Metazoa; phylum Chordata; class Mammalia; order Eulipotyphla; family Soricidae; genus Sorex; species Sorex araneus. Next base: position 77,826,602 of record NC_073307.1, read on the forward strand.
ACTTTCTCAGTCCTTACTTTCCCCCAATTCACCCTAATCCCTGCAACCAGAATGCACGACTGGAGTGGAATTCTAAAATGCAAACCTAATCATGGTGCCTCTCTGCTCCTGTCACAGAGAGGCCACTGACCATTAGTGTTCATCATTTGGTATTGTTACAGACAAGTTATCTTCATAGTCAGGGGCTGTATATTCTAGGACTCTCCTTCCTTCACCTGCCTTACATGTAGGTTAAATCATTTGATTAATTCCTGCCAAAGAAGTGTGAACAGAAATGATGTTTAAGTGTCTCTTCTGGGCTGCTGTGTCAAAGTACTGGGATACCTTCTAAGTGATGCTGTGTCCTTATCTATAGCAATACTAGGAGCTGCACAGGAGCACTGTGTATTCACTTGGCTTGTGGAGCCAGACTCCCTGAGTTCTTTTTGGAAAAAAGTAATTAGTTAGGAACACCATCTTTAGACTGAGTAAGAAATGGTTTAGTTTTGTTTTCCCACTGACGATTAGGGGACTAATGGGCTAATAAGCCAAGGATATTTTAGTTAATATTCTGATTAACTGTTTAAAATTCTCTAAAAATAACCTTAAAATTAGAGTAGTTTACAAGACATTTTTTAATAATCTTGCCTCTATTTCTACCACAGAATCTCTGCTTATTATCACTTTCCCCCCCTGATAACGCCAGCTCCTAAGAAAGCCCCGAACACTCCTCTTCTACATTGTTTCTATTTCTTTGCTTGTCTGGCTCCTTTTGCTTGAGATACACTTTTGTTTCTCACTCTTTTGTCTGAGAACTCTTTCTTGCAAGAATTTTTTCTCCGTGGTTTTTCCTAAATTTTTCCCTGCAGCTTTTTACCCCTGCCCTCGGTCATATATCAAACCTTATGTTTTTAATTTATTCATGTTTCTTTTCTATAACTGAACACGTGTAAGTGTGTAAGTGTGTATTTGCACTTCACTTAATACTCACTTTATAATCTCAGTGAGGGAAGAACCACATTTTCCTTTCAAATATCTAAGAAATTAGTATAATGCCAGCAGCATACAGTTGCTCAGAGCCTGCATTTGTATCATGTGTTGGAAGAGAGAATGAGGAAAGGAAAGAATCTGAAAGATGAAGAGGGGACATAGTGAAAAATAACCCACTCAAAGAAAGTGATTTGCTTTGCCATTTTGGCGGAGTAAAATCAACAAGGCTGAGCTATAAATTGTAAGTGGCCTCAGAAGAAGGTGTTTTCAAGTGATCCAGGTGGGGTTTGTGTTAGCAGTACAGCTGAAGTACGAAACACAGGCAACCGAGCCAGAGTTTTATGCAGAAGTCAAAAGCCAGAGGGAAGTGAAGGTTAAGCTCCATGACCTAGGTATTTACCTCTAAATCTCTTGTAATAAAATTTAAGTTCAAACTTGCTGCTGACTTAGCAGGAGTGGAAATTGCTAATAGAGGGCAGAGTCCTATGCCATATTTTTACTCTCACACATGAACAAGTCTTGAAACATGGTGATTATGATAGAATTGATCAGTAATAAATGATGCAGTGATGAAGTCATCTTTAATCATTTAATTAGAAAGTATGCATTATGTTAAATCTATGTTTTCACTGCTCACATAAGTAGGTAACATTCAGTCTACACTCAATGGCGGAGTCCTGGACTTTTGATGTTCTGTGTCAAGCACCAAACCTAATAAATGTTCTGTGGCTAGAGAAAGACACATTCATTCAACTCATGTACAAAATGATATGTTGGAGAATTAAACACAATCTCTACCATACTATTTAAAATTATTCAGCTAAAAAGTTCCCAGAGCTGGAGAATGTAGGCATCCAGATTCAAGGAGCCAGAAGGGTGCCAGCTAAAAGAGACCCTAACAGAAAAACTCCAAGACATATCATAGTTAGAATGATGGATGCTGTGGATAGAGACACAATACTGCAAGCAGCAAGGTCAAAGAAGCAAATCACATACAAAGAAACACCGCTTAGATTCACAGCAGACCTATCAGAGGAAACCCTCCAAGCCTGAAGGCAGTGGTGGGATATAGTGAAAAAACTCAATGAAATGAACGCTTCACCAAGAATACTTTATCTGGCTAAACTCTCATTCAAATTCGAAGGAAAGGATACACTATTTTGTGGATAAACAACAGCTCAGGAACTTCATAGACTCGAAACCAAACCTAAAAGAAGGACTAAAGGGGCTATTGTAAGACAAGAAAAACCCCTACAAGCACAACAAACCCTTACAGAAAGATGGCACAAAATCAAATAACACTAATCTCTCTCAATGTCAATGGTCTAAATTTACTAATTAAGAGACACACAGTGGCAAAGTGGATTCAGAGACAGTACCCAATATTCTGCTGCCTGCAAGAAACATATCTGAATAGCCAGAACAGACACAGATTCAAAGTAAAAGGATGGAAAACAATCCTTCAAGCAAACAACTCCCTCAAAAAAGCTGGCATGGCATTACTAGTATCAGACAACATAGATTTCAGGTTGAAAAAGGTTAGAAGGCAGGGTGAAGGCCATTTTTTATTAATCAATGGATATGTACAGCAGGAGGAAATCACACTCCTAAACGTGTATTCAACCAATGAAGGACCAGCTAAATACATACAACAACTGCTAACAGATCTTAAGAAGGACATTGTAAACAACACAATAGTAGTTGGAGATTTCAATACCACCCTATCACCTATGGATAGATCAAGAAGATTAAAACTCACGAAGGAAATACTGGCTTTGAAGGAAGAAATAGAAGAGAGAGGGCTAATAGATTTATACAGAGTATTATATCCACCCCCAAAAAAGAGTACACATTCTTTTCTAGTGCACATGGAAAATTTTCCAGAATAGACCATGTGCTGGGCCACACAACATACCTCAACAGAATCAGAAAGATAGACATTGTATCAGCTATCTTTTCAGACCATGATGCACTGAAGATAGAAGTGAATCATGTACAGATGCAAAAACCAAATAAAACACCTGAAAATTAAACAAGTCAATGTTGAACAATGAGTGGGTCAGGAAGGAAATCAAGGAAGAAATCAAAAGGTACTTGGAAACAAATGATAATGAAGACACAAGCTACCAGAACCTGTGGGACACAGCTAAGCCATGTTAAGGGTAAAATTTATAGCTCTGCAAGCATTTCTCAGAAGGTAGAAAGGGCCCACATAAGTATAACTTGACTTCACAGCTTAAGATAATAGAAAAGGACCAAAAAAAGGAGCCCAAACCAGGCAGAAGGAAAGAGATAATAAAACTTAGAGCAGAACTCAACGACATGGAAACCCAAAAGACAATCTGAAAGATCAATGAAACCAAGAGCTGGTTCTTTCAGAAAATAAACAGGATTGATGAACCACTAGCATGACTCACAAAGAAAGAGAGAGAACTCTTGTAAGCCGAATCAGAAATGAAAAAGAGGATATCACAACAGAAACCAAAGAAATTCAAAAGATCATCAGAGACTACTTTGAAAATATGTATGCCACAAAACAAGAGAATATAGAAGAAATGGATAAATTCCTGGATTCCTATAATCTCCCAAGGCTGAATCAAGAAGACCTGGAATACCTGAATAGTCCTATTAATATCAAGGAAGTTAAAATTGAAACCAAAAGTCTCCCCAAAAACAAAAGCCCAGGTCCAGATGGATTCACTAGCAAATTCTTCCAAACATTTAAAGAGGACTTATTGCCAGTTCTTCTCAAGCTTTTCCAGGAAGTTGAAAAAACAGAAACCTTCTCAAACAGTTTCTATGAAGCACATATCTCCCTAATACCAAAAGCAAACAAAGACACCACAAAAAAGAAAACTATAGATCTTTTGAATACCTGATGAATACTGATGCGAAGATCATCGACAAAATATTAGCAAATAGAATCCAATAACTCATTAAAAAGATCATACACCATGACCAAGTGGGATTCATCCTGGGGATGCTAGGATGGTTTAACATTCAGAAATCAATCAACATAATCCATCATATCAACAAAAGAAAAGATAAAAACCATGTGATCATATCAATAGATGCAGAGAAAGCATTTCACAAGATCCAGCACCCATTTATGATGAAAACTCTGGCCAAAATGAGTATAGAAGGAACTTTCCTCAATATAGTCAAAGCCATCTAATACAAACATATGGCAAGCATCATCCTCAGTTGGGAAAATTGAAGAGCCTTCCTTCTAAGATCAGGGATGAGACAAGGATGCCCACTCTATAGAGTTCTGTTCAATATAATACTGGAAGTACTTGCAATAGCAGTTAGGCAAGAAAAAGTTATTAAGGGCATTCAAGTAGGAACGGAAGAAATCAAGCTTTCACTATTTGCAGATGATATGATACTATGCTTAGAGAATCCTAAAGCCTCTACCAAGGAACTCTTAGAAACAAGAGGCTCGTATAGTAAAGTTGCAGGCTATAAAATCAATACCCAAAAGTCCATGGCTTTCCTATATGCAAATAATGAGAGAGAAGAAAGTAACATGAAAAAAGCAATCCTGTTCACAATCGTGCCTCAGAAAATCAAGTACCTCGGAATCAGCTTAACTAAGGAGGTCATGGACTTGTACAAAGAAAACTACAAAACGCTACTTCAAGAAATTATAGAGGACACAAGGAAATGGAAAGATATCCCCTGCTCATGGATTGGGAGAATTAACATTGTCAAAATGGCAATACTCCCCAAAGCATTGTACATATTCAATGTGATCCCTATAAGGATACCCATGACATTCTTCAAAGAAGTGGAGTGAACAATCCTGAAATTCATATGGAACAATAAGCCCCCAAGAATAGCTAAAGCAACTCTTAGGAAAAAGTATATGGGAGGAATCACTTTCCCCAACCTCAATCTATACTACAAAGTGGTAATAATTAAAACAGCATGGTACTGGAACAAAGGCAGAGCCACAGACCAATGGAACAGGGTTGAATATCCTGACACACACTCTCAAATATATGATCATCTAATGTTTGACAAGGGAGCAAAAAATGTGTATTGGAACATGGAAAGCCTCTTCAAAAAATCGTGCTGGCAAAACTGGAAAGCAACATGCAAAAAAATGGGCTTAGATCTCTACTTAACACCGTGTACAAAAGTCAGGTCAAAGTGGAGTAAAGATCTCAACATCAGACCATAATCCATAAGGTACATGGAAAACAAGGTTGGCAAAACCCTCCACGACATTGAAGCTAAAGGTATTTTCAAAGATAACACACCACTGGCTAAGCAACTGAAAACAGAGATAAACAAGTGGGACTACTTTAAACTAAGAAGCTTCTGCACTTCAAAAGAAACAGTGACCAAAATACAAAGACAGTCTACAGAATGGGAAAGGATATTCACCCAATACCCATCTAATATGGGGTTGATATTAAGGATATACAAGGCACTGGTTGAACTCTACAAGAAGAAAACTCCCAACCCTATCAAAAGATGGGGGATGGAAATGAATAGAAATTTTCTCAAAGAAGAAATTTGAATGGCTAAAAGACACATGAGAAAATGCTCTATGTCACTAATCATTAGGGAGATGCAGAACAAAACAACAATGAGATATCATTTAATACCACAGAGACTGGCCCACATCCAAAAGAACAAAAGCAACTGCTGTTGGCACGGATGTGTGGAGAAATGGACTCTCCTTCACTGCTGGTGGGAACTCCAACTGATTCAGCCCTTTTGGAAAACAATATGGACGATTCTCAAAAAATTAGAAATTGAGCTCCCATTTGACCTAGCAATACCACTTCTGGGAATATATCCCAGAGAGGCAAAAGGTATAGTAGAAATGACACCTGAAGAATCTGCCGCCAGTACTCATCAATACACTGGCCCAACTCTTCACACGCTACCTGTCTGAATTCAAGGTTCTGTCCCAGTGGAAAACCAGTAGGACAATAGCCAAAATCTGGAAAAAACCCAAGTGCCCAAGAACAGCTGACTGGTTAAAGAAACTTTGGTACATCTACCTACACAATGGAATACTATGCAGCTGTTAGAAAAGATGACGTCATGAAATTTGCATACAAATGGATCAAAATGGAAAATAACATGTTAAGTGAAATGAGTCAGAAAGAGAGGAACAGACATAGAAAGATTACACTCATCTGTGGAATATAAAGTAACAGAATAGGAGACTAACACTCAAGAATAGTAGAGATAAGGACCAGGAGGTTTGTCCTATGGCTTGGAAGCCATCCTCACATGTTAGAGGAAAACGCAGCTCAGACAGAGAAGCTAACACCAAGTAAAGGATGCTGGTAGGACCTGCTTAGGTTGGGAGCTGCCAGAAATGGACTCTAGACTGAACACGATTGCCACTCAATACCTCTCTTGCAAACCACAAAACCGAAAAGGAGAGAGAGAACAAAAGGGAATACTCTGCCAAACGCAGGATGGGGAAAGGCAAGGGATAGGGGCGGTGGAAGGAATACTGGAATCATTGGTAGTGGAGAATGGGCACTGGTGGAGGGATGGGTGGCTAATCATTGTATGACTGAAACGCAAACACGAATGTTTGTAAGTGTGTAACTGTACCTCATCATGATTCACTAATAAAAAAAATTTTTAAAAATAAGAGGAGGGGGATATGATTAAGTGGTGATCTCTGCATTGCTGATTGCTAATGTGATCTGATAGGCTTGAAGTAAGGTCAGACCTGTAGAGTACTGTTTAGATACAGTTTTGAAGGTTTTTTTTACCTTCAAAGCTTTATTCTGGATGAGACAAGGACCGTGAGAGAAAAAAGATGATTCAGGTGTCTCTAGAATTTTAAGTTAACCTGGAATGGAGTGGAGCTATTAATTACAAAGAAAATGGTTACAGCAGGAGAAATATGAATGATTACCATATTTTAGATAAGATTTCAGATCAAATTAATAAATTAAGTTCTTGCTGCAGTTCTATGAAGCAAGTCTACATCACATGAAAATAAGTAATTAAAGATGCACATCAAAGAAAGATCTAGGCTTGAACCCATCTGCATCTTTACCACTAAGTAGAAGTAAAATTAAGAAACTCATTTTATTGAGTAGCTATTCTATTTCATTAATTTTTGCTTTTTTCCTTTATTAATTTCTTTTCTTCTCTTTTTTCTACTCTTTCTTCTTTTTTTCATTCTATTTGTCAAGAATGTAAACTGTAGGGCTGGAGTGATAGCACAGCGGGTAGGGAGTTTGCCTTGCATGCGACCGACCTGGGTTCGATTCCCAGCATCCCATATGGTCCCCCAAGTACCCCCAGGAGTAATTCCTGAGTGCAAAGCCAGGAGTAACCGCTGAGCATTGCAGGGTGTGACACAAAAAGCAAAAAAATAAAAAAGAAAGAATGTAAACTGTAGAAAAACAATGAGCAAGACATAACAGGTTTGGGAAAGTAGAAACAAAATTTTAACCTAGGTAAGAGTTACAAATGTTAGCACTTCATTACTTTTAGAAAATTTAGGTTGCTAAAATTTTAATGTTGTTACAGTTTAAGCACATGGAATACTAAATTTGATATTAAATAGTTATAGAGAAGATAGAGGAGAAACATTTCTAAAATGAAAATTAATGTAGAACAATTAAAATTAAAATTTTAATATAGTTACTTATAAAAACATTAACGTTAGTTCACACCCTTTTTAAAGATATTTTCTGACTTGATCATGAAAGAAGTTAGCAGAAATATTTCTCCCCCGTTCTTAGGTGGAGTAACTACATACAACTCTGGAATCCAGTGCTGCACTTTAATCCTAACATTCTCTTAGAGATTCAGTGTTTAATAAATTTGTCAATTCCATGTTTATTGAAGGGAAAATATGGTTAGATCTGGATCATCAAGGGTGTATGGCCTGGAGTTGAAATGATAAAGGCATCCTATTTACAACTGTTCTTTATTTCCGTGTTATGTTTTAGTTCTGACACTGAGAGATTATAATGGAGATAATGATTATTACAAGTTAGGTATGAGAAGCCATGAAAATTTAGAATATTTAAATTATAGATTAGATTATATGAGGTGTGCTAAGTATGGTCTTACAATAATATTTACAGAAAGTGTCTCTTTTTCTAAGCCTTATTGGAACACCATGGTTCACAGTCTTTCTTGTCATTCAGTGCCCCAGCCTCAGCCTCACCACCAGTGTGACATTTCTCCTCCATTGTCCCCAGCTTCCCATCTATCCCCACCACCCCCTTTGGAAGGCACAAAATAATTTATTTTAGATTATTGTCACAACAAAATGGCAATTGAGATTACTGAAAAATAGTTCAGTAACAGAAAATGTATGAAAATTGTTATATCTCACAATGGGGTTATTACTCATTATCTGAGGGTTTGCTGAACTGTTTGTTTTTAGTTGGGCCTCCCATGTTACTGTTTTTGCTTATTGAGAAGGCTTCTGTGTGACTTTCCTACCTAATTTGCTGTGCTCCTACTGGGCTGTTAGTAATACAGAATTTGGAATACAGTAATACAGGAATTGTAGAACTGGGACGATTCTCAACATGTAACAGCCAAGAATTCTGGAATCACAGGGGGTCCAGAGTTCTCACTCTGAAGATTGGTGCACCCATGAGTTGCATCAGCTCGGGTTGGTGTCTCTTCCTAGGTAAGTCATGAAGCTGGACTGCTGTTTCCCTGGAGAAGCTGTGTAACCCAGAAAGTGTCTTTTGAACATCAAAGCTGTGAACATTTTATTAAAAATTTATTTATTGTAGAATACCTGAGAATCTAATGAGAACTTTCCAGTTCCTACCATGGTTACTTTTATCTGTCAAGTTGAGTGCCAGGTAGCTAGTAAAATATTGTTTCTGGGTGTGTTTATAGGGTGTCTCTGGAAGATACCTATTTATAATTTGAAATATTTGAAGACATTTAATAAGTCAAACTTACAAATACCATAAATTATTTAGGAAATTGCTTATCAGAGTTAATCAGAACTGGGTAAATTGGTATTTTAAGTATTAGAGCAATTACTGGATTCATAAATAAAATATACTCTCTGTGGTCAAATTTTTTGGAGGATCTATTTTTATATACCAACATCTTTTAAAAAGTGAATTTTATTTTAGTCTCAGCAATAAGCTACTATTAGTTCTTTTAGTTATGTAAATCACCCTTTGCATTTGAAATTCCCTATGCTCAACTATTTTAGTTTAATCATTAGTTTAAGTTTTTTTAAAGTTAATTTGAGATTATACATCTTATGGAATACTGCTTGGTCATGTCCCCTTCCTCTGTTGAGAAAGATAGTGTCTTTATTCCAGGTAGTTTCTTTATTCCAGGTAGTGTCTTTACTTTAGAATTCTTTATTATAACTTTATAGCACAGCGGGTAGGGCGTTTGCCTTGTGCACGGCTGACCCAGGTTCAATTTCTCCTCCCCTCTCGGAGAGCCTGGCAAGCTACCAAGAGTATCCCACACGGCAGAGCCTGGCATGCTGCCCATGGCACATTCGATATGCCAAAAACAGTAACAAGTCTCACAATGGAGATGTTACTGATGCCCGCTCGAATAAATCGATGAGCAGTGGGATGACAGTGCTACAACAGTGCTACAGTGCTATAATAACTTTTATTCTTTCAGTTATTTGAAGTCGCCATGCTTCTCACCGAGTGATTTTTGCAAGTACTAGTCTTTCTTTCTAGAATAGTCTCCATATAACCTGGCTCCCTTATCTACCTAACTTCTACTTACCTGTCAGTTCTTGCTCAAACCGCATTTCTCCTAGAGTGCTTCCCATTAGAGGGTTAAGGCAAAAACAAAAGTCAATCAGACAAAAATCAAAGCTGTTAAGCAACCAAAAGTTAATTTCAAAACTCTTTATGATCTTTAAACAATTGTTATATTGAACAAGTATGACTCATGACATAATTGATATGCAACTTTTTTTCTTAGCATTCATTTAACTTTAATACAGTGAGTTTATTTCTGTCTTTCTCTTCCCTGCCCAACTGATGAAAACACCAACATTTATTAGTTATTTAGGTCTAGGCCCCTGCAAAGCACAAAAGAGATGAGGCTTCCTTATTTGCTTCCTAATCTTTCACTCTTTTTTGTTTTCTTTACCTCCTTCAGTTTGGCTGTTCCAGCAATCATAGGCTGGTACAGAAAGACAGTGATGTGGACTCCAACTTGTCTTTGTGTTCAGAGATGATCTACTTTATTGCAGGGGCCTTTCTGAGCAAACTGGGGACCTGCAGCACTACTCTTTCTGAGTATGTTTGATGTAGGCAGACAATTTATGCCAGGTGTTTGTTTGGAACCTCTTTCTTAGGTCCTGACATCCAGGTGTAGCTTACATCTGCTGAGGTCCTTCAGAAACTGTCACGCTGTGTGTTGATCTCTGGCACACACCATGTGCTGCAAGCTCTGCCAGGAAGCAGCCAGCCTACCCTTTAGCTGTATTTTAGGCATTCAAAATGGGAGTTAGGCTGTGTTCCACAGTCTTTTTTTTTTTTAACTTTCTTCAGTTCATCAAGCACTTAATTAATTAATTTTTATTTAAATTTAATTTTTAATTTTTAAATTATTTTACTTTTCATTGAATCACTGTGAGATACAATTACAAACCTTTCATGATTGAGTTTCAGTCATACAATGAACAGTCATGCCTCCACCAGTGTGCATTTCCCACCACCAATGTCCCTGGATCCCTCCCACTGCTCCCGCCCCACCCCCACTCCCTGCCTCTATGGCAGGCACCTTCCTTCTTATTCTCTTTCTGCTTTTGGGCATTATGAGTCCACAATATAGATAGTGAGAAGTCATCATGTTTGGTTCTTTATCTACTTTTAGTGCATATCTCCCACCCTGAGAGATCCCTCCAACCATTATTATTGACTTAGTGGTTCCTTCTCCCCCAGCACTTGAGGCAGGCTTCCAACCGTGGAGAAATCTTCCCGGCCCTTGTCTCTACTGTCCTTTGGTGTTATTCTCATACTATATTACTTTATATTCCACAAATGAGTGCAGTCATTCTATGTCTGTCCCTCTCTTTCTGACTCATTTCACTGAGCATGATACTCTCCATGTCCATCCTCTTATAGACAAATTTCATACACTTGTATGCTCATTGCAACACTTCACAATAGCAAGGATATGGAAACAACCCGAGTGCCTGAGAACAGACGACTGGTTAGAGAAATTATGGTACATCATCAAGCACTTAGTCTCCATGTTTTCTAACTGAAAGAAAGATTTTCTATGCCCATGAATCACTTCTATGTTTTAGAGGTGGGGGAAAGGGAGTGGCACTAGACACATCCAGTGTGTCCAGGGCTTACTCTTAGCTCTGTGCTCAGAGATCATTCCTGACTGTGCTCGAAGGACCATATGAGATTTCTGTAGCCATGAATTCAACCCTGATTGGCCATACGCAAAGCAAGTACCCAACCCGCTGTACCCACTCCAGGATCCCCATGTATGTGAAATTCTTGAAACTTCCCCCTTTTTAAGGCTTGGGGTTGGAAAGTGGAATATTATATATCACAGGTTAGCACTTCCATCTGGGTATAGAAAAATGGGGCCAGGTGTGTCACCTCTTTTTTTGTGTGTTTTTATTACACTGATATCAACTTTTTGAAGCTCTTTTTTTAAGTTTCCGGGTGCCAGAAATAGAACCCAAGGCCTCACACATGTCAGACAATACTCTATAGCTGACCACATTCCTGACCTAGCTGTAAAATTCTTGAAGTGAATGGTGGGCTTCTAGAACTGTGAGATGTTTTCTTAGCCATTGTTCTGAAAATCTGCATAAAAGTGATGTATTAGTGAAGGAAGCACCAAAAAATTGAGTAAATGATCATTTGAGCTAACAAATACTTTCATGTCTTAGCTGAACACTACTAGTTGCTCATTTAGTGACTCTGAATTAAATAATTTCATTTTAGAGGAGGAAGATTTAGTTATGAAGGTGGAGATGGCTGAGGCACTCTTTTCTGAGTTAAACAAGGACCCTTGATCAATAAAGCTCTTTTTGCCTTGTCTCTTGTCTCTTGTTTGACTTACACTCCATGACAGTGGAATGATGAAAACCTGGGTCCACTCCCATGAGACTTTCACTGTTCCACCATCGTTAATACTCAGTATGTGGTTTCTGTGATTTCCTTAAGAGTAGTCATCCTATTCATTGGGAAGAAAGATCAAGGAAGAATGGGAGAGGGGTGCTGATTTTTATAGGTAAGATGTATAAATGGCGTATTTTGATCACTTTTTATGTAATATTTGCTCACATCTGATTGAAAAGAGGCTGGAAATACACTCTAGTTGTTGATTGGTAAAGGACAGGGCATGTTCTGCTTTAGGTAATTTCACATTTCATGGATGAAATTTTAGTTAAAACTTTAAACTACTTCAATATTTCGACACAGTGTACATGCACTTTTTCATAATAAGTTTATTCATACCATTGTAGCACTGTCGTCCCGTTGTTCATCGATTTGCTCGAGCAGGCACCAGTAATGTCTCCATTGTGAGACTTGTTACTGTTTTTGGCATATTGAATATACCACGGGTAGCTTGCCAGGCTCTGTTATGTGGGTGGGATACTTTTGGTAGTTTGCCGGGCTCTCTGAGAGGGACAGAGGAATCGAACCCGGGTTGTCCATGTGCAAGTCAAACGCCCTTCTTTTGCTATATCAAAAGAAATCACAGTTGCCATTGTAGTCTCAATTGTTTACAAAACAGGCTTTGTATACAAAAGTAGGTTCTTTTTATAAAAACTGTTTTATTTATCACTGTCAGATAGACCCATGCAAAGCTGTTTATAACTGGATTTCAGTCATACAGTATTCCAAAACTCAGCCATCCACGTTTACATTTTCCTTCTTTCTTTCTTTCTTTCTTTCTTTCTTTCTTTCTTTCTTTCTTTCTTTCTTTCTTTCTTTCTTTCTTTCTTTCTTTCTTTCTTTCTTTCTTTCTTTCTTTCTTTCTTTCTTTCTTTCTTTCTTTCTTTCTTTCTTTCTTTCTCCCTCCCTCCTTTTCTCTCTCCCTCTCTCTCTCTCTCTCTCTCTCTCTCTCTCTCTCTCTCTCTCTCTCTCTCTCCTTTTAGGTATTTTAATTTGCAATTCGGATATAGAAAGCTTATCAAAATATCCTTTTACCTACTTTTAACACTCAGTTCTTGTCCAGTGTGATCATTCTCAGCTATTATTGTCATACTGGTCTCTTCTCTATCTTACCTACTCTCAGCCCCATACACACTTGTGGTTAGTTCCAGCCATTGATTAGTCCTTCTAACCCCCATTTTCCCTAGCCATGGGTATTGGTATAATGCTTTGGGGAGTATTGCCATTTTGACAATTTCTCCCTATGCATGAGCAGGGTGTAAAACACTATCTGCCAGGGGGCAACCAGGGGAGAGCCCCAGCAGCTCTCCCTGTTGGCCGCCCCCAGGTTTGAGGGGATTGGTCCTAGGCCGCTCCCCCAGCCAGAGCACCCAGGCCATGGGGCAGATGGAGGAGGAAGTGAGGACCAAGCTTGTTGCTGATTAGTTACCATTTATTCAATCTTCCATCTTTATCATCTCCCACACTTCTAGCTCAGGTCCTCTCTCTGGATTTACCACAGCAGCCCCCTCTTGTCTCTCTCCCCTCTTTGTCTCTCTTCCCCTTGCCCCTAGGCTACACACAGCCAGGTAGCAAAATCAACATAAGAAAGCCCTTCCTTTCTTTCCTGAGGGCTGCCAGGTTCAAAGGGAACACTACCTAAGGGCATTCCAAAGCCCTTCCTGACTGCCAGTAGGTAAAATACCTCTTAAGGGGTTTTTCTCCTTTCCTAAGTCCAAACACTCATTAACATCTTAATACTAGTTATTTTTGTATGGACATAGCAAGAGATACATTGAGGCTTGCAAGGCAGCTCTCCTGGCAACATCTTGCCACAGACTCAGACTACAGCACTCAGGCCAGATTAATCATTCCTCACCCTAGCAGGGTCCGAATCTAGTTGTTACTTTTTGGATCATGATAGCATTTGTCCATGACCAAGCTCTTAACTTATAGTTAAGCATTAGGCACTTTGGCAGGCCCATCTCGATGCCAGGGTAGCACACAACTCACTGCTTGCCCTGGGTCTGTCTTGTCCCTTGTCGGGACCCTGCTTTTGGGGGTGCTAGGAAGTAAGGGCAGCTGAGGCTTAGGTCCAGAGAACAGATGCCCAGGAGGAAAATATCATGTAGAGTCAAATGACTCCCAGGTTACAAAAGCATAGCATTTGCTACAGTCTTACTGTGTCCATACAAAAGGACATGACTCTGAATTAACTATGCAAAGGACTCAAGGAGAAGAGAAAAAGAATATTTACAAGTCAACAGAACACAAAGAAAGAAGTTACAAATAAACAGAGGTATGGGAGCACTGTGATGGGAACAACCCAATAAACCTAAACTACCTGAGGCTATGTTATCCTACAGCAGGGGACTTGTTTTCATTTCCTAGTGCCCTCTTTTATTTCTTGAAGTAGCATTTCGTAGTTTTCTTTGTACAGGTCCTTTACTTCCTTAGTTAAACTGATTCTGAGGTTCTTGATTTTCTGATGCATGATTGTGCATGGAAATTTTTTTCTATTACTTTATTCTCTGTCATTATTTGCATAAAGAAAAGCATGAACTATGGGTATTGATTTTATAGCCTGCAAATCTATTGTATTTTGGAGCTTCTCAGTAGAGGCTTTTGGGATCTCTAAAGCTTCATGTCATCTGCAAATAGTGAGAGCTTGATTTCTTCCTTTTCTATCCAGATGCCCTTAATATCTTTTTCTTGCTGAACTGCTATGGCAAGTACTTCCAGTACTATATTGAGTACAAGTGGTGAGAGTGGGCATCCTTGTCCTGTCCCTGATCTTAGAAGGAAGACTATTAGTTTTTCCACATTGAGAATAATGTTTGCCATGGACTTGTGGTAGATGGCTTTGACTATATTGAGGAAAGTTTCTTTAATTCTCATTTTGCTCAGAGTTTTCATTATAAACGGGTGATAGGTCTTGTAAAATGCTTTCTTTGTGTCTATTAATATGATAATATGGTTTTTATCATTTCTTTATTGATATGATAGATTATATTGATTGATTTGCGAATGTCAAACCATCCGCATCCCAAAATGAATCCCAACTGGTCATGGTGTATGATCTTTTTGATGTGTTGTTGTATTCTATTTGCTAATATGTTGTTAGTGGATCTCTGCATCCGTGTTCATCAGGAATATAGGCCTGTGATTTTCTTTTTTGTGGGTCTCTGTCTGCTTTTTGTATTAGGGTGATATGTCCCTCATCTTAAAATTAACACCCAAGATGGCGCCGATGCCACCCGAACCCCTCGCGCTCTCCCAAACCCAGCTCACCCTTTCACCTTAGACAGCATGCGGCTCAACATGCCAGGTAGGCAACTTGCATGTGACCACTGCTGGACATAGCTCGCTGTTTTGTAATATTTGGATGGAGTGGCGTCAGCAGGGCACAGAGGGACACAGCGGGGCCGAGTCACAGCGCTGTTGGGCATGGAGCCGCAGCGGCAGTGTGCATAGTGGCTCATCCACTACAGGGTGCTGCCCGCCAGCCACCAGGTGACCTGGGTCTCGGCATGGGTATTCGACCTGGCACAGACCCTCTGCAATGGGGTCCTTCTGTGCCAGCTGCTCAACAACCTCTGGGCACATTCCATCAATCTCAAGAAGATCAACCTGAGGCCTCAGATGTCCCAGGTGCTGTTCAGAGATGCAGGCAGTGCATGTTTGTCAGTGTGCGGATCATTATAACATGCCAGCTGACCAAAAGCTTGCTTTCAGTGGACTGGGAACTCGAGTAAGGACAATTAGAGGCCGCTCCAAAAGCCTCTGTCCCTGTTGGAGAGCCTGGAAAGCTACCAAGGATATCCCGCTCACATGGCAGAGCCTGACAAGCTACCCGCAACGTATTTGATATGCCCAAAACAGTAACAGTTACAATAATAATGTGCTCTTCATGTTCCTGGAGCAAGCAGATGCTGTTGAGTTGACATGGACAGATGAAGACGTTACTGGTGCCTGTTGGAGCAATCAATGAACAATGGGATGATAGTGATAGTGATAGTCCCTCATTGAATGTGTTTTGGAGTGTTTCTATTTCTTCGACTTCTTGGAAAAGCTTGAGAAGGCCTCACAATAGTTCCTCTTTAAATGTTTAGCAAATTCACTAGTGAATCCATCTGGACCTGGGTTTTGTTTTGGGAAGAACTTTGATTATTATTTAAATTTTCTTGATAGTTATAGGCCTATTAGGATATTCCAAATCTTCTTGGTTCAGCCAAGAAGGTTATAGGAATCTGGAATTTATCTATTTCTTCTAAGTTGTCTTGTTTTGTGGCATACAGACTTTCAAAGCAATCTCTGAAGATTTTTTGAATTTCTTTGGTTTCTGTTGTGATGTCCCTCTTTTCATTTCTGATTTGGTTTGTTAAGGTTCTCTCTCTCTTTGTGTGTCTTGCTAGTGGTTTATTAATATTAATCTTGTTTATTTTTTCAAAGAACCAACTCTTGGTTTCATTGCTCTTTTGGATTGTCTTTTTGGGTTTCCATTTATTTCTGCTCTGTTTTATTATTTCTTTCCTCCTGTCTGGTTTGGGCTACTTTTTGTTGGTCAATTTTTAAGATCTTAAGCTGTGATGTCAAGTATTTATGAGGGCCCTTTCTTCTTTCTTGATAAATGCATTCAGAGCTATACATTTTCCCCTTAACACTGCTTTAGTTGTTTCCCACAATTTCTGGTAGCTCGTGTCTTCATTCTCATTTGTTCCCAGGAATATTTTGATTTATTGCTAGATTTCCTCTCTAATCAACTGGTTTTTTAACTTTAAACTGTTTATTTTCCAGAAGTTTGATTTTGTTTTCTGTTTCTTTGTATGGTTAACTTCTATCTTAAGTGCATATGGTCTGAAAAGAGAGTTGATACAATTTCTTTCTTTCTTATTCTACTGAGGTATGTTTTGTGACCCAGCACGTGGTCTATCTTGTAAAGTGTTCCGTGTGTACTGGAAAAGAATGTGTATTCATTTTTGTCAGTATGAAAGGCCCTGTATTCATCTATTAGCCTCTCTCTTCTATTTCTTCCTTCAAAGCCAGTGTTTCCTTGCTGAGTTTTAATCTTGCTGATCTATCCAGAGGTGATAAGGCAGTGTTGAAGTCTCCAGCTACTATTGTGTTGCTACCAATGTCCTTCTTGAAGTCTATTAGCAATTGTTTTTAAGTATTTAGCTGGTCCCTCATTGGGCATGTAGGGGTTTGTTGTGATTGTGGGTTTTGTCTTGTCTTCAATCCTTATTTTAAGGTTGGTTTTGAGTATATATCATTCTTTGGAGTTTGTGTGAGAGTTTAGCCAGATAAAGTATTCTTGGTGAGGCCTTCATTTCATTGAGCTTTTTCACTGTATCCCAAGATTGTCTTTAGGTTTGGAAGGTTTCCTCTGATTGGTCTGCTGTAACTCTAAGGGGTGCTCCTTTGTATGTGATTTCCTTCTTTGACCTTGGTACTTGCAGTATTGGCTTTATCTGTAGTATCCTTCATTCTGATTAGGATATGTCTTGGAGTATTTCTATTAGGGTCTCTTTTTTAGCTGACACTTCATGTTCCTTGGATCTAAATGCCTGCATTCTCCAGTTCTGGGAACTTATCAGGTATGATATCTTTTAACTGTGGCTTTTTCGTTTGGGTTGCCTCCCTGTCCTTCTAGTACTCCGATGATTCTTATGTTGTTCCTCTTGAGTTCATTCCCTTGGTCTCTTACTTGCCCTGGAGCTATTTTGAGGTCCTTTCCCATTGTTTCTTGTTGCCTATAAGCTTCCCGCAGCTCATCTTCAATCTCACTGATTCTGTCTTCCGGCTGTTGTCATTCTACTGTTGATGGCATCCACTGAGTTTCTTTTTTTTTTTTTTTAAATTTCATCTACTGCATCCATTATTAGTGACACTTCTGTTTGTAGCTTTCTTATTTCTCCTCTTATTTCTTCCTGTATTTTCTTGGCTGTCCATTCCACTATTTCTTCCATGTCCCCCTTTAATTTATTGGATGTCTGTTCCATTGTTTCTTTGAGTTCATTGATTATAATCAGCATTTCATCTCTGAATTCTTTACTGGAAAGATCCTATTTGTTGGTCATCCTTGTTGAAGCTCCTGGACTCTTTTCTTCATCCTCTCCTTGGGGTGGGGATTTGAACTGTTTCTTCATGTCATTGTGTTAGTATGGAGGTGGGACCCTCCAGTTCACTATCAGCGTACCCCTCTCACTGTGAGAAAGGATTCTGGATGAGCTCAGTTGACTGTGGTCACCTTTTCCCTCTTCTAGAATACTACCTTCCTCTTTGGTGCTCCTCTGTGACTTATGTGAGGCCTCTACTGAAGCTTCAGAGGGTATTTTCTTTTATTTTAGCTTGTTCAGTTTCTTATGTTCACTGTTATTTTGGTGTGATTGGAATAGGCTACTGGCCTATTGACCTAATCTATTGACCTAATAGCCTGGATGCTTTCCTCAGAATTAGGTAAATGGAGACTGAGCTATGAGTCCTGAGCACTGGAAAGGGGGAAAATAACTGAGGAAGCATGAATGGCTGCTGCCCTGGATGCCATCCGTGGCCCCTGTCGTGCTGTACCTATGAGGAATTTGGGCATGTCTGTGCCCGTGCAGACTTAATGTCCCACTTCTGATGCAGTCCTAAGGCTTGCTGGGAACCCGTCTGGCCTGGGGGACACCTTGGCCAAGGAGGGTATTCTTACAGTTTTCTGGTTCTAGTGTATAGTTTAGTCACTGAATATAAACATATTGTTGTGCAAGTATTATTATTATCCACCCGAAAACATTTTAACTAACCAAACTGAAGCCATGCACCTATTTAACAATACCACATTATATGTATATATTATTTGATACTTTTTTACTCATCAGTGGAAATAGATCCATACTTCTAAGAGAATAATTTTGGCAGTGGATGTAGATCATGAATAATATACATGACTTGCATAGATGAACCCATATACCTAGGGTCTATGGAGGCACAATGGCAGGGGATGGGATGGGGGGAGGATAAAATATGCTAAAACCTGACTCTTCTAAATAAATTTTTTTGTTTGCTGGAGTGATAGTAGAGTTGGTAGGTTGCTTACCTTGCACGTACCTATTCAGGTTCAATCCCTGGCATCCCTGAGCCCTGCAGAAGTGATCCCTGAGTTCAGAGACAGAGAAAGTCCTGAGTACATCCAGGGGTGGGCTAAAAAGTGAAAAAAATGGGCTTTTAAAGGTATTTAGGGATTATTATAAATTAGTGAGATTCAAGTTCAGGGTGCAAAAAAATTATTTGGCTCAATCCTGGAGTTTCTGTATCAGTAAGACGGGAGTAGAGGCAGGGAAGTTACATTTCTTGTAAGTTCAAACAATAGGGCTGCACTAATTTAGTGGCCATGTTTTGATAACTACCCTCTTAGATGTTCAATTAATTTATTTCCCCAAATCAGTAACAAAAAGTCTCACAATGGAGATGTTACTGGTGCCTGCTCAAGCAAATCGATGAGCAATGGGATGACAGTGATACAGTGAATAATTTCACATTGTGGAGTAGTTACTATCCCCTGCCTTTCTGGGGAAGTCTGACTATACATAGACTTTGATACCCTAAATCAAAAGGTACTAACCTAAAGGGGAATCTGTCTATTAGCTGGCCATTGACCTTTGACTTGGGAAACTTCACTCAAAATGGTGAGTTAGACCAATCCAGCGGGAATTTAAATAAGGTGACATAAAGAAAAATCAGGTAATTGAAACTCACTACTACTGGCCTTGATTGGGCAAAGCACAGCAAACCACTGGGTGAAGGATCTGCAGACAGTAAGAGGCAAAGACCTAGTAGCCCACCTTTAAGACTCTCTCATCTTTTCTGCCTACCCCCTAACTCCCTCAGTCTCCAGCACATCTACTTTGCCAGAAAAATAATGGCCATTGGGCTTGAATTTCAGTAAAGCCATGAAGAGAAAATGTACCATGAAATTATATGGCTCCTGCAAAAAGGGTTACCATCTGCTTTTTTTTAGTCTTTTCTCTCTACACAGTGCATTAAACTATTATGGCTAGTCTGTCTCCCCTTCCTGGTAGTAATGTATATATATATATATTTTAAAAAGAAAAACAGCTACCATTTACACAAAACAGAATGCAGGTAGAAAGTTCCTCAAGTTATTTATATATTTTATACAATTTCCAAAACTTTAGTATTACTTGTCTTAATACTTGGTTGCTTTTGATTTGTTTCCCAGTTTGGGGATCAAAGTTGACTTTTATTGTTTACCCATATGTTGCTTTATAATGTCTAAATAATCACACACAAAGATATGCTTCAAAATCTGTGATTGTTTTTGTTTCATCATCCTGAACTATGAGGAAATTTTATTTTATTGTTTGTTAGTGAATAAAAAGAAAAACAATTAAGATAAAACAAGCTAATAGACAAACTCAACCACTAGAAACATTTTTCTAGTGATAACAAACCCTGAGAGTTTACCTATGAAACTGAGTTTGCTGAATGGGGAGTTGGTGATGGAGATGTGGGGTAGGTGTGGGGGGGGAGAAAAGGTGCCCAGAGGCAGCAGTGGAGGGATTCTGGCACACTGGCGGTGGGTGGGATGCAGCAACGTGGTACTCCTGAGACATTAACTCTGCTGTAAATCACAGTGCCTAAATAAAAAATGAAAATATGTAAAAAATAATTGAAAAAATCCATTATAAATCAAAATAAAACATTTTGAACTAAAGTTTGTTTGAAACCTTGCATACTTTGTTTTAAATCTTAGGGAGCCCAACAGTGATTAAGCACAATAAAAACAAGAAGACATTTTTGTTTCAATTTTGAAGATGACGTTTTAAAGATGTACTTTAAGAAAAAAAAAAGAATCACTATAAGCAATGAAATACTGATGTTACTGAATATTTGCATTCTGTTCTTTTTATTATTTCTAGTCACTAGAGCTCTCTCATTATGTAGCATATCCTGATTCCCCAAGTGAGGGTTGGTAAAGTCTCAGTAAACTTCCCTAGATAAGCTGAAGTGTAAAACTGTCTAGCAATGGACACCTGATATTTCTCAAAATATCCGCTCTGAGTTTTGACCTAGCAGGGGTTCGTCTGTGTATTTTATGCAACCATCTCCTTATAACCCTATTTCCATGAATTACGGTAAGATTTTTGTTTATTTATTTCTAGAAACCAAGTACAGGGAAATCCTTCTTTCTCAGTTTGCTTCTGCTTCTTCCCATCCAAGCATTTATTGACTTTTTTTGTCTCAGTGATTTGAGGATTGCATGTGTGGAGGTGGGTGCCTATGTTTCTGCACTTTGAGCAGTTGGGGTGGATTTGATCAGAGTTTTAGTGTTCTTTTCTGAAACTTCCATGCTCGAATGAACATAGATGGGGAGGGCATCCCCGGCTCTCCTTGCTGCTCTGGAGATCTGTGGGATCTGGATCAGTGGCACCCCATTTTCAGAGACCTTCCAGGTCTGATGGTGGTGACTCCATGAGGAAATGGATGACCCCAGCGAATCTTCTTGTTTCTCTTTCTTCTGTGTTTAGTGTGTACCCTGAGAACCAACCGTGGGAAGATACAGGTGCTGGATGCATTCCTAGGAGGGGGTCCCAGACTAATGCTCTCTCTCTACTTCAAACTTTCTGAGTCAGTTACTCTGAATAACAGCAGACAAAACCACAGCCAGTTTCCTTCATATAAGGCAAACTGTAGACGTGTAACCCTTTCTTGCAATCTGGTCTCCACTCCTGACTCTCTCTCAGAATTTCACCTACGAAGAAAAATGTAATCTGATTCTGAGCTAAGGCAGCTTTTACTCTGATCATTTCAACAGAAATTTGAATTCATGGCTGGTGATGCTCTTGAAGGGCAGGATTCTAATCCAAGAGAGCTTCTCATCATCTACTTTTACCTGCCTGAGATTAATCTCTAAATGATGGTTTTCAAACAATAATATCCATGATGTATCCATGTATATACTACTTATTTCACACTTAAAATGGAAAGAAGCAGGATACCATCTATACCATATTTCAAAGATGTGATTCCTTCTGTCCAAAGGGTGCAGCCAACTGCTTTCTCACTTTACAACTCTATTAACTGATAGCAAATGAGTCCAATGTCTGAAAAAAGCCATTTTATACTCCCTGAGATTCTTTCTTGGTTGTTAGAATCTGGGTGCCAAGCAGATCTCAGAATCTGTGAAAATATCCACAATATAGAGAACACTGATGAGACAGATATATGTTTATCTGAGTATTTTACAACTGCCTACCATGCCTAGTGTTCCAGGTCCCTGATTCTCAGACTTGAGGCACTGGATATCTAGATGAGCCTTTGACAAAGAGAGATCCTAGCGTGTGTGTGTATATATAAACAACTGACTTTGATATTTTAAAATTGATTTTGAGAGCTCAGCTACTGTGCTTGGGAATCTGGGAATCACTCTGACAATTCTTGGTTCAAAAGTGTGGGTCTGAGAGTTCAGTACTCAGGTCTCTGAGAGGGATCAATAGTATTTTGCTGGAGTAAGTGGTGCTGGGAGGGGGTACTGGCATTTGAACCCAGTGACTTGAGCACATAGAACATGTGATACACCTCTTTGCACTACTTCTCTGATCCAATAATTTTTTTTTTAAGGCATTGGTTCACCATTAGGTACATAGAGGAAGTTATAGGCAGAACTCTCCATGACATTGAAACCGGAGGCATCATAAAGCAAGTGGAAACAAATATACAAATAGGACTACATTAAATTAAGAAGCTTCTGCACCTTAAAGGAAATGGTGACCAGCATACAAAGACAGCCTACAGACTTGGGAGAGATTACTTGACTATCACTCATCCAAGAAAGGGGTTATTATCCCATAAAGCACTGGTAGAGTAGAACTCAACAAGAAAATAATTCCAACACTATGAAAAAATGGGGAGGATAGATGAAAAGAAACTTTTTCAAAGAATAATACAAATGGCTGAAAAGAATATGAAAATAAGTGCTCTATATTTCTAATCACCAGGGGAATACAAATAAAAACAAAAAAGATATATCACCTCAGAACAGACATACTGGCATTCATAACAACAAATAAACAAACAGAAACAAAAAAATTACCCACAGTGTTGGAGAGTGTATGTGGGGAAAAAGGACATTTTTTCGGTGCTGGTGGAAATGTTGAATCAGTCCAGCTGTTTTGGAAGACAATATGGACATTTATCAAAAAACTAGGAATTGAGGTTCTGTATGACTCAGCAATTTTACTCCTGGAAATATACCTCAATTATCTAAAAGCACAATGCAGTAAAAACATATGCACTCTTATGATCAGTGTTGCACTATTCACAATAGTCAAAATCTGAAACATCCCAAGCATCTGAAAACAGATTACTGGATAAATGGAATACATAATGGAATATTACTGGGTCATGAGAAAATATGAACTCATGAAATTTTCTGTGATATGGATACATTTAGAGAGTATCACGTTAAGTGGAATCAGTCTGACGAAGAGGAACAGACTCAGAATGATCTCTCTCATTTGTGAGACATAAACTTTGTAGGGGAATATCAAATGCCCAAAGGCAATAGAAACAAGAACAGGAGAACTGATCTTCAGTAGGAAGCTGCCACTGGGGAGGGAATGGGAGGGAAAAGGTAAAGAATGGAATGCTAGGACCATGGTGGAGGAAAAATTTCCGGCCACAGAGGCAGGCTGGGAGACTGGAGGGACACGGGGACACTGATGGAGTGGACACTGGTGAAGACAGGATTGGGAATACCAGATGGGTGGAATTCAATAATGTATATCTTTGTAATTTTATTATTCATGATGATTTAATTAAGAGAATAATCAAATTTAAAAAAATAAATTGGACAAGTGCTTCCTAGTTGAGCTGCTGAGGGCAGGCTTGGTGGGAGGCCCCACGGGAGCTCAGGGAGTGGAACTCTGACTGCCGCGCAGTGGGGAACGTTTGCTTGAATTGCCAGACTGTAACGTTCTTCATGATGGATAGCTTAGCGGGAAGGAAAATTACCCAAAGCATTTTTAAATATCTTGTCTGCTGACACACAGAATTCATTTGGAAGGAAATGTAGGTGGGGAAAGTAGGAAAAGGAGGAGGAAACAGGGAGCAGCCTAGGCATGTGTAGGGAACCAAGCTTTCCCTGGAAATTGTTCTCAGGAGTCTAGGACTTAAAGTCTGTGCATTGGGTAAGTGCTCAGAACATAAAGGTCTACTTAGTGTAGGTACAGAACCACAAGAGTGCCCAATGTTCCAGGCTTCCCTGTGAAGCTGGTGCCAAAAAGGACACAGGAAAAAATATAAAGCCAGTTTTCCTAAATATACAGGGAATGTAATTCCTAGACATACAGAGAATCATTACTCATTTAGTACTAAGAAGAAATAGGGACAACTATGAAAGTTTTGCAGACTATCACATTTATCCATCTACCTTGTGAAATAAATATGTCATAAAGTATGAATATGTAATAAAATTTTAACATATAAATTATGAATGTAACATACATAAATCATAGGTGAAGTATAATAATGTAATAGATAATATATGTAAGAGAGAAGAAAAGTACCTTCAAGAGACAGGTGGTGGGGGGTTGCGAGGAAGAAATAGGACATTAATGGCAGGAAACGTACACTGGTGAAGGGACGGGTGTTGGAACATTGTATGACTGAAAACCAGTTATCAACAACTTTGTAACTGTGTATCTCATGGTGATTGAATTAATTAGTATACATTTTACTATAAACACTAAGGTATAAATATACACGTGCTCTATTTTATTTTAATACTACACACATATATACTTTATTTTGGAACAGTATTCTATTTATAAAAATATAGCAAATAGAATTTTTATAAACACAATATCAGGTTTTCCCTATTTTATCATCTTAACATACTGTGACACATTTGTTAAAATCAACAAATCAATATTCATACATTGTAATAACTAAGTAAAGACTAAGCTTTACTTAAATTTTATGTTTTTACCCGGTAAATCCAGTTTTCCTTTTTAATCTAGTAAAACTTCTTACTGTTCTAAGGTCCACATTAAGTTTTATGTTACATATTCCTTTCTGTATTCATATCTTCTTGGCTTCGTTTTTGTTAAATGATTGTACCTATTTTCTACAAATTGAGTATATAATTTAACACATGCCATGCAGGTGTCAGGGACACTGTGCGCACAAATACCCACGCACAAATATCCCCAAATATCCCTTAATTAAGACCGGAAATGAAGGGGCCAAAAGGCACGAACTTTCCAGATGTAATATAATTACAAAGGTCACAAATACATCACAGTAACGAGTTGATGATATTGTCTAATAGATTACAGGCTATCAGAGTGAATATAAAAGTTCTCCTCACATGAAAAAAAAAAGATTCAACTATTTGAGATGTTAGCTAAACTCCTTGTTACTATCATTTTGCAGTATGCACAAATATCAAGTCATTTTGTAGGATAGCTGGGACAAAAATAATGTTATTGTTAATTACATGCCAATAATTAACACAAATGCTGACAGTGTTGGGGTCCTTGGGGGAGGAAGATGGGTGCTCTGATGATGGGTGTGGTGTTAAAATTATGTGCATGAGAAACCATTATTAATAGTATTATAAGACATAGAATCTCAATTTTAAAAATATAATAAATTTTTTATTTTTTAGAAAAAGTATATATATTTTAAAGACTGAAAGTAGAAGCAGCTCTTCTTAGAAGGCCATTGAGGGTATGCTATTTATAATACTCTCGTTGAGGGAGACTCAGTAGATTATTAGCTTCTTTGAGAACAAATTTTAGGAGAGGGATGTTTTTCAGGCCTCTCTGAGTCAGTGCCCGAAACAGGGTGAGGAAGTTGGTTTGAGTAAGGATGTTCTGTGTCTGCTTCTCTGAAAAGCAGGGAGTCACAGCACAGATGCCTCTCAACTGTTGCTCAAATAAGCAGCCCACACGAACATCTGGCGAAGGCTGAGCCAGCAGATTCTTAACAGATGGCAAGAATTTTGTCAAATAAAGGAAGGACTGCAGCTTGTTGCTGCCTCCCCCAACAGCAACAGGCTTGCTGCAGATGTTTATAGCCAGCCTTTTAATTTTATTTTCATTGAATTGCTGTGAGATACACAGGTACAAAGCTGTTCATGGTTTTGTTTCAGTCATACAGTGTTCCAACACCCAACACCCATCCCTCTACCAATACACATTTTCCACCACCAATGTCCCAGTTTCCTCCCAGCCTCACCCTCACCCCCAGACTGCCTCTGTGGCAAGCATTTTTCTTCTCTCTCTCTCTCTCTCTCTCTCTCTCTCTCTCTCTCTCTCTCTCTCTCTCTCTCTCTCTCTCTCTCTCCTTTTGGGCATTATGGTTCGCAATATAGTTACTGAGAAGTTATTAATTTTGTTCCTTTATGTACTTTTGGCATGCAGTTCTTATCCAAAGTGATCATCTCCAACCATCATTATCACAGTGGTCTCTTCTCTATCCTGTCTTCTCTCCAAGCACTTGAAGCAGGCTCCCAACTGTGGACCAATCTTTTTAAAGCCAAGCCCAGAACTAGAATTTGAATTGGACACTGAGTTACATTTTCCTATGTAACTTCAAACAATTCAATCAGAATCATACTGAAAACTAATGATTTTAGCCATCCTCACAAAAAATTTGCTTGTTTGTCTGTTTTCAGTGTGCCATGAAGGATTTTTGGAACAAGAAAGGGGAGTACTGTATCAAGGGGCAGGCCAGGAGAAATCGGCACTTTTGGGCAGAATCTTGACATTGGATACCTTCTCCTAAAAGTCAGAGACTGGTGAACTGAGAAATTAAGTGTTGGTATAAATTCTTTCCATACGTAATCACCATATATATGTATATGTGTATATATACATATGTATATGTGTGTATATACATGCATACTGCATGCCAGGCACTGGATGCTTGAAATTGGTCAGGAAAGGTGCATTTTCTCCCCTCCCAGAGCTCTGAGAGACTGGTATCCCAATGGACCTGATGTGTGCTGGAGGTGAGGATTTCAGTATGAAAAGTCAAATGGTACATATAATTGTGACATAAACTTTAGGAGAATTTAAATTGGTCTGCACAGTATATTTAGTATGCTTTATTCCCCAAAGCCTTCTAGAATTATTAACTGAAAAAAATTCCCTAACATTCTGACTAGATTATTATTTTTACTTTGTATACATGCTTACCCACCCTGAAAATTTATTTTTTTGATAATTTTTCCTGGCTTAAACTGGTTAACAATGAACAATGAATCCAGTTAAAAAATCAGAATACATATTCTGATTTTTATATATATTTAAAAATGAAATATATTTTTTTATTTATTTTGAGCCACTTCTAGCTATACTTAGGGCTTATTCATGGATCTGAGCTCAGGATTACTCCTGGCTGGACATAGGGGACTGTATGGGGTTCCAGGGATTGAACTCAGGTAGGCCACAGTAGAAGGCAAGCACCCCACTTTCTGTATTATATCTCCAACCATACATCGGAATATTTCTAATGGCCATATGTCTTTGACAAAAGTCTCTTTGTTTCCCATCCTGTTAAAACAGCAAGCCAAGAATCCTTAGGAGTTAGAAGTCTTTAACTGAACCTGGTGTACATTACTTGGAGTCTCCAAGATTTTATTTAATTTAAAACTGGATATAATAATTGGCTTTGTCCTCATGTATATTTTTGTGTAGATAAATGAATTGATGTCTATAAATATATAGACCCAATGCTTGACGCAGAGTAGGTGCTTAAAAAAGTGGTGCTCTCCGAGATCCCACATTTTGCAAAGCAGTCATATCATCACTTACCTTACAGGTGTTGTGAAGAAAATGATTTGAAACAAGTTCACTCCGGAGTGGGGTGGGTAGTCCCCCCACCCCACCCCAACAGAACCTCGGCAGCCAAAAACATGCAGAACCCAATCGCCTCTATACTCACAGTTGATCTCCACAGGCTCAGGACAAGCCTCATCCATGAGAATGAATCTGCTGAAAAACTCAGGTATGTGGGTTTTGTGACTGAAATATCCAGGCTCTCGCAGAGTTGGGAATGGGTAACCTCACCCCATCTACCCATTCTTCCTGGAGCCTGAAAGTCATGCTCATAAACTGCCTCTGGGGCCATAAAGCTTATTAATAGCCAAGATCCAGAGACTCACAAATAAGTCTCCAAAGAAAGCAACACGCTGTGGGTATGCCTCAGGACCCCAAAGTCACCATCCAGTTAAAAATTTAACTCCAGCTGTATAGCCTTATTTATTTATCTTTTTTTGAATTGAATCAAGTGATATACACATTCACAAAGTTGTTCATGATTGTATTTCAGTCATATAATGTTCCAACACCCATCCCTTCACCAGTGTACTTTTCCCACCACCGATGATCCCAGTTTCCCTCCTGGTACTCTGTCCCACTGCTTGCCACTATGGCAGGCACTTTTCCTCTCTCTCTCTCTATCTCTCTCTCTCTCCTCTCTTTCCTCTCTCTCTCTCCTTCCTTAGGGCCTTATAGTTTTGTATCACCCTACTTAAAAGTTTAGAATTCCTGCAGTGAAACCTCATACTCCATGCCACTGATTTACCAATAGTAGCACACTGCTTTTGTTGGGTGTAAAGTAGAAGGTGACATTTCTGTCTGTCTGTCTATCTATCTATCTCTCTATCATCTATCTATCTATTAGCATACAAGGCTGTCTTAAATAATAGGTTAGTAATCTCTTATACAAGGATTTAATGGCTCCAGGGTAAGATATAGCAATCTTCACATACTTTCCTCCAAGTGTACTTTTATGGATCATTTTTAGCAGATTATTCATAACCAACAATACAAAGTAAATTATTTAGGACATGTTTTGAGGCAGGTAGGGATGGGGTGGGATAATTTGAAAAAAAATGGTTGTGGGAAGGTGTAATGGTGTTGAAATTGGTGTTGGAATATTGAATATAATAAATTATTGTGAACAACTTAAAAAATAAAGAAATTTGAAACCAAAAATATCTCAGCAGAGCTTAATTCTAGAATGTTTTAGTCTCTGCTAATGGGAACACTGAGAGAGGACAAGGGGACTCAGTGTACATGTCATGAAATGTCCATTCAGGGAGCAGCTGCAGGACATGTGCTCACCTCATCAAGGAATCTGGAGGCGATTAGGGTCATATTCAGTTGGCAACACAGATTATTAGGAAACAAAGAGACTTTAAAACACTTGCAATGGCCAGGGGATAGTCACAGAAGATTTACTGGTGTCAGACAAAAATCAGTTTCAAGTAAATTTTTTCTTCCTCTCCTCTTCAACCACGGAAAAGAAGGTAGCATATGAGAGGAAGGAATTGAGAGGGTAGAGAAGAATTCCACATGGACACACTCTTCTACCTAAAAGTCTATGGCAGCCTCATTCAGACTGTGGAAAGGGAGATTTATCTTTAAATATAATTCAGAACTTTATTATTGTGTAGAAATTGGGATTTTGATTACTGAAATGAGGACCATATTTTAGAGGCAGAGATTACTTGAAGATTTTCTTCCCCTCTTTTCTAGTCTGAAAGTGGTTGTGAAAGTCATGTTCCCTGGCCTAGGTTGGCTCTGTGTAGTGAAGGGGAACCAAATGAGTGAGTAGTCGGTGGTGGAGGAGTGGGGGATATTATGACTTTGTTTTATTGATTATTTCTGGGTACTGAATCCTGCTTTTGAAGATTTCTGTATGGGAAGTCTAGAGCATAAAGTTGGATGGATGTGGGAAGAAATTTAGATTTAAGTTTCAGCTTATCTACAATTAACACTTTCCAGTACAAAGTCCTGTTGGTGAAGCTGAGGACACAGGAGGGGGAGCCAGCAGACGAAAGGCGAGAGCTCAGGGAGAATTTTCTCTTAGAAAACCACGTGTCCACCCAGAGGGGAAAGTTTCTGACATTCAGGCCTAAAAGCAACTGAGATATTGATGGTGTTGAGTATCTTGTTCATCAGCAGGTACCTGAGTTGGCTTGTGTTGGTCCCTATGAGCTCACTGTGCTCCACAAGGGAGACAAACTTCATGCTCAGAGAAACCAAATGAGTAGCTTGACATTAAGCATTAGCACTATACAAATATTTAAATTTATATTTAAAATTACTCCATACCAGATACTTTAGTGGCATATCAGTATTCCATGGAGACAAAGCACCATGTACATGAATGAGTGAGAAGTATTACTAAGTATTCTGAGGTATATCTCTGCTGCAGATTCACTATCAGTGTTGAAGAACTCTGGTAAATTTTAGAGCCCTGTAAACAATCCATCAACATGTATAATTGTATGCACAAATGAATTTATGACATGTATAAAGGAATTTATGAAAGTGGCAGGGCTACTTTTGCTGGGTGCACATTCCTTCAAGTTGCTGCTACAAAACCAACACTCAGCAATATTTATTCTTTTCTATTTGCTTATGGCAATAAAGAATACTCTGGATTTATTTTGATTACTAAGAGCAGGAATTAATATATTTCCTTCTAAAAGCGAAGAGTTCATGATAAAAAATTTTTGAAAAGTGGGTGCTATGTCTAGTATGATTTTCCTTTGATGGCATTTAAGTTGTAAATTAGTTACAGTAAGAGATTAACAACTAACAATAATTTATAGTGGTTACAAAAAAGCACCAAAATTAATGTTATATGAATATAGTATTTCCCATTCTTTCTCATATTATCTTATTTTCCACATTGTTTTGAAACCATGGTTGACACCAATAACTAAAATTGATGAGAAAACCATGCATAAGGACAAACAATTGTACTTAGAAAATAATTTATTTGAGGAAAACTTGACATGGAAACTTGACCAAGTGTCCATTAAGCTAACCTTTAATTATGATGCAGTAAAAGATGCATTTTATTTTTTTAAGTCACTTAGAATAAATACTAAAGAAAATATTTTATATTGACTCAGGCAGAATGACAAGGAGTCTTATATTTTAAAAATATGCCAGGGTTCCCCAGCACCGAAGCTGTTTTCTCTTCCGGCCCAGGTGTATGACCTCCCCTGACCTGCCCTTCCTGCACCCCAGCCAGAGACTCAGACCCCGCTACAGTGCAGCAGGGGGTGTGACCTCCACTGAAGTGGGCATGGCCTTTTTGGAGCCGCAGCAGATATTTTTCTCAAACCCGGCAATCTGTTGTTATATCTCAGTTTTCATTACCTAAGTCCGTGAGTAACATCCAAGCTATCCCAAACACAGTAGGCCAATAGGCCACTAGTCTATTCCAATTTCACCAAAATACCAATCAATACAAGCATCTGTACAAGTCTGATATAAAAGAGCACATTCCCCGAAAGCATCACTGGAGGTCTCATGTAAGGAATAGAGGAGGAACATCTGAAAGGAAGAACATGATTCTAGAAGGGTAAAATAAAAAAGTGACCACCATTGACCAAGCTGGTCCAGAATCCTTGTTCGAAACCAGAGGGAATAGGGATAGTGAACGGGAAGGTCACGTCTCATACCACTGCAACAATATGAAGAAACATCGCAAATCCTCACCACAAGGAGAGGACAATGAAAGGAGTCCAGGAGCCTTAGTAGGCATTTCCCACAAACTTGAGCTCTCTGATAAAGAATTCAGAGATAAAATGCTGAAGATGTTCAATGATCTCAAAGAAACGGTGGAACAGATATTTATTAAATTAAAGGAGGGCATGAAAGAAACAATGGAACGGACAACCGAGAAAATACAGGAAGAAGTGAGAGCAGAAATTAAAAAGCTACAAAAAGAAGTGTCACGAATAAAGGATTCGGTAGGTGAAATAAAAAACTCAGTGGGTGCCATCAACAATAGAATGGCTACAGTAGAAGACAGAATCAAGATGAGCTGCAGGAAGCCAACAGGCAGCAACAAAAAATGGGAAGAGACCTCAAAATATGTCTACGGCAAATCAGAGTCCTTGGAGATGATTTCAAGAGGAACAACATTAAAATCATCGGAGTACCAGAAGGACAGGGAAATAATCCCAATGAAAAAGCCACAGTCAAAGAATTTATTGCTGAAAAGTTTCCAGAGCTAGAGAATGAAGACATACAGATTCAAGGGGCCCAAAAATGCCAGCTAAAAGAGACCCTAACAAAAAACTTCGAGACATATCATAGTTAGAATAATGGATGTCATGGATAGAGACACAATACTGCAAACAGCAAGGTCTAAGAAGGAAATCACATACAAAGGAACACCCCTTAGACTCACAGCAGACTTATCAGAGGAAACCCTCCAAGCCCCAAGGCAATGGTGGTATAGGGTGAAAACACTCAATGAAATGAATGCTTCACAAAGAATACTTTATCTGACTAAACTCTCATTCAAACTCTAAGGAATTATACACTATTTTGTGGGTAAACAGCTCAGAAACTTCACAGACTCAAAACCAAACCTAACAAAAGGACTAACGGGGCTATTGTAAGACAAGAAAAACCCCTACAAGCACAACAAACCCTTACAGAAAGATGACACAAAACCCCATAACAATAATCTCTGTCAATGTCAATGGTTTAAATTCATCAATTAAGAGACACAGAGTGGCAAAATGGATTCAGAGACTGAACACAACATTCTGCTGCCTACAAGAAAAACATCTGAATAGTAAGAACAAAACACAGACTCAAAGTCAATGGATAAAAAAAAACCTGCAAACAAACAACTCTCTCAAAAAATGTCCAATACTTACTAGTATTGGACAACATAGATTTCTGGTTGAAAAATATTAGAAGGGACATTGAAAGCCATTTTTTTTATTAATCAAGGGATATGTACAGCAGGAAGAAATCACACTCCTAAACATGTACACACCCAATGAGAGACCAGCAAAATACCTACAACAACTGCTAACAGACCTTAAGAAGGATATTTCTAGCAACACAATAGTAGTTGGAGACTTCAACACCACCCTATCAACTCTGGATAGATCAAGAACATAAAACTAACCAAGGAAATACTGTCTTTGAAGGAAGAAATAGGAGAGGGCTAATAGATCTATACAGGGCTTAATATCCCCCCAAAAAGAATACACATTTTTTCCAGTACACATGGAACATTTTCCACAATAGACCATGTGCTGAGCCACAAAATATAGCTCAAAACTGAAAGAAATTCAAATGATCATCAGAGACTACTTAGGAAGTATGTATGCCACAAAACAAGAGAACCTAGAAGAAATGGATAAATTCCTGGATTCCTATAATCTCTCAAGGCTGAATGAAAAAGACCTGGAATACCTGAATAGTCCTATTAATATCAAGGAAATTGAAAATGTAATCAAAAGTCTTCCCAAAACAAAAGCCCAGGTCCAAATGGATTCACTAGCAAATTCTTCCAAACATTTAAAGAGGACCTATTGCCAGTTCTTCTCAAGCTTTTCCAGGAAATTGAAGAAACAGAAACTCTCCCAAACAGTTTCTATGAGGCTAATATCTCCCTAATGTCAAAATCAGACAAAGACACCACAAAAAAAGAAAACTACAGGCCAATATCCCTGATGAACATGAATGCAAAGATTCTGAACAAAATAGAATTCAACAACTCATCAAAAAGATCATACACCACAACCAAATAAGATTCATCCCAGGGAAGCAAGGATGGTTTAACTTTTGGAAATCAATCAACATAATCCATTTTATCAACAAAAGAAAAGATGAAAACCATATGATTATATCAATAGAAAGCATTTGAGAAGGTTCAGCACCCGATTATGATGAAAACTCTGGCCAAAATGAGTATAGAAGGGACTTTCCTCAATATAGTCAAAGATATCTACCACAAGTCTATGGCAAGAATCATGCTCAATGGGGAAAACCTAAAATCCTTCCCTCTAAGATTAGGGACATGACAAGGATGCCCGCTCTCTCACTTCTATTCAATATAGTACTGGAAGTACTTGCAATCTCAGTTAGGCAAGAAAAAGATATTAAGGGCATTAAGGTAGGAAAGGAAGAAACCAAGCTCTCACTATTCACAGATGATATGATACTGTACTTAGAGAACCCAAAACCTCTACCAAGAAACTCTTAGAAATAGACTTGTATTGTAAAGTTGCAGGCTATAAAATCAATACCCAATAGTCTATTGCTTTCCTATATACAAATAATGAGGGAGAAGTAAATGACATGAAAAAGCAATCCCAAGCACAGTCGTTACTCAGAAAATCAAGTACCTCAGAATCAGCTTAACTAAGGAGGTAAAGGACTTGTACCAAGAAAACTACAAAATTCTACTTCAAGAAATAAATGAGGACATGAAGAAATGGAAACACATCCCCTTCTCATGGATTGGGAGAATTAACACTGTCAAAATGGCAATACCCCTCAAAGAATTGTACAAACTCAATGTGATCCCTATAAGGATACCCATGAGATTCTTCAAAGAAATGGAGCAAACACTCCTGAAATTCATATGGAACAATAAGCCCTCACAAACAGCAAAAGCAGCTCTTGGGGAAAAGAAGATGGGAGGAATCACCCTCCCCAACCTCAATCTCTACCTCAAAGTGGTAATTAAAATAGCATGGTACTGCAACATAGCCAGAGCCATGGAATAATGGAACAGGGTTGAATATCCTGACACACACCCTCAAATATATGATCATCTAAATTTGTATAAGGGGGCAAGAAATGTAAAGTGGAGCAAGAAAAGCCTCTTCAACAAATGGTGCTGGAAAAACTGGACGGCTACATGCAAACATCATGTATAAAAGTCAGATCAACATGGATTAAAGATTTCAAACATCAAACCAAAATCCATAAGGTACATGGAAGACAAGGTTGGCAAAACCCTCCGGGACATTGAAACTAAAGTTATCTTCAAAGATGACACACCACTGGCCAAGCAAGTGAAAATAGAGATAAACAAATGGGACTATCTTAAACTAAGAAAATTCTGAACCTCAAAAAAAAAACAGTGACCAAAATACAAAGACAGTCTACAGAATGGGAAAGGATATTCACTAATACCCATCCAATATGGGGTTGATATCAAGAATATACAAGGCACTGGTTGAATTCTACAAGAAGAAAACATCAACCCCATAAAAAATGGGGTTATGAAATGAACAGAAACTTTCTCAAAGAAGAAATCCGAATGTCTAAGAGGCACATGAGAAAATGCTTTATATCACTAATCATCAGGGAGATGCAGATCAAAGCAACAATGAGATATTATTTCACATCACAGAGGCTGGCCCACATCCAAAAAAAACAAAAGCAACTGGTGTTGGCATGGATGTGGGGAGAAATGGACTCTCCTACACTGCTGGTGGGAATGCCAACTGGTTTAGCCCTTTTGGAAAACAATATGGATGATTCTCAAAAAATTAGAGATTGAGGTCCCATTTGACCCAGCAATACCACTCTTGGGAAAATATCCTGAAGAGGCAAAAAGGTATAGTAGAAATGATTTCTGCATTTGTTATGTTCATTGCAGCACTGTTTAACATAGCCAAAATCTGGAAAAAAATAGAGTGCCCCCAAACAGATGACTGGTTAAAGAAACTTTGGTACATCTACACAATGGAATACTATGCAGCAGTTAGAAAAGATGAAGTCATGACCTTTGCATGTAAGTGGATCAACATGGAAAGTATCATGTTAAGTGAAATGAATCAGAAAAAGAGAGATAGACTTAGAAAGATCACACTCATCTGTGGAATATAAAGTAACAGAATGGGAGACTAACACCCAAGATTAGTAGAGATAAGGACCAGTAGGCTTGTGCCACAGCTTGGAAACTGGCCTCCCATGCTGGGGGGAAAGGCAGCTGAGATAGAGAAGGGAATCCCTAGTAGAGGATGTTGGGAGCACCCATTCAGGTTGAAAGATGCATACCCAAATTTGACTTTGACCCAACATGATGGCCACTTACTACCTCTATTGAAAACTACAACACCCAAAAGTAGAGAGAAGAAAAGAAAATACCCTGCTCCAGAGGCAGGATGTTGTGGTGGGGTGATGAGATGAGAGTGGTGTGAGGGATACTGGGAACATTGGTGGAGGAGAATGAGCACTAGTGGAGGGATGGGTAAACTATCACTGTATGACTGAAATGCAAACACGAAAGTTCATAAGTTTGTAATTTTTTATTAGGGAATCACAGTGATTTTAATAAAAAATTTTTAAAAAATGAATATGCCAGGCTGTGACAGCTTGCCTGC
Source organism: Sorex araneus (assembly GCF_027595985.1). Taxonomy (NCBI): domain Eukaryota; kingdom Metazoa; phylum Chordata; class Mammalia; order Eulipotyphla; family Soricidae; genus Sorex; species Sorex araneus. The sequence goes on from NC_073307.1 coordinate 77,862,833, forward strand.
ACAAACTGTGAAGAATTAAGTCTAGAACTATAACATATTAGTGTGGTGCCAGAGCTTCTTACCCTATTCTGTAGGCATCTTTGAGAAATTCCAGTAAGGTAGACATAGGTAAAGAGTCCAGGAAAATGAACATTTCTTCAACTGGTTGACTGGACAGTCTATAAGACAGTAGCCGGAAGTTTCTGGACGAGTCAGGATGTGGGGCAGAGGATGCAGAGATCCTTGTAGATATGAAAAAATAGGGAACCAGCAATTTGCTTAGAAGGCAAGTACCTTACTCACTGGACAATCTCTTTGGTCCTCAATTACTCTTTTTTTCAATCATGTTTATCTCATGAGGATTTGCCAGACATTCAAACACAGAAGGACAGAAACTCTGTAGTAGTCATATATATATATGTATATATATATATGGACTATAAATATTTAATTACATCTCCTTTCCTTTCATGAATTTTATATCACTGGGATTAGCATCCTTGATTATCTTCAGTAGGTAGTGTCTGCAATAGAAATTGCTAGATGAAAAGACATATTGTAAAATCTCTTGATAGGTATTGCCAAATTGTCTTTCATAGATTATCAATTCCTACCACCTAGGTTCTGGTGATAAGCAATACCATTAGGGTGGTGGGGACCTTGGCTCAAGGTGGTAGAGAACATGACTGTCATGTTCGAGGCTCTTAATTCTAACCCTGCGAACTGTTGGGCTACCTTAACCCATGTTGCCAGGCACACAATACTAGTCAAGTATCACTGAGAAGTGGTCTCAGCTCCATCCTCCAACACTGCAGGAGTGAATTTGGAAATAGTGGATTTAAAACAGTAAATTTAAAAACAATGTAGTTTTTAAATTATTTATTCCTGCTTTGTTGAATCATCATAAAATAAGCATCCAGCTGACAACTTACTCTGATCTAGTTCAACCAGCTGTCTCCTTTGTAAAGCGTAGGGTACCAAACATGTGAAATGGCAGAGAAGCCAAGTTCCCTGGAGGCCATTATTTGTGTCATGATGCACACACCTGTCTTGTTCTATATTGGTTGCCTGGTGACTATTGTACCTAAAAACAAAGGAAAAATTTGTAACATTTACAGTTGCAAAGGCAAAGAATATATCTGAATATAACACTAGGGTAAAAGCAGCAATAAGGTACCAAATATTGGCTTTGATGCTGGAGGGTTAAAAAAAAAAACTTTCTCTGAGCTTTCTCTGAAACATCTGTGGGTATCTGTTTTGTTTAACACTTTTCCTCTGTCCACAACTAAATGAACCTAAATGACGGGCACTGTGAAATCTTTAAATTGACATATGACACACATTCTCTAGAAGGAGACTTTCTATGCTGAGGGACATGCGTGGGAAGGGGCTCAGTGGCTATGTTAACAGGCAGAATTATGGTAGCTGGGGTTTAGTGTGGTGAAATAACTGATAATGAACTAGTGCAAAAAAAAATCACACTAGTGGCAGCTAGAGTATAACTCTGAGATAAAGGTTACTGCCTGAAAGAGGGGTCTTGCTTTTGAGGGGATAGAGATTGTGGACATGAGCTGCTGTGCTGCCAGTACATCAGGAAAGTTTTGTACAGCACCAAAATTCATATTGGTGACAAAATGGGAAAATCTACCTTGTCATAGGATCTTAAGTTCTGTGGGATTTTATTCACCCCGTTTCAATGACAATTTGACTATCAGGGCTTTCTGGTTATCTTAATAATTCTTCTCTAGAGTCAGTGATAAACAAGCCCACCTTTGTGCTTCTAAATTTTTCTGCGTTCTTGGTGTTAAAACTTTCTTAATCACCAGAGGGTATAAGACAGGAACTTTTCTTGGGTATGGGACCTATGAGATAGGACCATTTCTTGACCCTCTTCCTTGAGTTTCCTGGGCTGTTTTGTTGCATGGAACACTCTTAGGATCTCCTGAGAGAGAAAGAGATAGATAATTGAAGAAATAAAAGATAATAGAAAAAGTAGAAGACAGATAAATAACAAGATAATAGACTCTAGGATATAGATGATCCTAACTAGTAAGTGCAATCAAACCACAAAGGAAGGCTATATCCCTGTGGATCTTTAGCTACTATGTTGAGTGATATAAAATTGTTAATATCTAACTATTAATGTCCTAATACACAAACCAGCCAAAAAACTTAAGATATTATCTATGATGATACTTATGATCTCCTCACTTGCAACTATGTCAGGCAATAGCCATGTCAACAGATTCATTGAGTTTAGTTACCTTTTTACCTTTTTATCTTTTTAGTTCACCCTACATAGTGTCTTAATTTTGCTTCAACACTACCTTTTTTCAGAACTAAAATCAGTGCTCTAGAGCTCTTAGCATCAAGGATAAATACATGTTCCTGGATATGAAATCTTTCCTCAAACCTTTCTTATCTCGGGGCTGGAGCAATAGCACAGCGGGTAGGGCGTTTGCCTTGCACTCGGCCGACCCGGGTTCGATTCCCAGCATCCCATATGGTCCCCTGAGCACCGCCAGGGGTAATTCCTGAGTGCAGAGCCAGGAGCAACCCCTGTGCATCGCTGGGTGTGACCCAAAAAGCAAAAAAACAAAACCTTTCTTATCTCATTTTCCACTGTCATTGTCACTGTCACTGTCATCCCATTGCTCATCGATTTGCTCGAGCGGGCACCAGCAACTTCTCCATTGTGAGACTTGTAGTTACTGTTTTTGGCATATCCAATACACCATGGGTAGCTTGCCAGGCTCTGCCGTGCGGACAAGATACTCTCGGTAGTTTGCTGGGCTCTCTGAGAGGGGCAGAGGAATCGAACCTGGGTCGGCTGTGTGCAAGGCAAATGCCCTACCTGCTGCGCTATCGCTCCAGCCCCATTTTCCTCTATTCCCAAATATAAAAACACTCTACACCACTTAAACTGGTATAATTTCATCTCACCATAGACAATGATGAATATCAGCCTGTCTATAACTAATTTTCTATCATCTATCTATTTATCATCTATCATCTATCTCCTATGTCTATCTAATTTTTCTTTTTATTTATCTATAAATTATACATGTTCTGCTTAAGGACATTTTATATTTAATAACCATAACTTTCTCCTTCATATATTCCATTGCATGAGTTTTTTCTACAAATCTATAATTAATAATATGTTCATTTCCTGACACCTAAGGTTGACTCCTAAGGGAATATGGGTTATATATTATATCTGTTTAATAATACGTTCTAATTAGCACAGTTCAGTGTAAATGGCTAGAACAAAAGCATAAATATTGAATGACTGACATTTTTCAGAGTTAAACAGTTAGGTCATTTAAGTAAGAATTGGATAAACATGAACTCAGAAAAGCAACAAACTAGGGCTTTTCCAAGCTGATGGTTTGAACTTTTGACTTCTGCATATTTCCCAGCAAAGCTTCCTGCAAGACCATTTATCTGACATCAATTTTGATTCTAACCACAGTTGCCTGTGTTTAGAACCATTGGTAGATTGTCAAATGCAGGCCCTGCTTGGATTTCTTGGGATATGAAGAAAGAGCTGAAACAATGGCTTTTTGCAGTTTGGCTTCTGTTTATTCTAGCCAAGTACAACCCCTCAGATGAGAGATTCAACTTACTTTGAATCCCATAAGGTATCTTGGACACCGAACAGGCTTACAAACCCATCTAATGAGCTCACTGTAAATGGACCCAGAAACACCAAACTTATGTTTTACTTAAAATAAACAAGCATAAAACATTTAGTCGAAAAGTTCTCAAGGGCAAACCACAGTCGAATTTTAGCATATTTGAAAACACTTGAAAAGCAGTTGAAGACTTTATGCTAATCTCAGGACATTTGCAAAATGCTTCAACATTTTTGTGGCCTTCTGGCTCTTCCAGACCCTCATGTGTACACCTGTATAACCACACTCAAATCCCCAGTGACCAAGATAACTAATCAAGTGAACTAATCAAGGAAATATCAGGATGGGCTGAAGATAGCATGGATAGGTATACGGGGGAGATAAATTTTAAATCTTATGCATCCTTTTCCACCATCAGGTCTGATATTGAATAAATATTTTGCGTTTTGCACTTAGACTTTCTTAAAAGAAAGAAATGCTTTTATGCCAACCGATAGCCCACACTATATTCATGACATCTTACATTACCAGGAGTCTTAAAATCTTTTCAAATAGCACTGTAGCACTGTCATCCCATTGTTCATTGATTTGCTCAAGTGGGTACCAGTAACGTCTCCATTGTTACTGTTTTTGGCATATCGCTTACACCATGGATATCGAATATGTCATGTGGGCAGGAAACTCTTGGTAGCTTGCCTGGCTCTCCGAGAGGGACGAAGGAATAAAAAAGGTCGCCCCAAAACCCAGGTCGACCACATGCAAAGCAAATGCCCTACCCACTGTGCTATTGCTCCAGTCCATACAATTTGTTTTCACTCCTCATAACTCTTTGAAGATTTGGAAACATACATATTTAGGTGGATTTCTGAGTATTAAGTAATCTCAATAGTTTGCTCTTTATTCTAATTTGCCAAAGCTGTCTTCATTTATCTAATTTCTTTAATTTTGCTTCTTATGGAACAGAAAGTGAGTTTAGTCATTAGAAACTAATATCTATTTTTTGCCTCTGAGTTTCATATTTTGGAGATTTTTAAGTGGTAATTATCAAGGTAATAATTACCTTGATATTGAAAAGATCCAAGATGGCACCGGCGCCAACACCATCTGAACCCCTCGCCCTCTCCCAAACCGGCTCACCATCTCACCTTAGACAGTGCGCGGCTCAACACGCCAGGCAGGCAACTCTGCATGTGACCACTGCTGGACATCGCTGGCTGTTTTGTAATATTTGGATGGAGTGGCGTCAGCGGGGCACAGAGGGACACAGCTGGGCCAAGTCGCAGCGCTGTTGGGCATGGAGCCTCCGCGGCAGTGTGCATAGTGGCTCATCCACTACAGGGTGCTGCCCGCCAGCCACCAGGTGACCTGGGTCTCGGCATGGGTATTCGACCTGGCACAGATCCTCTGCGACGGGGTCCTTCTGTGCCAGCTGCTCAACAACCTCCGGGCACATTCCATCAATCTCAAGAAGATCAACCTGAGGCCTCAGATGTCCCAGGTGCTGTTCAGAGATGCAGGCAGTGCATGTTTGTCAGTGTGCGGATCATTATAACATGCCAGCTGACCAAAGGCTTGCTTTCAGTGGACTGGGAACTCGAGTAAGGACAATTAGAGGCCGCTCCAAAAGCCTCTGTCCCTGTTGGAGAGCCTGACAAGCTACCAAGGATATCCCGCTCACATGGCAGAGCCTGGCAAGCTACCCGTGACGTATTTGATATGCCCAAAACAGTAACAGTTACAATAATAATGTGCTCTTCATGTCCCTGGAGCAAGCAGATGCTGTTGAACTGCACTGGCACGTGACATGGACAGATGAAGACCTTACTGGTGCCTGCTGGAGCAATCGATGAACAACGGGATGATAGTAGTAGTGAGAGTAAATTATCAAGGTAAATCTCTGAGTTCACTCTACGCAGCTTAGAAGTTCTAAACTTGTTTGGTTCTGCTGAAAAAATCAGCATAATACTGCTAAAATAACTATCAATTAAAACCTTTGACAGTGGAGCAGATTTTAGTTTAACCAGAAGACAGCACATAGCACAAGAAAATAAGACAAGTGAAAACCTTTTTATTTTTTAACTGGGATGTTTGAGGGATAAAAGAATACAGTGTCGGGCTGGAGCAATAGCACAGCAGGTAGGGTGTTTGCCTTGCACGCAGTCGACCAGGGTTCGATTCCCAGCATCCCATGTGGTCCCCTGAGCACAGCCAGGAGTAATTCCTCAGTGCAGAGCCAGGAGTAACCTTGTGTATCGCCGGGTGTGACCCAAAAAGAAAAAAAAAAAAGAATACAGTGTCCTAAATCAAAGGAAACCTGCGGAAGCATCTGTCAACTTCATGAATAAGAGGGGAGAAAATTTTCTTTACTCTGTAAAAACAAGCTCAAAAAATTTTAATTTTAGGACCTAAAATCAAGTATTTCATGAAACATATTCTAGTTCATGCTTTTAAAAAAATCTGTTATTCTTTCAATTACAAAAGTAACAAATAGTTATTTGGGAGGATTCTTTTATCAAAAAAAGCAAAGGAAACTTAAAGTTACCTAAATCTTACCATATAGAGAACTATAAATAGCTCTTTGCACTTATTTCCAGAACTTTCATTTACAGTCATTTGTTCTTACACATTCTATTTTCCTTTTTTTTTTTTTAATTGTTTGGTCACACCCTGTAGTTACTCCTGGATCTATACCCAGGTGTCGCTGCTTGAGGGATAATATGTGGTGGAAAGGATCAAATCTGGAGAGTTATGTGCAAGGCAAGTGCCTTACCCACTGTGTTGTAGTACTGTTAAAATCATATCAGACATACAGCTTTGGTTATTTTTATCTTGATAAAAATTATTCTTAAATAAGATTTTTTTTCTGAGAATAAGGTTATATTAGAAATGTGTGAATACGCTGTAAGGAATGATGAAATCATGCAATTTGTTGCAACATGGATGGAACTGGAAGATATCCTGTTAAAAGAAGTAAACCAGAAGGACAATACAGGATGATATCATTTATCTGTGGTATGCAGAGTAACTGGATGAGAAGATGCAAAGATTTTTAAGGAGGGGATGACTTTATCACCCTTGACCCCAGAGTACAGAAGGACAAGGAAAGAAATAGAGTGAAGGGGAATGGAAGAAGAGATAGTGTAGTAGCAATAGGGGCAGGGGTCAAGGGGACCCAAGTACATTGGTTATGTTAAGGAAAGATAGAGCAAAGTATCTAAACCACAGCATCAACAACACTGAAATCATGAGTCCCAAACTTGAAAAACCAAATTTAAAAGGTGCCTGTCAACATGTCAGGCTGGGGCAGGGGTCGGGGTAGAAGGGAGGAGAGGGAACCTGGGAACATTGGGAGAGGAAAGTTGACACTGGTGGTGAGGACAGTGATGGAACATTACATGTCAAAATTCCAAATATGAATAACTTTGTAATTCGCGGTGCTAATAAAATAAAATTTTGGAAAAAAGAAAATGAAAACAAATTCTGTTTACTTTAGTTGATAAATCTAATTGATTAATATAAAATAATAGCTCATTCTTCTTATACTATTATTGAATGTGTCTGTTTTTAAAGGGAATATTGACATTGATATACATATTTCCTAGTTTTTAAATATATTAAAATTATTTTTAACTACTAATTGGAATTTTATGTAGTATATGTAAGATATCTGTTTTGAAAATATTCATCTTAAGTTTTACTTGTGTTTATTTTTGTGATTTTTTACAGACAATACTACTAATTGAAGTACAATGCTATTAATCATATGACTGATGCATTTTCTGCGACTGATCTGCATTGAAAGAAGTTTTTTGACAGTATTTTTATTTTCTTCTTTTTAAAAATGATTAGTAAACCATTGATTTATTTTTGTAGGAAGTCAATCATTTTATTCAGACATTAAAATAACTTGTTTAGGGTTTAACTTATCACTTGTATCACTTGTCATCCTGTTGATCTTTGATTTGCTTGAGCTGGCGCCAGTAACATCTCCATCTGGCCCTATTGCATGCTAGTGTAGCCCAGTGGTATCTGCTTGCTCCAGGAACATGAAGAGTCTCAAACCATTCATTCAGGGTTTTGATGAAGAAGTCTGGCCATCTCATTCCTGGGCGGCCACGCGGTCTTTTGACGTCCTGTGGAATCCAGTCAGTAACAGCTCTAGTCTAGAGGTCATCTCTGAATCGTATTATGTGTCTGGCCCAACTGATTTTTGACGCCGTGGCAAACGAGACAGCGTCCCTGATTCTTGATCATCAACAGAGGTCAGAACCCCGGATTATTTCTCTCACTTGAATGAAACGTGATACTCCAAGCATAGCTCTTTCGATTCCTCTTTGGGATACCCGAATATCGTTCTCATCCTGTTTTCATAGGGCCCAGGTCTCTGAGGCATATGTTAGTGTAGGAAGAATGGTGGAGTCGAAAAGATGTGCCTGGAGCCGGAGGTTCTTTGTCCTCTTAACCACTTCTTTGACGTTCTTGAAGGCATTCCACGCTGCTCTCTTCCTCCTGCGCAGTTCTGGTGCCAAGTTGTTCCTCATGTTGAGTTCTTGACCCAGGTACACATAGCTGCTGCATTTGGAGTTGTTCGTTCCATTGAGAGCAAATGCAGCGTCAGGGACTAGTTTGTTTTTCCTGAGCATTGTTTTGGTGAAATTCAGCTGCAGTCTGACCTTTTCACACTCATGGTCGAAGTTGGCCAGCATTTATGCCGCTTGGCTAATATTTGGTGTTATGAGAACAATGTCATCAGCGAAGCAGAGGTGGTGTAGTTGCCGACTGTCTATCTTTACTCTCATTCTTTCCTATTCCAGTCATCGCATGATGTTTTCGAGGATGGCGCAGAAGAGTTTTGGTGAAATGGTATCACCCTGCCTACCCCCTCTCTTTATGTCAATGATCACTTCCATGTAGAATGGTGAGATCCTGGTAGTGAATCTGTAATACAGCTCACAGAGGATCTTGATGTACTGAGTTTGAATGCCCTGTTTGGCTAGGGCTTTGATGACCTCGTCAGTCTCAATAGAATTAAAGGCCATGTTTTAGTCAATGAACATTAGACAGAGTGACATCTTGAACTCTCGCAAAACCTCAATGAGTTTGGTCACTGTGTGGATATGGTCAGTCGTGCTGAATCCTTTTCAGAACCTGGCTTGCTCGCATGGTTGTCCTTTGTCTAGTGTTCTGCCTATTCTATTCAGGATGACTTGAGTGAACAACTTATAGACGATGGACAACAGGCAGATTGGTGATAGTTGCCAATGTCATAGATGTCTCCCTTCTTTTACAATAGAACAGTCCTGCTGATTTTCCATTTGGATGGAACCTTGCATTCAGACAGGTAGCATGTGAAGAGCCAAGCCAGTGTATTGATTAGTACTGGTGGCAGATTCTTCAGGTGTTCGGGTCTGACCTTGTCTGGACCAGGTGCTGTACGTGTCTTTACTGACAAAATGGCATGTTGGATTTCAGAAGGGAGGATGTTGGGTTTAACTTATACTTTATAAAAATATTTCATCTTTTTAGTGGAAGGGACAGTATAGCAGGTAAGTCCTTGCACTCAGCTGAACTGGCTTTGATCCCTCATCCTATATGGTTTTCTGAGCACCTCTGGGAGTAATTCCTGAGCATTGCTGGGTGAGGCCCCAAAACAAACAAAGAGAAAACAAAACAAATTTTCATCTCTTTGGTACCTGAGTTGGGCTGGAGCTATAGCACAGCGGTTGGGCATTCGCCTTTCACGTGGCCAACCTGAGTTCAATCCCTCCGCCCCTCTCGGAGAGCCCGCAAGCTACTGAGAGTATTGAGCCCCAGAGGCAGAGCCTGGCAAGCTACCCATGGCGTATTGGATATGCCAAAAACAGTAACAATAAGTCTCTCAATGAGAGACGTTACTGGTGCCCACTCGAACAAATCGATGAGCAACAGGATGACAGTGGTACCTGAGTTAATTTCCCTTCTTTGTTTTTGTTTTTTTTTTTGTGTGTGTGGGGGGTTACACTCCTGGTAGAACTTAGGGCTTACACCTGGTTCTGTGCTCAGGAATCACTCCAAGAGGGTTGATAAATGCAAAGCAAGCGCTTTAACCTCTATATTCCCTTTCTCTCAATCCAGCCACATTCATTCTTTTTCTTTTCTTTTATTAGTTTTGGTTTTTGGGTCACACCCAGAGGTGTTTAAGGCTTACTTCTGGTTATGTGCTCAAGAACCACTCCTGACAGAGTTTGGAGGACATATAAGGCTCCCCATTAATTATAGTGAAACCTATTTCCTGGATTTTTTCTATAAGTCCTTTTAAAATCATCTCTAGGATTTAAATATTTTCCTCATTTTTCCTCACTTTTTCATTGATTTTTATCACTTGTTTTCTTGAATTATTATTTTGTTCCTTTTAGTAGCACATTTTGGAGTGACCCTGTTTGATTTGCGTTTTGGAACCTCATTCCTTACTTGTCCTAAGAGTTCACGTTTTCACTACCTTATTTCTCTGTTATAGCTCTCCAAACTTTTTTTTTATAATTTATTTATTTTTAATTAGTGAATCACCGTGAGGGTACAGTTACAGATTTATGCATTTTTGTGCTCATGTTTCCCCCATACAAAGTTTGAGAACCCATCCCTTCACCAGTGCCCATTCTCTACCACCAGTAAACCCAGCATCCCTCCCACCCTCCCCTGTCCCGTCTCCCCCCACCCCGCACTGCCACTGTTCTCTCTCTCTGATTTGGTGTTGTGGTTTGCAATAAAGGTGTTGCGTGGCCATTGTGTTCAGTCTCTAATCTACATTCAGCACGCATCACCCTTCCCCCGCATGACCTCCGACCACATTTTACTTGGTGTTCCCTTCTCTGAGTTGCCCAGAATGAGAGACCAGCCTGCAAGCCATAGAGTCAACCTCCTGGTACTTATTTCTACTATTCTTGGTTGTTAGTCTCCTAGTCTATTATTCTATATTCCACAGATGAGTGCAATCTTTCTATGTCTGTCTCTCTCTTTCTGACTCATTTCACTTAGCATGATACTTTCCATGCTTATCCACTTATATGCAAACTTCATGACCTGATTTTTCTAACAGCTGCATAGTATTCCATTGTATAGATGTACAAAAGTTTCTTCAACCAGTCATCTGTTCTAGGGCACTCGGGTTTTTTCCAGATTCTGGCTATTGTAAACAGTGCTGCGATGAACATATAAGTGCAGATGTCATTTCGACTATACTTTTTTGCTTCTCTGGGATATATTTCCAGCAGTGGTATTGCTGGGTAAAATGGGAGCTCAACCTCTAGTTTTGTTTTTTTTTAATTTTATTGAATCACCATGTGGAGGGTTACATAGTTCTCAGGATTATGTCAGTTATACAATATTCAAACACCCTTCCCTTCACCAGTGCCCCTATTCTATCACCAACCACCCCAGTATACCTCCTGCCCCCTCCCACCCCCCCTCGTCCCCGCCCTTGTAAGTGATAAGTTTCACTTTGTTTACACTTTATCTTGGTTACATTCTATGTTTCAACACATAACTCGCTATTGTTGCTGGGGTTTCCCCCAAAAAAGAAAAAGACAGTCCTACTGTCAAGGAAGCATTTGATAGTTCTCCATTGCTGAGAATGTAGAGATATTACGTCCCGCTGTTTGTTACATAATTTTTCTATTTTTTCCCCCCTCGTCCCGCGCCACTGAGTTCACGCCTGTTTAGTAGTCACCACGCTGCCTGACAAAGGTAAAAAAAAAACAAAAAAGATGGTTATTTCCCGTCATCGGCCGGCGTGGGGCTCTGGCTTAGTTGATAGTCTGGTAGAAAGTCTGGAAGCAGTTTCTGGAACCAAAAGTAGTGCGCTGGTATCGGCCCCAGCTCGAGATTCCACCAGCGTCCCGCTGTTCCATACATAATAATTTATTCCCTTGTATCCCATTCCCATGCCCCAAGGTCCGTGTCAACTTAATGGACATCATATTATGGTTAATGCCACACTGCGATTCTTCCCGAGAAAGAAGGATATTTCTTCTCAGCCGGCGTGGGGATCTAGAGAGATGGCTACCATTTTGATTGCCTTCAATATTTCAACAAAAAACTTACTATTCTTGTTAGGGTTTCCACCAAAGTCCGACCCGTTGAAGAGGAATCATTTCATATTGCTGATGATTGGATGATATTAGGTCGCGCGGCCATGGCAGCGGCCGTGCGGTTTTGGGTTTCTGTATAAAGTCCAGGGAGAATTCTGCCTGAAATTCTATCGCTACAATCTTTTACCCTTTTATGGTGCTCATAAGATGGGAAAACCTAGAGAAATACCGGGCCCCCGCAGGGGCAGCCCGGCGGAAATGCTCAGTTCACATACTGCAAGTTGTTCAGTGGGCTGCTGGTGTCCAAAGTAGCTCTTTTGGCCTCCTCGGTCATACTGGAGCGGCGGCAGCGGCGAATGGGCTCAACCTCTAGTTTTTTGAGAATCGTCCATATTGTTTTCCAAAAGGGCTGAACTAGTCAGCATTCCCACCAGCAGTGTAGAGGATGTGGGGAGAAAGGGTCCCTTTCTCCCCACATCCTCTCCAACAGTGGTTGCTTCTGTTCTTTTGGATGTGTGCTAGTCTCTGTGGTGTGTATAGCTCTTCAAACTTAATTTCTCAGCTGGATCATTTATTCTGAAATTGTAAGGCTTTGGATATGGGTGTCAAATTCTCTCTACTGCCAATATCCCCCTCTACCTTTATGACTTTATCTCTCTATTTATCTTATAATCAATTTCCACTATACCACCTACTTTACACATTTATCTTGTTTATTGTTTTTGTCTCTAACACAAATGCAGATAGTTTAATCTATCATCTTCACTGCTTTCTTCCTGTCTTTATAATTCTTACTTCACAGTAGGCATTTTTTCACTGAATGAATGAGTAAAAAGTTAATAGCAAAAATAAATAGTTTAGATGCCTAAAATTAGGAAAGTTTGAAGGGCATGAACCAAAATATTCTACTCCAGTAATGAGCATCTTCTTAAGTTCTTCATTTATATCTGACTAACCACATCTGACCTAGTGCCATATATTATCATGGAGTCCCTTTATCTCCACATTTGCACCAGCACTGACGGCTCTTATTATTTTGAATATATGCCAGACTCTGTGGTGTGAAATGATATCTCATTGTTGTTTTGATCTGCATCTTCCTGATGAAGAGCAATTTTTTAATGCGCCCTTTGGCCATTTGAATTTCTTCTTTGAGGAAGTTTGTTCATTTCTTCTCCCCATTTTTTTGCAGTGTCTTGCCCCTGCACCTGGCTGTCTTCACCAGGCGCCTTGTAGGGGGTGGGTTGAGTTTCCCTCCCCGCCCCAAACAGAGCCCCCACAGCCGAAGACCTCTGGAATCCAGCCATAGCCATGCTCAAGGCTCCTTTCCACATGTTTGGAAGAGCCTCATGCATGAAGGAACCAGCAGAGGAATCCAGATGTATGGGACCAGGGACTGACTCTATAAAACCAACCTCCTGGAACTGCGTGGCCACATTTGCTGCTGCGCAACATCTTATGGCCTAGTTCTCCCTCTTGGAGAACTTGGCAAGCTACCAAGAGTTTCCTGCCTTCATGGGAGATCCTGGCAAACTCCCCATGTCGCATTCATATGCCAAAAACAGTAACAATGATGGGTCTCATTCCTCTTACCCTGAAAGAGCCTCCAATGCAGCACCATTAGGAAGGACGAGTAAAGAGAGGCTTCTAAAATCTCAGGGCTAGGACGAATGGAGACGTTACTGAGACCACTCAAAAAAATCGACTATCAGCGGGATGATGATGATGATGATGATGATGATGGATGATGATGATTTTTTGATGGGATCGGGGGATTTTTTTCTTGTAAAGTTCAATCAGTGCCTTGTGTACCTGTTGGGGTTGGAGTGAGCTATCAGGGCAAGCCCATGTAGACTGTACTGTACAACGAGCAGGAACATAGGGACCCATGAAAATGGGAGAGATTTCTCGTGTATCCTGACTGGTTTGAAGAAACTGAGCATTTTCCCCCTTCAAACTGCCTTCAGAAAATAATTTCAGTGTATTGATAGGGAGAGAAGTTTCCTTTTCTCACAGAAGCCTGGCTGGTCTTTGACATGCAGATCTCAGGTGCTAGCCAGGCCTGATCTTTGACATTGTAGATTCTGGGCTCTGGCCCAGCTTAGTGTTTGAGATGTAGATTTCAGGTTCTGGCCCTGCCTTGTCTTTGGGATGTAAATCCAAGTGCTTACAATCCAAGAAAGGTTTTGGTTTTGGTTTTGTATCTTCTTTCCAGAGGTCAAAATTACTGGCCTGTGGATGCAAGGAAACAATGCATGTGTTGCTGCCTCACTGTTCTTTCTGTAACTTCATTTGATGATGAACCCTTTGGAGGTACCATAATCAATAAAAGGAGGTTTTAGGGCTCTCCACGTTTGTCACAGGTCTGAGAGAACCTGGACCTCCATGACACAAATTTCTTTTGCGTTTCTTGTCTCAGCACCTCCGACTGAATTAATATTTACACAACATATGCCTTTGATATTAACCCCTTACAAGAAGAATTTTGGGTGAATAACCACCTCCCATTCCTAAGGCTGTCTTTGTATCCTATTCACTTTCTTTTGAAATGAGAAGCTTCTTAATTTAATGTAGTCCCATTTGTTTATGTTTTCTTCCATTTGCTTGGTCAGTGTCATTTCATCTTTGAAGAAACCTTTAGCTTCAACATTGCGGAGGGTTTTACCTACATTTTCTTCCATGTACCTCTGGATTCAGGTCTGATGTTGAGGTCTTTAATTCATTTTGATCTGACTTTTGTGCATGGCATTAGATAGAGGTGTGAGCCTTTTTTTTCATGTAGCTGTCCAGTTTTGCCAACACCACTTGTTAACAAGGTGTTCCTTGCTCCACTTTATATTTCATATGCTGAAATATCAAAGATCAGGTTATCATATATTTGAGGGTGTGTGTAACCCTATTTTACTGGTCTGTGGGTTTGTCTTTTTTCCAATATCATGCTGTTTTAATTATTACTGCTTTGTAGTACTATTTGAATTTGGGAAAGATGATGCCTCCCATCTTTTCTCCAAGAATTGTTTTAGCTATTCATGGGGGTTTATTGTAATGTATGAATTTCAAGAGTGTTTTGTCTATTTATTTGAAAAATGCCATGGGTATCCCGATAAGGATAGTATTGAATCTGTACAATGCTTTGGGGAGTACTGCCATTTTACAATGTTAATTCTCTCAATTCATGAGGAGGGGATGTGCCTCCATTTCCTTATGTCTTCTTTCATTTTATGGAGCAGCGTTTCATAGATTTCTTTGTATAGGTTTTTTGCTTTCTTGGTTAAGTGATTACAAGGTACTTGATTTTCTGAGGGACGATTGTGAAAGGTATTGTTTTCATAATATCACTTTTTCCTCTTTCATTATTTGTATATAGGAAAGAAAAGCCACTGACTTTTGGGTATTGATTTTGTAAACTCCCACTCTATTATACAAATCTATTGTTGGTGGGAATACAGACTGGTCCAGCCTTTTTGTCAAACAGTTTTGACATTACTTAAAAAATTAGAAATTGAACTCCCATTTGATCTATCAATACCACTTCTTTTTTTTATTTTTTTTTTAAATTTATTTATTTTTAATTAGAGAATCACCGTGAGGGTACAGTTACAGATTTATACACTTTTGTGCTTATACTTCCCTCATACAAAGTTTGGAACCCATCCCTTCACCAGTGCCCATTCTCCACCACCCGTAAACCCAGTGTCCCTCCCACCCTCCCCAATCCCATCTCCCCCCCACCCCACCCTGCCACTGTGGCAAGGCATTCCCTTCTGTTTTCTCTCTCTAATTAGCTGTTGTGGTTTGCAATAAAGGTGTTGAGTGGCCACTGTGCTCAGTCTCTAGCCCTCATTCAGCCCGCAACTCCCTTCCCCCACATGGCCTTCGACTACAATGTAGTTGGTGATCGCTTCTCTGAGTTGACCTTTCCCCGGAACGTGAGGCCAGCCTCGAAGCCATGGAGTCAACCTCCTGGTACTTATTTCTACAGTTCTTGGGTGTTAGTCTCCCACTCTGTTATTCTATATACCATAGATGAGTGCAATCTTTCTATGTCTGTCTCTCTCTTTCTGACTCATTTCACTCAGCATGAAACTTTTCATGCCCATCCACTTAACTACAAAATTCTTGACCTCCTTTTTTCTAACAGCTGCATAGTATTCCATTGTATAGATGTACCAAAGTTTCCTCAACCAGTCATCCGTTCTGGGGCATTCGGGTTTTTTCCAGATTCTGGCTATTGTAAACAGTGCTGCGATGAACATACATGTGCAGATGTTGTTTCGATTGTACTTTTTTGCCTCTCTGGGATATATTCCTAGCAGTGGTATTGCTGGGTCAAATGGGAATTCAATATCTAATTTTTTGAGAGTCGTCCAAATTGTTTTCCAGAAGGGCTGAACCAGTCGGCATTCCCACCAGCAGTGAAGAAGGGTCCCTTTCTCCCCACATCCTCTCCAACAGCGGTTGCTTTTGTTCTTTTGGATGTGTGCTAGTCTCTGTGGTGTGAGGTGGTATCTCAAAGTTGTTTTGATCTGCATCTCTCTGATGATAAGTGATGCAGAGCACTTTTTCATGTGCCTTTTGGCCATTCGTATTTCTTCCTTGGTAAAGTTTCTGTTCATTTCTTCGCCCCATTTTTTGATGGGGTTGGATGTTTTCTTCTTGTAGAGTTCAACCAGTGCTTTATATACCATTGATATCAACCCCTTATCTGATGGGTATTGTGTAAATATCCTTTCCCATTCTGTGGATAGTCTTTGGATTCTGGTCACTGTATCTCTTGCGGTGCAGAAGCTTTTTAGTTTAATGTAGTCCCATTTGTTGATCTCTGTTTTTACTAGATTGCTTAGTTCCGTGTCACCTTTGAAGATACCTTTATCTTCAATATCGTGGAGGGTTTCACCGACCTTGTCTTCAATGTACCTTATGGTTTGTGGTCTAATGTTAAGGTCCTTAATCCATTTTGATCTGACTTTTGTGCATGGTGTCAGGTCAAGGTCTAAACCCATTTTTTTGCATGTGGTTGTCCAGTTGTGCCAGCACCATTTGTTAAAGAGGCTTTCCTTGCTCCACTTCACATCTCTTGCTCCCTTATCAAAGATTAGATGGTCATACATTTGGGGTTGTGTGTAGGGATATTCCACCCTGTTCCATTGGTCTACGGCTCTGCCTTTGTTCCAGTACCATGCTGTTTTAATTGTTACTGCTTTGTAGTAAAGTTTGAGGTTGGGGATGGTGATGCCTCCCATCATCTTTTTCCCAAGAATTGTTTTAGCTATCCTTGGATGTTTATCAATACCACTTCTAGGAATATACACTGGGAGTCCAAACACACACAGCAGAAACACTATCTGCTCTTTTATGTTCATTGCAGCATCATTCAGAATAGTCAGAGTCTGGAAGCATCTTGAGAGCCAGAGAACAGACATATGAATAAAGAAACTATGGCACATTTACATAATGGAATACTACTCAACTGTTCAAAAAATGAGTTTATGAAATCTGCCTATAAATGGATAGACTTTGGAGGGTGTCATGCCAAGTGAAATGGGTAAAAAGGAGAGGGACAGATGTAGACTGACTTTATTCATTTGTGGGTTATAAGAAAAGTGTGAAACTAATATCCAAGGCCAGGGAAAACAGGCCAAGAGGACTGGTCAGTGGTTGGTCAATGGTGTGGGAGGTGGAGGGTAGTTAAGATAGAGGAGTGTTCATTAGGACAATACTGGTTGGCAATGATCACTTTGGAAAAGAACTAAGTGTTGAAAGCAGGTAAAGGGATATAAAGCATAACCTTCCAGTATTGCAAACCATAATGACTAAAATGAAAGAGAGAGAAGAGAGAGAGAGAGAAGGGAAGAGGCTTCCATAGAGGCAGACTGGGTTGGGGGTGGCTTGAAGGGGTGGTAAGAAAACTGGAGACATTGTTTGGGAAATTATATTGGTGGCGGGATGGGTGTTAGACTGTATAACTAAAATCTAATTATGAATAGCTTCTTAAAGATCTATCTCACACAATGATTCAATAATAAAATCTTTAAATAAATAAATATACAAAAATAGTATTATGAAGTATTGAAGTTTGTGGTTGGTGGGTGATAGTAAGATATAAAAACTTAGATTCTTTATTCTATTTTATTTTGTCTCTTTGATATGAGTGTCTTGATTCTTTAAATCCAAGTCTCTTCTTGCCATGTTTACTTTTTAACCATGATTCAAGGACATAGATGTTAAAGACAAAGTCAAATCTTCATTTACATGCTTGTGCTCCAAAAACAAAAGCAAAACAAAACAAACTGAGATACCCTGTTAGTTCTTCTGGACCATGGAAAAAGGTAGTTCTCTGTACCTGAGAAAGAAGATAAAAATTAAAAAATTCCCCTTTTACACACATCAGATTGGAATGATGGCCCTCTGGATTTTCTTCTAATCATCAATGAAGTTCTTCCTTCCTTCCTTCCTTCCTTCCTTCCTTCCTTCCTTCCTTCCTTCCTTCCTTCCTTCCTTCCTTCCTTCCTTCCTTCCTTCCTTCCTTCCTTCCTTTTTTCCTTCCTTCCTTCCCTCCTTCCCTCCCTCCTTTTCTCCCTCCTTCCCTCCCTCCCTCCCTTCCTTCCTTCCTTCCTTCCTTCCTTCCTTCCTTCCTTCCTTCCTTCCTTCCTTCCTTCCTTCCTTCCTTCCTTCCTTCCTTCCTTCCTTTCCTTTCCTTCCTTCCTTCCTTCCTTCCTTCCTTCCTTCCTTCCTTCCTTTCTTCTTTCCTTCCTTTCTCCCTCCCTCCCTCCCTTCCTCCCTCCTTCTTTCCTTTTTTCCCTCTTTTTTTTCTTTATAAATGCAAGGCAAGCACTCTACTGCTGAGCTACATCTCTGTCCCTGAAACAACCTTTCTTTGAGTCACATATTCCCTCAAAAATAGTCTCCTCTAGATTGATTCAGTCAAGAGGACTCTAACTTGTCCAAGACAACAGACCGAGTATGCTCAGAACTTTAGTCATTCTTTTTTACATTCTAAATCTCTCTTCTGACTCAATGTATCTGCAAATATGAGGACTGGTGAACCAATATGATCTGATACAACAGGAGCTATGAACCTCCTACTTTTCAAAGTAAAGAGATTCAATATCAGGGAATTTGAGATCTGGGATAAAATTGCATTAACTTTTAATTTTTAGTTTGTTCTAGTTTGGGAACATACCTGGAAGTGCTCAGGGCACCATGTGGTTCAGAGAATGGGTCTCTGGCACACAAAAACTTGCATTTCAACCCTTTGAAGTATCATCCTAGCCCCCCCTAATCACACTACTTCTCAGAGGTGACCTAGCCCACAGTTGGTTTCCCTAGTAGACAGGTAAGTTGGTTTCTATGCAATCTATAATTCCCTTTCAGGTAATATCCCTTGAATGAAATGTGTAAAATATTTGTATTCAAGAACTTTTATTTGCATAGTTTATGAACAAAATTGGAATTGTAAGCCTCTTCTGATAACATCAGTCTTTATTGAAGGAACAAGCTTCAATAAAGGTAAAGGTTAAGTCTGGAATCAATATTCTCAAAGAAACCTGGAAACATTTGCCCTCAAAGGGTTACATGTGGTAACTGTCTTTGATTATTTGCCATCATATGGGTTTGTCCATTGTATTTTTGGACAGTGAAAGAATATTAATAAATTAGGGTACAAAGAGGTGAATTTTAGTCTTGTATAATGAAATGCTTTATGTGAAGCTGGGCTGTGGGAAAGAGCAAGGCATCTGCAACTTGTGCTCAAGGCCTTCTTGAAGGGAAGGGGTTCAAGCTTAAAATAATTTGGAGTATGTAGCTTCTGAATTTTTTAACATTTAATATTCTTTTTTCCTTTCTGTACTAATAAAGAAAACAAGCCCAGTCCATTAGGGGAAAACGTAGCTGGTGAAACATGGAGGTCAGGTTGTCCTAATTAGTCTTAGCCACCTAAGTACAACAGGATAATTTCATGTCTGCTCATTTCACACTGAGATGTCCCACTGTGCCTGACAAGTGAGCTGAGACTATAATCTCTCCTTCCTACAATACTTGTACAATTTCCTTTAGAAATTTCCTTTTTGTACCAGAGAGATAGCACAGGGAGTACGTCATTTCCCTTGGGTAAGGATGTCTCAGGCACAGACCTGGTTCAAATCTCTGGTACCTGCGCTCTTCCAGGAGCAAAGAGGCAGGAGTAGTCTCAGAGTGCTGATGAACATGCACCTCTCCTCCCCATCACATCCAATTTCAATGACAAGTTGGAATATAAAGTCAGAAACAAGATTCTTGTACTTAAACATATTAATTTCATAGAACTGCTATGACAGAGGACTACACACTGACTTGAAACAATGCAAATTTAGTCTTTTACAATTATGGAAGTCCTAAATCAAGGTTTAAGACTGTATAGGGCTATGTTGCTCTCAGAGATTCTCACTAGACCCACTTCTTTTTTCTGGCTTCTTTCTGACTTCTTTCTGACTTTTTGCTATCACTGGTCAGTGCTCATTGATTTGCAACTGCATTGACCCAATTTCTGCCTCTGTTGTCACATGTTATTCTCTGGGGTTGCTCTTATATCCAGTGTCAGAGCTTTTACATGAAAGAACTTCAATACATGTGTTTCATACATGTGTGTGTTCTGTTAGACAATAAGCATCCTGATGGAATGGAAGGATCATACTTTCACTTGAGAAGAACCTCATACACGATACATAGAATGATCTCTATGAATTTTGAATAAAAATGAGTAATTTTGTGGCTTCTCTTCCTTTTTAACTCTGCTAAGTCTTTTCCTGAAATACACTATACATACCAAATAGTCTCCAAAGTTTTCTTCTCAGTGTGATTTTAATCTGAATATATTTTCTTCTGGACTGATACTTCTGCTGTCTGTCACAATTGCTGGGATTCATTCATAGATCTAATTTCTTGCGGCAACACTTTCCTTGAGTTCAGAAATATATTGCCTGCTGGAATAAAGAGATGGCTTGCTCAGACTAAGACCAACATCTTTCATTTTTCATCATTTTTTTGGCTTTTGGGCCATACCTGGAGGTGCCCACGGGTATATCTCAGTGGTGCTTAGAAGACCTGGTGGTGATGCCTGAAATAAAACCAGGGAATGCAAAACATGCCCTCTGAAATGCCTCCTAGTCTCCAAAGTATCACAAATAAATGAAATATTTATCTTGCCTGACACTCTTTTCTGACAGCCATGAATTTTGCTTTCTGATTTATCAGTCAGCAATTAATCAATGCCTATTTGTAAGTAGTTCCAGAGAATGTTATCTGATTTCAGAGTAATCACTATCTTTTGTAATTCCATAATGTAGTGGCATTTTTCATTCATGATTTTACCTATTTTTTTGAAATTGTGTCACATTAGTTCTCAATGCCTTTGATCCACTCTTATAAACACTTACATACTTTGTTTTCTTTCATTTGTTTTTAGACTCTTTTATTCAATATTCATATTAGAATTGTATTCTTCACAGAGTAATCCAAAAGAATGGTTCTCTTTCTTAAAATCTCCCAAGTGGGCCTGGATAAATAGTAGAGCAGTTAAGGGACTTGCCTTGTATGTGGTGGACCCAGTTTTGACTCCTGGTCAAACTACCCCATCCTGTCCACCAAGCCTACCAATAATCCCTAAGTGAAGAGCCAGAAGTAGTAAGCCCTGAGCATCACTGGGTGAGACACACACAATATACATATATTGTGTGTGTCTCACCCAGTGATGGTGATATATATATATATATATATATATATATATATATATATATATATATATATAAACACACTCTCCTAAGTTTGTATTCAGGTTCTCCTTTTGAGATGATAAAACTGTCCACTGAAAGCTAGGAAAATGGAGTGACACTTCAATGCAGTCAACTTGATTTACTGTGTTTAATGGGACCTACTTGGCTTTGCTGGAATTTTCCCTATTTCATCACGCTCTTCAGATTTTGGCACCTCAAGTGTTTCAGGAGTGTATTGCCAACAATACCTAAGAAAGGTCATTTCTTTGACCTCATGATTATTATGCAAACTTTTTCAGGGAAAAGATCATATCTTTTATTTAGCTACATATCTTGGCACTACTTAGTACAAAACTGAGCTAGAGGAGCCTCTGAGAAAATCTTTGCAAAACAGTGGATGTAAGAAGTAGAAATAAACATCAGAAGCCCTTTGGCCAGAGCAGCAGAGTTGGGCAGCTCTCTGTAGCTGCCGAAATGCCTGGCTCGTGGCTGATGGACACAGCTCACACCTGGAACTCTTCCCAGAAGGGCCTCTCCTCACCTTGAAGTGTGCAGTGGAAGTCAGAGGTTGCTCAATGAAGCCATAGGTTTCCTAGGAACCAGAGAGCAGTATGTTCTCCTTATGAATAGTAGGTCTTTTTGCTCCTGTGGGAAAAGGCTCTGAACCTGAAGAGGCTATGCCCAAGGACCCTCTGTGATGTTCATACTACACGTTTCCTTTCAGGACAGCATCTAATGATCAAAATCTGTGCTCAGCTCCTCCCTCCCTCCTGATTGCTCATGAGTTTCATATGTTTTGGGTCTGTTTTCTAGTCCCCCACCCCAGTCTCTGCTCAGCAGAACTATAAAAATGGAGATCCTTTCATCTCATCCCCAGCAACAATCCGCCCTGCTCCCTTGATCATTTGGCTAACTTGTCTCTGAACTCAGGCCAAACTGTCTGTCTACTCAGGATTCCTTGTCTCCTCGACTGAGATCAGTCTCCCAGGTGTGGCGGATGATTAGTAAAGAGGAAGAGCTCTGTACACTGTGATTAGCACAGTAATAACAGTGATGTTAATAAGAAGAACTTGGTGCTGACAGTGCACCTGGGCTCTGGCAAAGGGGTGGAAATGCTGTTCCAGGCCAGAGCACTGATCTTTCACGTTTCTCACTTTATCACTGACAGTGCCTCTTCTTATTCTAACCATGACCAGTGTTCATTTTGAAAAGTTTCTTAAAATTAAGAAAAATACAAATAAATAAATATAGTTCACCTACACTTTGCCATGCAAAGTAACCACTATGACTGTTTTGGTGGGTTTTGGTCCAGATTTAGCTGAGTGCCATACTCTCAGATTCACACATCTACATGCTCTAGGTAAGTTTTATAATATACATATATGTGTATTTTGTTGCATTAGATATTATTTTATACATCTGTTCACATTTACACATATAAAATGTATTTAATTTTCCCTTTAATATACTATCATCATCATTTTTTACAACATAAGATACCTTCCATAGTATATTTTCGTACATATTTACAATTATATATTTACTGATGCATTTTGGCATTTTCTCATGGTTGAGTCTGTGGCTTGCTGCTAAAATGTATCATTATGATAATCTAAGGGGGAAGAGAGGAAGTGAAGGGGACCTGAATAAATCATGTGTCTTCTAAAGAAGAGCTGACAGGCAACTCAATTCCCATATGCCAACTCATAAGGTAAAGATGGAGGCTTAAGCATTAGATGAACTGGAGGGGAAAGAAGAACAGCTTTTTGAGTGAGAAAAGGGATTTGGAACAATAATACATTCTTTATTTTTAAATCATTTTTATTGAGGTTTTGGCATTTACAGTACCATTAATTATGCTTCTTATACATGCATCATTCCAACACCAGAATGCCTGCTTCCCTCCACCAATGTCCCACCAATATTCCCCCCAGTCCTGTCCTCTGAAAGCTCAGTTCTATAGATACAATCTCCAGTTCTGATAACGTAGCCCATCTCTTGTCCCATTACTATGCTTCTTTATTCTCACATAAAAAAGACATCTTTTTAAAAATTTTGTCGTAAAGTTGTGACACCTATACACATAGATGAATAAAGCTAAATTCCCGAAATTTCACAAAGCTGTAAATCATTGGTAAGTTTATTTAAAAAAACTGTACATTTTCCTTTTTGCATAGGTGTATATAAATTTGAAAAACTCCACAGGGCCAGATCCACCGAGAGAGATCGGGGAGAGACAGGGAGGAGGAGAGAGAGAAGCCAGGGAGAAGCAGCAGTTGAGCAGTAGATCCAGAGAGAGGCCGGAGCTGGGAGTGTGGGAGATGAGAAAGTTTGAAGATTGAATAAATGGTAACTAATCAGCAACCAGCTTGGTCCTCGTTCTTCCTTCGCCTGTCCTTGACCACTGGCCGTCCCGATCCAGTCCACACACTGCGGTTCCAGAGCACCGAACGCGGGTGGTGAGACAGAGCCGCCCGGAGAGCCCGCGAGTGCTCACCCCCCTCGGCGTTCTTTAGTTTTTTACAGCTGGCGTCCCTGGAGCGGGCACGAACTACCAACTAAAGGTAAGAATAGCGTTCGGTGCACCCTCACTCTAGAAAGTGAGTGGGAGAACAGGATTTTTTAGTGTGCTGTGGATTAGAATCCGAACAGCAATCACCCACTAAGATGGGGCAGATTCTGGGCCTTCCCAAGATCTTTCATATTTTCTCAAGCCAGACTGAACAGGGCAAGCCATTTATGGATTTGATTCAGTGTCTCTCCCGCAGAACAGGAGACCCGGAACTCTGCATTTCCAGAGACCAACTCCGGTCCTGCTTTAAGGTAGCTTATGCAGTTAACCCATGGTTCCCAGACGAAGGAACTCTAGAAAGTAAGATTTGGAAACAAGTTAGGAAAAATGTCTCCAAGGCATCTAAGGAAGGGACTAAGATCCCCGTGGAATTCTGGACTACCTGGGAGATTGTTAATTCTATTCTCCTGTTTTTGAAAAGTGCAGTTGATGTGGAGGAGAATATATGGAATAATACGGCCTCAGCTCCTCCCACACCTAAGTCTCGAAAGGGTTTTCATAGTAAGAATATTTCTGAGGCTGGTGAATATAGATCTACTTCCAGTGCATTAGATGGAAGTGATGCAGGTTATGAGTCTGCTGCCACTTACTCAGATTCTGAGTCCGAGAGTGACTCAGCCAAGCGGCCTCCAGACCGCTCGGGACATGCTCCCAATCGCCCAGTCCAGGCAGAGAAGAAGCAGCATCCATCTTGTCGCAGGTTAAGGATGGATTCTCTCAGTCGTTTCAAACAGGCCTGTGTCTCGTACGGGCCTACATCTCCATACTGTAGGGAGTATCTTGCAGACTGGAGTAAAAAGGCCTACTGGGCACCTCAAGATTTTCACAGGGTTGCTAAGACATGCTTAAGCCGTTCTCAGTACTTGGAATGGAGAATGTGGCTCAGCAAGGAGGCCAAGGCAAAGCTTCAAGGCCTAGGCCATGCTGGACAAAACTTTTCAGGGATTGAGTTGACTTGTGAGATGTTAACTGGTGAAGGGAAATGGCGCGACCCAGAAAGGCAAGTCACCTTGCCTCGTGCTGTTCTTGCTTATGTCCGTGACGGAGCCCTGCGTGCATGGGAGAAGGTTGATGCAGAAGCAGAATTTAAGGGAAGTTTTACTAAGATTGTCCAGAGAGCCTCAGAACCTTATGCAGACTTTGTAGGAAGACTGATGGAAGCCATAGAAATGCAGGTTGAGGGTAAGGAGACTCATGAGCTGTTGACTAAAGAATTGGCCTTTGAAAATGCTAATGAGGATTGCCAGGCCATTCTGCGCCCTATTAAGGAGAAGGAAGACATATTCGGGTACTTGGAAGCATGCTGGAATGTTGGCTCTGCTAAACATAAGGTGCAGGTCTATGCCTTACAGAGACAAGCTCAGAAAAAATGTTTTAATTGTGGAAAACCAGGCCATTTTCGTAGAGATTGCAATGCGCCCCCAAGCCGTGCTACGAGAGCACGTCCTGGGCCCTGTCCCAGGTGTAAGAAAGGAAACCACTGGGCCAGAGACTGCAGAGCCAGACTTGCACCTCCCGGGCCCTGTCCCCGGTGTAAGAGGGGAAATCATTGGGCCAGAGATTGTCGATTTAATTTTGATGCAGTGGGTGACCCCAATTCGGGAAACCTGCAAGGGGGACAGCCCCAGGCCTCACAAAATCAGGGGATGTTCTCAGTTGCAGCCCCTCTCCCCAGTGTGGAGTTTCAGAACTCCAATCAGTAGACTCACTGCAGCCAGTGACAGCAGGAAGCACAGCCTTGTCCCGATACAATTATTACAACCCCTTTTCAGTATAGAACACTGCGGCCTTAAGCCCACCACCTCTGCATTTTCAGTGGACATATGGAATGTTAAATCAAATACAAAAAGGAGGTATTTTCTCAATTGAATGTAGCAGGAAAACTCATTCGAGGAAAAGGCTATGCTTTTGTTTCAACAGATGATAACCCCACTAAGAAACTTTGGATCCCTTTACTTCTTATCAGAAGCAGATTTCAACCACCTGATTTGGATCTCAGACCTCCAGAGTCTCACAACCCTTCAAATTCCAGCTCTGATTCATCGCCAAACTGATTTCAGCTGGAAGTCACAAGGAAAGAAGAGGAGCCAGCGTCAGAGGACCTAGAGCAAAGGCCTCTAGGTCCTTACACATCTAATGAGGTCACATTAAGACCTTTCCTTATACCCCTCTTTTACAGGTTGTGGATTGGACAATGCCAGGTCTACATATTTTTAATTAACAATACTTTATTTTCACCCTTTCCTTGGAATTCACAGGTTCCTGAACGAGAAAGGAATGATTTAACAGGAACACCTTTTCATTTATCTCTAGGATATCCATTTGTATTGGAGCTTTCCTCTGTCTCTTTATCCACAGGCATGGAGACCAAACCCCAACTGTCAAAGCCTCTAATAACTTTAAAGTGTTTTTTCCAAACATAAGCTAGGTTGCACCTAGGACTGCTGAGGAACCAGACCAGAGAATGGCTGCATTCCTCTGCTGAAGTTCTCCTGCCAGAAGTTGTGGTGCTCCTGTTCCAGTGCTCCCTGACTGATCCAGTGCTTCCTGAAATTTATCGGACTTCTACTTGCTGCTCCCCTGAGACTCATTGCTGCTACCACTACTGATGCTGTTACAGGGACAACTCTTCAGTTTTGATCCAGACATTTCATTTCTTCAAACTGTGACTAAATGACTCTTATCATTGGTGACTCTTGTCACCCCTGGACAGTGCAGGACAATTGGACGCTTTACTACAAGCACTGCTCTGGCCAAGGGTCAGACTGAAATTTTACTACAATTTATAAGACTGTATTGTTATTTGAAATTGTGTTGTAATTTGGAATTGTTCCTCATTTTCAAATTTTGGTGTTTTTGTAAAAAGATAAAGGGGGATATGTAGGATAACATAGCCTCAGTAGTTTAGGTTTATTGGGTTACTCCCGTTACAGTGCTCCTATTCCTCTTTGTTTATTTGTAGCTTCTTTCTCAGTGTTCTGTTGACTTGTAAATAATGTTTTTCTCTTCTCCTTGAGTCCTTTGCATAGTTTATTCCGAGCATGTCTTTTTGTATGGACAGAGGAAGACATTTAATATTATGCCTTTGCAATTAAGATTTAATTGGCTTTGAATATTATTAATTCCCGGGCATCTGCTTTCTTGACTGTAGCCTTGGTTGCCCTCAGTTCCTAGCCCTCTTAAAAGGCAGGGTCCCAACGTGGGACGAAGAAGGATCCAGGGCAAGCGGTAAGTTGTGTGCTACCCTGGCATCGAGATGGGCCTGGCCAAAGCGCCTAATGCTTAACTATATGTTAAGAGCTTGGTCATGGGGTGTCATGTCATGATCCAAAAGCAACAACGAGACAGGGCCCTGCTAGGGCTAGGAAAGACTAATCTGGCCTGAGCGCTGTAGTCTGAGATGAGGTGACCCCTGGAGAGCAATTCTAAAAGTTTAATGCATCTCTTGCTATGCCCATACAAAATGATTAATATTGTGAATGCTTATATGTTTGTCTGACAAGGAGAGGAGAAACACAACCTTGGGATTTCATCCTTGGATGGGTCCTGCTGAAAGCGTATCTGTCCTAGAGAATAGGTGTTCTGCTAGTGTTATTGAACTTTTTGTGCCTAGCATTTTATTTTATGGTTAAAATCTGTTCTAAACAAAAAGGGGGGAGATGTTGGAATATTTCCCCTTTTCCAGCTGCCTTCTGGAGTTTTGTCACAGAAACCTAGCTGATCTTTGACCCGCAGATCTAAGGTGCTAGCCTAGTCTTTGGGATGTAAATTTCAGGTGCTGTCTAGTTTGTAGTTGACATGTAGATTTCTTGCTGCAGCCCAGCCTGGTCTTTGGGATGTAAATCCGAGTGCTTTCAGCCCAAAGAAGGCTTGGTTTTGGTTTTGTATCTTGTTTCCGGGGGCAGATCCACAGGGCCAGATCCACCGAGAGAGATCGGGGAGAGACAGGGAGGAGGAGAGAGAGAAGCCAGGGAGAAGCAGCAGTTGAGCAGTAGATCCAGAGAGAGGCCGGAGCTGGGAGTGTGGGAGATGAGAAAGTTTGAAGATTGAATAAATGGTAACTAATCAGCAACCAGCTTGGTCCTCGTTCTTCCTTCGCCTGTCCTTGACCACCGGCCGTCCCGATCCAGTCCACACACTGCGGTTCCAGAGCACCGAACGCGGGTGGTGAGACAGAGCCGCCCGGAGAGCCCGCGAGTGCTCACCCCCCTCGGCGTTCTTTAGTTTTTTACAAAAAACTACTACCCATCCGCCGCCATGCTCCAGGCCGCTTTCCACATGTTGGACTGAGCCTCACGTGTGAGTGAACATATTCGACACATCATAAGACACTCTCTACTCACTTTCCATAATTACCACACCATATTGATTGGAGGCCAGATGAGGCCCACGCCGCCTTAACCCCTCTCGATCTCCCGACCTGGCTCACCATCTCGCCTTAGACAACATGCGGCTCAGCATGCCAGGCATGGAACTCTACACCTGATCCCTGCTGGAACTCTACGCATGATTCCTGATGGACAATCGCTGGCTATTTTGCAAGATTCGAACAGAATGGCCTCGGCAGGAAATGAAGAAACCACAGTGGTGGCCACAGTGTCCCCGCCTGGCCTGGCTGGGCGAAGTCACAGCGCCATTGGAGATAAAGCTATTGGGGCAAGGCGCACAGTGGCTCATCCACTGTGGGGTGCTGTCAGTCAACTACTTGGTGACCTGGGACTCAGCACAGGTGTTCGACCTGGCACAGACCCTCCACAATAGGGTCCTGCTCTGCCAGCCTCTCTACAACCTGCAGGCACACTCCATCAGCCTCAAGATCAACCTGAGGCCACAGATGTCCCAGGTGCTACTCAGAGAACAGGCAAGTGCGAGTTTGTCAGTGTGCAGATTGTTACAACATGCTAGTCGACCAAGAGCTTACATTTGGTAAACTGGAAACACCTCTAAAGGTGATTAGAGGCCGCCCCCCAAAGACTTCATCCCTCTCGGAAAGCCCGGCAAGCTATGGAGAGTATTCTGCCCACACAGCAGAGTCTGCCAAGCTACCTGTGACATATTCGATATGCCAAAAACAGTAACAATTATGGTCATCATTCCCTTGATCCTGAAAGAGCCCCCAGTACACCATCAAGGCTATACTAGCATATGATGGGAACAAATGGAGACATTACTGGTACCCACTTGAGCGAATAGATGAACAACGGGATGACAGTAATACAGTGAAGAGTATAACTAATTCTAAGATAATGCATTCTAAAATTAACAAATCATAGATAAATTCTCTTAGCCCTTGCCAAATAAATGGGAATTGGGTCCAAGAAGGAATATACCTAGATAAACTAGCAATCCTGCTCACCCAATTCTGGGAAGATAGGGCGACTAACTCATATCATGAAGTACAAGTGGGAGATCCTATTCCCATGAAAATACAACATGATCCATTTTCTGGGAGAAAACCAGCATAGTGCAAAAATTACTTTCCTGCAGGTCAAATCTCTAACAACATAAATAATGACTGATTCTGCTTTACTATTACTTTATTTCTTAGCTAGATAGAAAGGATCCAGCTTTCTAAGGTGTTTGAAAGGGGTGAGTCTTCAAGAGATGTGAAGAATCTTAGTGGAGAGGGTGAGTAGAAGAGGGATGTTTTAAAATTTGTTATGATGGTTATAACTTTCAATAAAGTTATGAATGAAACTAAATTTTACACTTGAAATGGATTACCTTTATGATGTGTAAAATATACTTCCAATAAATATACTTAAAAATGTAAATTAAAACACCCACCTTAAAAACAGTGTAGTGTGGAAAGAGAAAGCATACATTTCAAAGGCTTGAATAAGAATAGCTTGGGAAGTCAGGAGGACTTGAGGAAAGCAAAATGGTGAATGTGGGTCTAATTGTGGTGTCAGAGACAGAAGATTTTTTTACTACCTTACTACCAACAGAAGCTCAAAGAAAAGTTGAGTCAAGAAACATTGATTATCTTAGCAATAATCAACACCAATAATCATGTCAGCTTGCACTGTTTCCTTGTCAAATGGTGTGTCATTTTCCAATTATGTTCAGTAGTCATTTATCTACTGTTACAAAGAACAGCTGTTTGGAATTAGAGTATGTTTTGACCTTTACTGGCTGTGTGACTTTGGGTAAATAACCTTACCTTGTGGGGATGCCACATGTAGAGAATCTGGGATAATGACTGGTTCTTCTGAAAGGTCTGTTTAGCTGTAATATTCTTCTATGTCCTGATTCAAGCTTTAAAATGGCTATGAAAATTCTATAGTCAGTCTTCTAGATTCACTTATGTCCAAGTACAAACATAAATTACTTTATTGATGCACTCATAGTTAAATTGTGAGACTAAAAAAATAGATTTGAAAGAAATTTGATAAATAAATTACCTAAAACTCCTTGAGGACATAAATTTTCTTATTTTGTTTGTTTTGGGCAATAGCCAGTGCTCCTCAGGGTTGACTCCTGGCTTTATGCTCAGGCTTGGAGGCCATGTGCTGACTGGTGCTGGGGTCAAGGAAAGTGTGCAGGGAAAGCACCTACCTGCTCTACTATTCCTCTGGCACTGACAACATAAAACAATTGCACAGTGCATCATCCTTACTTCCTTCTTAAACCAAGCCTTGATACCTTTCTAACTGAATCCCTTTAAATCTCAGAGAAACGGTTGTCAGTAACGAAAACCCAGTTAGATTGAGTTGTTAATCTTTTAGTGCTACCCAATATTTAAAAGAAAAATTTTGTCCAAATTTTGTGACACTAATGATTTTCTCACTGCAATGTTAAAGGGAACAACAACAATAATTTAGGGGATTTTAGCTGAGAAAACAGAAGGTTGGTGGGTAGAGACTCAATTCCGTTCCATGAGCCCATGATGAGCTTACGAATTGCTTTCTGTGCTGGCTGTGGCAATGGTGCAGACTTTACACATCTCAGCATTTCTCTTTGAAAGGACTTTATAAGGAGGGCACAGGTTAACTAGACCTGTGATACTTTTTTTAACTAAAATAATTTGAGAGAGTGAGAGAGAAAGATGTTAAAGAGAGAACACGAGAACCAGGAATTTAGTGAAGGTTAAGGTACTTGCTTTACATTCAACCACAGCAATGTTGAACTCAATGTTCAACACACACATTATTCATTGGTGAGTCCTCGGTGAATAATGTGCTACAAAATTTTTTATAAAAGAAATTCTGTACCTCAGGTTGATATTGGGCAGATATTCACAATGAAGAATGCACCTTTATTTACAATAAAATAAAAGAAAGGAATTTCACACCATAAGTTGAGATGTGAATGACCCTCAGAAGGAGAATGTTACAACTTTACAAAGGTGATTTTTTTTATAGTAGGGCTCTCCCAAGTTGCTACAGCATTCTTAATTCTTGAAATTTTGATGGTTATCTTCATATTTTTATTATTAATTTTAATTTCTCTTGAAGTGTTTTCTTTTCTCATGGGGTACATCTTCAGAGAAGGAAAATCTCCAAACCTTCTCTGACTGATGCTTCATTTTCTCCATCTCTAGAGTTCAGTATTTGTATCTTGAAGGATATGGAATTTCTGCTCCAAGACAATTTCAGGGCTATTGACTAGGCAAGTTCTTAATTTTATTGTCACTGTCATCCCATCGTTCATTGATTTGCTCGAGCGGGCATCAATCATGTCTCCATTGTGAATTGTGAGACTTGTTACTTTTTTTTTTTTGAAATATCGAATACGCCACGGGTAGCTTGCCAGGCTCTGCCATGTGGGCGAGATACTCTCAATAGCTTGCCGGGCTCTCAGAGGAGCGGGGGAATAGAACCTGGGTTAGCTGCGTGCAAGGCAAAGGCCCTACCTGCTGTGCTATAGCTCCAATAATTTTATTATTTTCTAAAAAACTCATTAATAATGGATTTCTGCTATCACCTCCCTCCAAATATTTTGCCTACTTAAATCTAAAAACGTGTTCATGGGTGAAGTCCCACCTTCTATAGCTACTTTCTGCTGGCACATAGCAGTGAAAAGGAAGAGAAATCTCATGCTTAGTATTAATATGGCCCAGACATTGGTTTACTGGTTTTTGAAGTAGACATGTTGTTCTTTTAGTTGGTTATAGGATGCAGCTGCAGCATCCTCTATAATCCTGTGGGAAGGAGTACTGTTTGTCAGAAAGGCTGGCTCAGCATCTCAGAATAAAAGAGTTCAGAATGAAATGCAGTAGGTAATTCACAATGCTGTTATGCAGATATATGTAAATATATTTTAGTTAATGGCCCTTTGAAGTATTACTTTTACCCTCAAACTTATAGTCTTGTCAAGGACTTTGCATTGTGCTGCCTTAAAAGCCAGAGAAGTTCTTTTATTTTTAAACTTGAATGTTGTTACATGCTGCACAATAAAGCTCAATACTTTGCTCTATCAATATTTCTGTTTGCTTTCCCATAGTCCTTTCTTGGTAGAAAGTTGTGGTGGCTGGGCGGCCCAAATCACTTGTAAAAGGTTAAGTCACAGAACAGAATTTTTAATTCCAGTTATGCGTATTTGGTGGTGATAGTGATGGAAGTGGTGTGCGTTGGAAGGGGATATACCTGGAGGACAGGTGAGTCTGAATAATGAAAATGAGATAAATAATTCCTGTTCCCCATGTCTCCTGCTTCTTAGGGGGCTGAATGGAGATATTTTCCAGTTTGTAAATAATTACATGTCAAAACAAGCTGTTTCAAATGATCAGTTCATTTGGTTCTTAATTCCTATATTCACTTAACCCACGTATTAACTAATTAATTTTCTTAATAATTTCTGACATTAAATTGGTTAATATTTCTTGACTGACTAACACACACATCCAGATTTCTCTTTGACTCTGAAAATGTAAAAGTGAATTTAGAACACACAGCCTTTTTTTCTGTCATTCACTAAGGGGAGATAGAAATAAAAATCTAGAATTTCAGGAAGAATAAAAATCTATAAGGATAGGATTATCACTGAGCTTATAATGAATGCAGCAAAGTGTGAAGTGATTAATTGTACTCAGAGAATATTGGGGGAATCATGTGAATCAAATTTTTAATTTCTTTGACCACTGAATAAAGTGATCATTTTGGCATGCTTGCACATGTACTTTATCTTTCTGGTGGATGAAATATTTGAGTTTAGATGGAGAAAGCATTTCTGAAGAGTTCTAACTTCTCTCACATATACAAACGGTTTCTCTCTCTCTCTCTCACTCACACTCACACACACACACACACATAAAGGACTTCTAAAGAAAGTTAACTGTTATCTTCTATGGCCGCACTGTATGGTTAATACATACATGGAAATACATCCCCCCTGCTCATGAATTGGGAGAATTAACATCGTAAAAATGGCTATATTTCCACAGCACACTATACAGGTTCAATGTGGTCCCTATAAGGATACTCATGACATTTTTCAAAGAAACTGATCAAACACTCCTGAAATTTATATAGAACAATAAGTGTCCACGAATAGCTAAAGCAATCCTTGGGGAAAAAAGATGAGAGTCATCACCTTCATTAACCTCAAACTCTACTGCAAAGCAGTACTAATTAAAATAGCATGGTATTGGAATAAAGATAGATCTGGAGACAATGGAATAGAGTCAAATACCCTGGAACAGACCCTAAAATACACAATCACATAAACTTTGATAAGGGAGCAAGAATTATGAAGTGAAGCAAGGAAAGCTCTTTAACAAGTTGTACTGCAAAACTGGACAGCAACATGTAAAAAATGAACTCTATCTAATGCCATGCATAAAAGTCAGATCAAAACATATTAAAGAGCTCAACATAATATGTGACTCCATAAAGAACATGGAAGCAAACATTGGCAAAATCCTCCATGACATTGAAACTCAAGGCATCATCAAAGATGAAATATCATTGACCAAGCAAGTGGAAGCAAAGATTAACAAATGGGACTACATTATCCTAAGCTTCTGCAACTCCAAAGAAATAGTGACTAGGATACAAAGACAGCATATGGAATTGGAAAGAATATTCACTCAATGCCCTTCAGGTAAGGGGTTAATATCAAAAGGCACTGGTTGAACCCTGCAAGAAGAAAACATCTAATTCCATCAGAAAATGGAGCGATGTAATGAACAGAAACTCTCTCAAGGAAGAAATCTGAATGGCCAAAAGGCACATAAAAAAACGCTCCACATCACTAATAACCAGGGTGATGCAAATCAAAACAGTAATGAGATATCATCTCACACCACAGAGACTGGCACAAATACAAATGAACAAGAACAACTAGTGCTCGCATGGATGCGGGGAAAAAGGGACCCTCATTCACTGCTGGTGGGTATGTTTACTGGTCCAGTCTTTTTGGAAAACATTATGGACATTCCTCAAGAAACAAAAATTGAGCTCCTATTCTCCCCAGCAATTCCAGCTCTGGGAATATACTCAGGGGGTTCAAAAAACACAGAGCAAAAGTGCCACCTGCACTTGTATATTCATTGCAGCACTATTCACAATAGTCAGAATCTGGAAACAGTGAGCGCTTGAGAACAGACATATGGATAAAGAAACTATGGTACATCTACACAGTGGAATGCTGCACAGCTGTTAGAGAAAATGAGGTCATAAGATTTTTCTATAAATGGATAGATAGACTTGGAGGGTATCATGCTGAGTGAAATGAGTAAGAAGGAGAGGGACAGATATGGAATGACTGCATTCATTTATAAGATATAAAAAAGTATGAGACTAATATCTAAGACCAGGAAAAATGGGCCAAGGATACTGGTCAATAGCTGGTCAGTGGTGTGGGAGATGGAGAGTAGTTAAGATAGAGGAGGGTCCACTAGGACAATATTTTGGCAATGATCACTCTGAACAAGAAGTGAGTGTTAAAATCAGGTAGAGAGATATACATGATAACCTTTAAGCATCTGTATTGCAAACCATAATGTCAAAAATGATAGAAAGAAAAAGGGAGAGAGAGAGAGAGCAGAGAGGTGCCTGCCATAGAGGTAGATTCGGGTGAGGGGGTGACTTGAAGAGGTGGGAGGAAACTGGGAACACTGGTGCTGGGAAATTACACTGGTGAAGGGATGGGTGTTGGAACATTGTGTGACTGAAACGCAATCATGAACAATTTTGTAATGCTCTATCTCACTGTGATTCAACAAAAATAAAAATTAAAAAAATATTGCATAAACAGTACATAGGAGTGCTCGCTTCGGCAGCACATATACTGAACAGTACATAGGAAAATATAAAATATAAACTAAAAGTGAAAAATATGATGATGGAAATATTTCTGGATTTGATTCTGTCTATCTTGTCCAGTTTGCTAGTAAACATTTTTTCTTTAGCATCTGATACATACTACTATACTGCTAAATCCTAAAACATATACTGCAACATCTGAGTGATGCAGAGAGACAGTTTCTTTCATGCCTGAATCTTGGGATATGTATCCTTTATTTATTACATCTCTTTCCTCCAACCTTTCATCAATGCCCCTTGCTTTCTAGGGACTCACCAGCTGCTTCTTCATTGGTCGAGTTTCTGCTCTAATTAGATACATCACTAATCATGCTGTCTTTAGTTAGTTCCCTGCAGGGGTTTTAAATAATGTAGCTACATAGGTTGCTCTAAAAGCAGCTTAAAAGACTAAAATTGGGCACCCAACTGTGCAACAGAAGCAAATCCTGAAAATTCACAAAATACTTATGCTTTCAAATCTGATTCTTCCTGTCCTCAAAGGAGGTTAAGATAAACTAGACTTTTGATGGTGATCAATAAAAAAAGCTTATACTTCGGACAAAGTACAATGCTATACACCAGAAACATATAATATTACAGAATAGTATGAATTCAAGACAATTTTTTTAAAAAGAACAAATATTGCCAAAGAATTATTTTCTTAAAAATAAACAAAAAAATCAAATAAACCAAACAGTTATAGTCTAAGGCTGAAGGGGAATGAAAGCAACTGGAAGCTTGCTTTCTTTTCAGGTATAAGCTTAAGAGAACTTCTCAGGGCTTAATATTCAATTTATTTCATGATTTTTCTCCTGAATTATTGAATTATATAATTATATTAAATGAAAGTCCTACACAAATTTGTTGGGTCTTAGGAGCACGTCTGATGAATGGGGCGGTGAGGAGTTTCAAATTGAAAATGTAGGCAAGAAGTTTCTACCCAGCTACAATGAACCTAAATATCTATGTCTCGTCTTCTAAGAAAGGCAGTTGTACTTCATAGGGGCCTCAGTTAAATGTGGCCCTCACTGTTGAATGAAGAATTTTGGTAGGTAGTCTCACAATGGAGGCGTTACTGGTGCCTGATCGAGCAAGTTGATGAACAACAGGATGACAGTGAGAGTGATCAGTGTAAATCATTATACAATCACCACCTCTGTGGCCCTTTGCATTCCCACCCCTTCAAAATACAAACTGCTCTCATCTGTAAAATTGCTGCAAAACATTGTAACAATTGTAAATTTGTAATGAAGATATTTGGAGCATATACTTGGAGCACATTTAGTTATTTTCATCATGACCATTCATAAACTTTCATTTTGCCAGTGCCCTTAGCACACATTTAGGTTGCTGAATAGAGGTACTGACTCACTGAAGCCAAAAAGGACACAAGACTGAGAAAGACATCAGACGGCAATAGAATAATTTATAATGGGTGGCTGTCACAACAACTTGAGGAATCAAAACATGTATGTGACGTGCAAAACCCTATCAACAATATTAGTTTAAACAACAGTGCAAAATATTATACACACATATATGTATACATATACATAGAGAGAGAGAGAGAAAGAGAAAGAGAGACTCATAGAAGCGGATGGCAGGTGAAAGGCTAATAGATGGGGTTGGGACATTAGTGAAGGGGAAAGGATCAGTGTTGAAACATTGTTTTCCTGAAACCAAATCATGAATAACTATAATTTCATGATAAAAAAAGAAATAACATACTATAGAAATGATCCCTGAAAGTATATTCTATGATAAAATAAAGGTATTTTCAAAGATGACACACCACTGGCCAAGCAAGTGAAAACAGAGATAAACAAATGGGACTATCTTAAACTAAGAAGCTTCTGCACCTCAAAAGAAACAGTGACCAAAATACAAAGTCAGTCTACATAATGGGAAAGGATATTCACCCAATACCCATCTGATAAGGGGTTGATATCAAGGATATACAAGGCACTGGTTGAACTCTACAAGAAGAAAACTTCCAACTCCATCAAAAAATGTGGGGTGAAAATGAACAAAAATTTTCTCAAAGAAGAAATCCAAATGGTTAAGAGCAACATGAGAAAATTCTCTATATCACAAATCATCATGGAGATGCAGATCAAAACAACCATGAGATACCACCTAATACCACAGAGACTGGCCCATATCCAAAAGAACAAAAGCAACCAGTCTTGGTGCGGATGTGGGGAGAAAGGGACTCTCCTTCACTGCTGGTGGGAATGCTGACTGGTTCAACCCTTTTGGAAAACAATATAGATTATTCTCAAAAAATTAGAGATTCCCATTTGACCCAGCAATACCACTCCTGGGAATATATCCCAAAGAGGCAAGAAGGTATAGTCGAAATGACATCTGCACTTGTATGTTCATTGCAGCACTGTTTAAAATAGCCAAAATCTGGACAAAAAATAGAGTGCCCCCAAACAGATGACTGTTTAAATAAACTTTGGTACATCTACACAATGGAATACTATGCAGCTGTTAGAAAAGATGAAGTCATGACCTTTGCATGTAAGTGGATCAACATGGAAAGTATCATGTTAAGTGAAATGAATCAGAAAGAGAGAGACAGACATAGAAAGATTGTACTCATCTGTAGAATATTAAGTAGCAGAGTGGGAGAATAACACCCAAGAGTAGTGGAGATAAGGACCAGGAGGTTTGCCGCACAGCTTGGAAACTGGCCTCACATGCTGGGGGGAAAGGCAGCTAAGATAGAGAAGGGAACACCAAGTAGAGGATGTTGGGAGGACCCATTCAGGTTGGAAGATGCGAACTGAAAGTAGGGTATAGACCGAACATGAAGGCCACTCAATACCTGTATTGCAAATTACAACACCCAAATGAGAAGAACAAAAGAGAATGCCCTGCTGCAGAGGCAGGGTGTGGTGGTAGGGGATGAGGTGGGGGTGGTGAGAGGGATACTGGGATCATTGGTGGAGGTGAATGGGCACTGGTGGAGGGATGGGTAAATGATCACTGTATGAGTGAAATGCAAACACAAAAGTTCATAAATTTGTAACTGTACATCACAGTGATTCTCTAATAAAAAATTTTAAAAAAATAACATGTTTTCAACACATTCTATCTATATAGGAATATCTGAATACAAGTGAACCAAATCATAAACAGAAGGCTGCTTTTCCAAGGTGGA
Source organism: Sorex araneus (assembly GCF_027595985.1). Classification (NCBI taxonomy): domain Eukaryota; kingdom Metazoa; phylum Chordata; class Mammalia; order Eulipotyphla; family Soricidae; genus Sorex; species Sorex araneus. Next base: position 77,901,252 of record NC_073307.1, read on the forward strand.
GCCAAAGCCAAAGAACTTAATAAACCAGATGGTTAAAGAAAAATTTGATTTTCTTCAGTCCCCAAATTTTTTTTATTAAAGAATCATGAGTTTCAAAGTTAGTCATAGCTGGATTTTTGCTATACAGTTTTCGATATACATCACTGATCCTGCCACCAGTGCTTCCAGTGTACACCACCACCCCGCCCCCCCCCCAGCCCCAGAATGCCATTTTGACAGCCTTTTAAGTTTGGTTGTAAAAGTTTAGGTCTCATGGGTTTTCCTGTGTGGGCAAGGACATTGCCAGTAAATGCTGGTATCTCTCCCCTTTTCTCGTGTTTTAAAGACAGACCAACTCTGGTGTTGATTGGAAGTTCTTTTAGGTATATAAGTATACTTAAAAGTATTAATAGTCGGAAGTTCTTCTGTCATTTCTGGGACATTTTTAATCTGTAATTTAATTCATCATGTGCTAATTTTAGAATGTTATCTTCATATGCAGTTTATTTTACCTAATTTACTGACATTTTGGTGGTCAGGATTCTAGATTGTAAAAAAGATGGAATCATATTTTATTGTAATTTTCAAGAAAGTAAATATTTTCTCATTACCTGATAAGAAAGTATATTATTATAGTTATGTGACTTACGGTGAAACTAGTGATATCATCAAAATATTTTATTTTTCCCATTCACTGTCACTATATCATTGTCATCCCATTGTTCATTGATTTCCTTGAATGGGCACCAGTAACATCTTCATTTGTCCCTGTCACGTTCTATTGAAGCCCAATGGCATCTGCTCTCTCCGGGAACAAAAAAGAGCATGTTGTTGTTACTGTTTTTGGCATATCAAATATGTCACAGGTAGCTTGCCAGGCTCTGCCATGCAGGAAAAAAATAAAAAAATAAAATAAAAACAAAGAGGTTGTGTGTCCACAAATGTGGCTGCATGCTCCAGGAAAAATTATGTTGGTCTCTTGGCCTTAGATCTTGGCCTTTGAGGAGATTACATTGGCATCTGGGTGGAGGAGGTTAGGTCCTGATCTGAACAGGCTTGGACATCTCAGCGACAGGTCCCACATACCTGGACTCCTCAGTCCCATTAAGACATGCTAATTGAGTTTCTGCTATGTGATAGGTATTGTTATGGACTCATGTGTCTTTTTTACTACATGAACTTTGCATTATAGTGAAAAAGAAAAACAGCAAACATCTATAAACTATGGCACAATAGACTTTGCCATCCTGGTGTCCCTTAAAATACAATCAGAGAGCAACTATTGATCTCATATAATTCATATCAACCTATCACCAGAAGCTATCTGATAAATTCAAGCATCTTTATTTTTTGGGTTGGGTACTCTAAGGACCATGCTGTTCATTAAATAGGAAGAGGGAAGTCAGAACTCTAAACACAATAATAAAGCATAGAGTCACCGAGTCAATATGACATTATCCATTAGGGAGAGGATAAGAACTATGGGGTATATTCAGTAAGAACACTGAATCAAGTCACCAGGATTCAGTGAACTCCTTAACTAGCAGGGAAAGTCCACTATGGCCACAGGAAACTAAGTACTACACTGGGTGTTGAATCTGCAATATTAGCAGTCAAAACACAGCATACTGAATCACCTACCATACTTCTGGTAATCCAGAAACTTTTGTCTTTAACACACTAACTCCTTGTAACAGAAATCTACCCTACTGTTCCAACCCTGCAAAGAGAGTGACTTAATTACAAATATTGCCATTTCAGAAATCTTTCTCAGGTGTAAAGGACAAGATTTTGGGTACATGGACTATAGAACTCCAATGATTTCCTTTACAAGGAATGAATGATCCATGTGGTTATTCAAGTCTGGATGCTGAGTGCAGTCGTGAAGTCTGAGAGGTTCTAGCAGATGTGCTGGCAAATGTTATATTTTCTCACTTCCATGCTAAGTCATGGCCAAGACTTTGGAGATACACTGGTCTCCAGAACACCAAGGAACTCCCTCACAAAAGAGAGGTAAGATTCATGTGGTGATCTGAAGCTTGGTGCTAAGACCAGGCATTGAACATCAGCAATTATATAAGGCAAAGTGTGGCATACTGAGGTTAATACCCCATTGGAAATGCAAGGAAATCTGTTTTCCAGAATCAGTCCCCAATGCCAGTAGATACAGGTGTTTGTTCATTTGGGGAAGACAAAGGTATTGAGTTCAGATAAACAATGGGTCTGATAAAAAGAAAGAAAAAGGTAGTAAATGACTCTATACCTAGGCAGCTAGTTTCCATATGTAACAGTTATTAGAGGAAACTCTCACAAGATTCATCTCCTTATCCTCCATCCCAACTCTCACTCACACACAGATAAGGTCTGAGGAGGGGAGAACCCTGAAAGCCAAGGTTTAGCTGGGAAAACTACAGAACTACATTGAAAGTCCCACACTTATGAGAATGAACTATGTTAAAATGATTGTAAACAATAAGTATTGGTGAACTATGGGTAAAAGATAATTCTGGCATACTTTTGGTAGGGAGAGATGTACAGCTGGAATGAGCAGAAGCAGTGAATTTAGTGTGATGGCACTAGAACTCTGGAGTAAGTGCAGTGAGACATGTGTGCTTATAGGGTGTAAAACCACACTCCTAAAATCTTAGAATATTGTAAGTCAATCAAGTCAATGCAATTTGTTAAAAGTTAAGTGGTAACAATAAATGAAAATAAGCAAGTTATGATTTCAAGCAGAAACAGAATTAACTGAAGATTTTATGATGTTGACTAAATACTAAAATGTGTTACTTTAAGGACTTTTTCTCTTGAGAAGATGACAATTAGGTGTTGAGAAGTAATTAGTTCTTCAAATATCTCAGATAGATGCTTCAACGAGGTGGAACAATTTTGTCCAAATTTGGCTACTTGTTCAAATAATATAAAGAGATAACAAGGAATAATTTAAATTTTGAATGCAATGAGAAGGAAGTTCAAGAGTTCTAGGCAGAAGGAGATGTAAACCAAGATGTTTAACTTTGTAAACTACAGTCTCTGATGTGTTGTTTACAAAGAATGCATTTAATGTTATATGGAGTAGGGAATTAAAGGTAGAAGAAAGGGCTAGAGGATAAAGTAGTTAGGCACTTGCAGCAATTAGACCTTCAGCATCCCATATGGTCACTTGAGTCCCATTAATTTTAGGAACCAAGGACCACAGGACAAAGATTTGTATTCACCCTTTTAAAGAAACCTTATATATGGTAATTTGAGCTCCTACTAGTTGATTTAAAAAATAAAAATGAAGCAAACAAGAACATTGTGAGACATGCCTTTTTTTTATCTCCCTAGATGTTCTGAATCAAAAGACTTTAGGTCAAATATATGCAGAATTGGTGCACTGAGAAGCTACTAGTCAAGAAATTTCTATTTTAGATAACATTAGAATAGTAAGTCAAAGGCTTGATTGAGGTGAGAAATTCTTGTAGAAGAGAAGTCTGCAGCCTTTGGGTAGAAATTATGAACATTTAAATCAACAACTACTGCTTAGAAGAGAAGCTTTACTCATGAAACCTCCAATATGACCCTAAATCTCTCTGCAGAAGATTCATATTTTATACCCCTATTGGAATAACAGGGTTGGAGTGATATCCTAGCGACTAGGGTGCTTGCCTTACATGTAGCTGACCTGGATTCTATTCCTCTGCCCCTCTCGGAGAGCCCGGCAAGCTACCAAGAGTATCTCTACCGCACGGCAGAGCCTGGCAAGCTACCCTTGGCATATTCGATATGCCAAAAACAGTAACAAGTCTCACAATGGAGACATTACTGGTGCCCACTTGAGCAAATCAATGAGCAATGGGATGATAGTGATACAGTGATTGGAATAACAGAAACTCAGTTATATTTATTTTAAAAACTATCCCCACAAATCTCATTTCCAATGGTTTTGGGTCTTCGTTGTCTTATTAGTTGAGTAAAAGTAGAGAAAGAGTGTGTAGATGTTTGTGTTTTTTCTTTGTAATTGTTTATCTTGCTTGGGATTTTCCTACCACTGTTTCTACTGTAGGTCCTGGAATATGTATAAGGTCTATGGAAAACATGTGACCTGTCTCATAGTTTGTGGGAACATCACTTTAAACTCTTTTGAAGGCTGGCAGAAAGATTGGGAGGATGAGAACTAAAGTCATCTAATCTAGACACTGCAAAGAATAAATTACTGCTCTCCACACAGCTCATGACCTTGACCCCATTATATATTTGAAATAATTGCCTGTGAGTTTGGCAGTGGTGTCTAAGGGAGAGTTAAAACAGAATTTGCAAATGAATGGTCTGCTCACCCTGATATATAGTTCAATTTCTTAAGATAACTTTGCAATTCATATAATAACAAGTCTGAAATTCCTCCAGAGCAGCCAGCTCATTCAGAAAGTCATTACATGACCTCCAAAATTGTACTGAATGATCATCTAGCTAGCTAACCTACTGAATGAAATTTTATACAGTGGCCAAATATTTCTATTTGATACATCTAGCCTGAATTGAATACTGCTTAATTTTATAATATTATTTTTGCTAAATATTTTTGTTTTGTTTAATGGTTTTTTGGCCACACTCAGCTATGCTTAGGGCTTATGCTGTTTTTTTTTAACTTTTATTAGTGAATCACTGTGAGGTACAGTTACAAGCTTATGAACTTTCATGTTTGCATTTCAGTAATACAGTGATCGTTTACATCCCTCCACCAGTGCCCATTCTCCTTCACCAATGTTCCCAGTATCCCTCCCACCACCTCCACTCCAACCCCTACCACCCCACCCTGCCTCTGCGGCAGGGCATTCCCTTTTGTTCTGTCTCCTGTTGGATGTTGTAGTTTGCAATAAAGGTATTGAGTGGCCAATGCTGGTTTTACACTTACGGTTTACTCCTGATGGTGCCTAGGGACCAAGTGAAGTGCCAGGAATCAAACCTGGTTCTGATGCATGCAAGGCAAATGTCCTACCCACTGTACTTTTTCTCCATCCCTCTTTGCAGATTATTTTTAAGATTGAATTTTAATTTTTGTTAGGATAAGAAGTATTACTAGAAGTAATTTAGTAGTGATTAAAAATTCAGGATGATAAAAATAAAATCTTGCAGAATTAAAGTAAAATCAGACAAATGTATAATTATAGTTGACAATTTTTACAATTCTCTTTCAATAGCTTATAGACTGTATAGAACAGTATATAAGAGTACAGAAAATTTGAACAATTAAAATTTAACTTAATGTAGCTGACATGTATAGAATTATACTCAATCATAGAGGAATTTATATTTTTTTCTGTGGACGTGGAATATGCATTAGGATATTACATTTTATGATCCATAAAGCAAGTCTTAATAAAGTATTGTACAATTGAGAGTACATTAATAGAGTTTAAAGGAGTTAAATGAGAATATTAAATGACAAGATTGCTGGGAGAAATCAAGATACTAAGAAAACAGACTGTAGATATGGGTAAAAAGAGAATTTCTGAGAATTTTGAAAATATTTCAAACTTGATGATAAAGAAAAACAGTACATACTAAAATATGAAGGATGTAGCAAAAACAGACTGGAGCGATAGCACAGCTGGTAGGGTGTTTGTCTTGCACACGGCCAACCTGGGTTTGGTTCCTCCTCCCTCTCAGAGAGTCCAGCAAGCTACTGAGAGTATTCTGCCTGCACAGCAGATCCTGGCAAGCTACCCTTGGCATATTCGATATGCCAAAAACAGTAACAAGTCTCATAATGAAGACGTTACCGGTGCCCGCTTGAGCAAATCGATGAGCAACAGGATGACAGTGCTACAGTGCTACAGTAGTAAAAGCAGTTTTTTGTAGACCATCATGGAAATTGATGGTCTACATGCCTATATCAGAAAATAACAATTATTTAAAATTAATCCCTTAGGTTCCATCTTAATGCACCAGGGGAAAATAACAAGTAGAACAAAAAACATAAACTCAAAAGCTAGTGAAATATAAACTGAACTAACAATAGAGAAAAACTATTTTCTCTATTCACTGTCACTGATTATTTGAAAAATCAATAAAATAAAAATTAAAAGCCCTCAAAATAACTGGTAAATGGAAACTTCTTTAAGAGACTTATTAAGATGAGAGAAACTAAAAATGGTGTATATCATGAAGAGGACATTTATATAAAGGACATTTTAAAATTAATTCATTCTTTTAATTGAATCACTGTGAAATACAAGATTACAAAGTTGTTAATGATTGGGTTTCAGTCATACTATATTCCAACATCCATCCCTTCACCAATATACACTTCCCACCAATATCCCGAGTTACCCTCCTGCCCCACTCACCCCTGCCTGCCTCTATGGAAAGCACTTTTCTTGACAAAATATTTTTAAGAAGATAATAAGGTAATATTATTATCTTATGTAATCCCCATTAAATAATTTGAACAATTTAACAATTTGAATGAAACATTTTGGGAAAGACTAAAATTGCCAAAACAAATGAAAATTAATAATAAAATATGCATAAAATTAAATCTAATTCAAATACAAATCGTTCCTCGAAGAAATTTTATACTATTTGATTTTCTTAGTAAATGATCAAAAACAGTTAAGGGAAAAAAGAAGAAACATTTGTACAAGCCATCTGAGAACTTAAGGTCAGAATACGTCTGATTCTGTAACCAGATAAGAACATTGTAAGAAGACAACACACTCATGAATCTTCCATTAACATTTCAATCTTCCATTAAAATTCTTAAATAAATATTGACAAATTGAATCTAGAAATATATACATAATAATACTAATAATAATTCATAGTGTTCAGTGAACTTTCCCACAAGGATTCATGATTAATTCAACACATAAAATTCAATTAAAGTCACACCCACTACCTACCCCTCACGTGCCATCTAAGCTCTTTGACCAGTAATGATTCAGAGACTCAGAAATAAATCTCATGAGAGATCAACAAGATGCAGAAATTCTTCTAAATTAACCCCATGCAAGGCTGAATTATCCAAGGTACCCTGAAGAGGGTGCATGTTAGCTCAACATCCACCCAAACAGAGTCCCAGCAGCTGGAATTGTCTACACTCCACAATCATTGTCATGCTCCCAGCTGGAACTTCAGTGCTCAGGATGAGTCTCATCCAGAAGTTAATATGTTGAAAATCTCAGGTATTTCGGTTTTGTGATGGGAATCACCAGGCTTTCATGTAGTTGGGAATGGGTTACCTCCCCTTATCTCCCTGTTTTTCTGGAACCCCTGGTTGTCAAGCACACACCCAAAATACTAATCAGTGAAAAATTTAACTCCATCTGTATCAATCACCTTGTTAAAAATTTTGGATACAGAAGCATGCAGACACATGACATCTCAACTCCACAACACTGATAAACCAGAAGTAGCACACCAGATTGGATGAGATGTAATGTAGAAAGCATTGAATTTTGATTAACAAAATATTAACACAGAAGTCTCAATCTTTAACAATATCAGTATACAAGGACTTAATAGCTCCTTGGGGAGATACATTATCTTCTCTAACTTTCTTCTGAGGAAACATTTTTTTGCTCATTCTTTCAGCCATTATAACACGCAATTATAAATTCATCATCATCATCATCATCATCATCATCATCATCATCATCATCATCATCATCATCATCCCATTGATCATTGAATTTCTCGAGTGGTCTCAGTATCGTCTCCATTTGTCCTAGCCCTGAGATATTAGAAGCCTCTCTCTACTCGTCCTTCCCAACTATGCTGCATTGGAGGTTCTTTCAGGGTCAGGGGAATGAGACCCAGCTTGTTACTGGATTTGGCATATGAATACACCATGGGGAGTTTGCGAGGCTCTCCCATGTGGACAGGAAACTCTCGGTAGCTTGCCAGTTTCTCCCAAAGGGAGTAGGCTATAAGCTTTCAGGAGCTTGCTTTTAAGTCTCTGGATGTTGATGGGATTATACGGTGCCAGCTCGGGGGGCAGTCCCTGGGTGTGACTGCCTAGCTACTGGAAAATGGGAAATCTGGGTGGAAGAGGCCCAGTCCCGATCCAGGCCGACTTGGAGATCTCAGCCCCGGGGTCCACACACTTGGGTTCCTCTGCCGGTACTTTCATGTGTGAAGCTCGTCCGAACATGTGGAAAGGAGCATTGAGCATGGCTGTGGCTAGGCTCCGGAGGTCTTCGGCCACTGGGAGCTCTGCTTTTTAAAAATTTTAATTATGATTTGTTTATAATTTAGTTATAAATTAAATTAAATTATTACTAAATAATTTAAATAAGTTATTAAGCTTGCTATAGGGTCAGGCTTAAGGGGTGCTTGGGAAAAATTGGAGATAATAGTGGTAGGAAACTGCAATGATGGGAGAATTTGTGTTGGTATATTGAGTATCTATAACAAATCACCATGAACAGTTTTGTAAACCCAAGTGTTTAGATAAGATGTAAGGAGAAAAAAAAATTAAAAATATTAATTAGAAGGGCCAGAGAGAGAGAGGGTACAGTGGGTGAAGCAATTACCTTGACATGGCCAACTCAGGTTCTTTCCCCAGCACCACATATGATCTCCCAAGCCCTCCAGGAATGATTCCTAAGTAGTGAATCAGAAGTAAGCCCTGAGTACAACTTGGTGTGTCCCCAAAGCCAAAATAAATTCTAAAAATATATAAATCAAAACTAGTTAGGATACTTTTTTTAGTGAAAAAACAGGGAAAATATTTCATGATCAACTCATTGCAAAAGTAAATTTAATTTAAAATACATTCATGGGAGCCAGGGATGAAGTTCAATGGTAGAGCAGTTGCCCTGTGTGTCTGAGCCTTGTATTCTATTCCTGGCACCACAAAAATAAAATAAAAGACACTTAATGATAAAGACTTCCAGTAGTCTAAATTATCCTGATAATGGATAATTTTTAAAAACCCTACAGTGAAGATGTTAAAAATGTTAGGAAAAGAAAAAATATGAGCACTGTGCTCTAAGATTTTGAGTAAAATAAGTAACTACTGTCCTCAATTTTGAATTTATTATTTCCTACTTCTTTCTTATGATATGTATGTATTTTAAACCAACTATTTTACTTTTCATATTTCTAAACTTTATATGCCACCTAGAGTTCTGAAGATTTGCATCATTTTGCTCAGCATTATTTCCTACGTTTCTACATTTCCTACAATTCCTACATCCATGCATATTTTTATATAGCTTTGGTCAATCAATTATTCTGTGTTTTGAAGTGGAGCAAAAACATATTTCAGATGTATCACAGTATATCCAGTGACCTCTCAATATTTACTTTGAAATAAATACATAATGTCTTGATAAGAACTAACAATTTAAACAGTACGTAAGACAGAATTGCAAAAGGTTATCAACACTTTCAAGGGTTGCATTCCTTTCTGTAGCTGACAGAGTTGCTTGGTCTCTGGGTTGTAGATAGAAAATAAACATGCTTTATTCTCCCCCAACATCTTGTCAGAAACAGATGATTTGTGGTAATAATTTATATGTCAGATTAAAATTTCAATAAAATATTTTCTGACACTTTGCACATATGGCTGCACAAAAGTGGTTTTGACTGAGAGAAATATTTCTGTAACACCTCAACACCTTCTACAAATAAGAACTTAAAATAGGCAAATCCTGTAATCCTGCTCTGAGGAAGAAGAGAATTATCTAATTTTATATGTGAATGAATCTTATACATAATATAGTTTCTAACAAATGAGGAAACTGAAAGAGCGAGAACAGAGGGAGAGAGAGACAGAGAAAGTGAGAGAGAGAGCAAAAGAGACAGAAAGAGACAACAATAAAGCCATAAAGGTTATGAGAGGTATAGTAAAGACCCCAAGCGTCTTTGGGGTGAATGATCATCTCTAGATATCTAATTAGCATGCAAATAAGTTACATTAGAGAGAAAATGTATGAACCTGCCAGGATCATTAATACAGAATTACTTTTATTAGCTTGAGTTACTGTTACCAAGCAGAGAGCAGGCCTGAAAGAAAGGTTGCAGAAGGGTCAGCTTTGATTATTTCTTCCACCTGTCCTGTTGTCTAAGAACCTAGGTTGGGAGGAAATATCTAGAAGAAGATAGTGGAATGTCTGCCTTGGAGGCAGATAAATCCCTGACTCCTTTGAAGGTTAGAGTTTGAGTGGGAGCTTAGGGTGGGGATCTATTACAAAGGAGAAAAAAATTGAGAAAAGTTTGAGGTTCGAAAACCGTGTAATGTTTTTGTATGTCTGCATGTTACTCTTCATATTTTCATTTAGTATAAGCATTAGACTCAGATATCTGCAAAAGACTTTAGTGTTGTTTTTTTTTCCCACTCACTATATTATTTCGTTGTCATTCTCAAAACCTCTGTCTTCTTCAGAGTCTCCATCACTTCAATGTTGGGGTTTGATAATATTTAAAACTAATTTACTTGTATTGTTCTACCTTTATCCATAGAACTCATCCTTTGCTTTAAACTCATTCTGTCTGCTGTCTCAGACTCTACAATAGCTCCTCGTTATTATATGACAAGTTAAAATCTTTCTGCTTCTCAGATAAGGTATATTAAAATATTAACAATGATAGCATGCATGTTATCCATTCATGGTTCTATTGTTTTCAAAGTGACTTCCATCATATTTCTTCTAGTCTACTGACCTTCTTCTGCTAACCAGCTCAAAACCGTTGCTGTGGCCAGCTGGTCTCACTAATTTATCTCATAACCTGGCCTTGCACTGCCAGCCATCACATCTGGGAGACTCTGCTTAACTAATGCTCCTGCACAGCAGAAAGCCAGGAGGCCCCTCCCCTCCCAGCTGGCTCACCCCAGAGCCTGTTTTGTCAGCTGGATCTTTGTTGACCTTCATGATGATATACATTTTTTAAAAAACCTTTTTAGAAGCCAATAATAACTAATTAAATAAAACAATGGTAATTACTATTTATTAAGTGCTATGGAATACAGACACTATTCTAAGTACTTTACTTGATACTTTATCTCATTTACACTCCCTGTAGACTATAAGTTAGGTCTTATTACTATTATTACCCCAATTTTACAGAGAATATAGCTATAAATAGCTAAGGAGATATTGAAAACTTGGTCTAACTCTAAACTAATGTCAAACCAGACATTATGATGTACTAATTACATGACATAGTAATTAGAAATGACATCACTCATTGTTTTGCCCATAAATGTCTAATTTCCTTAGAGTGGGAACTTCTATACCAGTTGCTTTATCTAGTGCAGGCAAGAAAATTCTAAGAATGTCATTTCTCTATATTGGTTGATTTTCTTCCACTTAATGGTAAGTGTCATATAGATGCTCCTTAATTCCACATAGAAATGACAGAATGCAAATAAAGAAATACTCTGCATAGGTACAAATATTTAATACTTTATTCTAAAGATTATGAATGGTTTTAATAGGACTATAACAAAACTCAGTAAATTTAATTAATCAAACTTTTTCTTTGAGAACTGGAGAGATATCCCAAAGGGCTGGAAAGCATACTTTGCATGTGGAATCCCAGTTTTAATCTCTAATACCACATGGTCCCTCAGCACTGCCAGGGGCTACCATTAAGCAATGAGAAGGGAGTTATTCTATAGCACCACCAGCTGTGAATTCCCCCTTCAAAAAAAAAAAAACAAATAGGCAACAAGCAACAACAACAAGCAATTTATTCCCTTAAATAATTTTTATTAGTTGCTATATATTAATTTAGGGTATTTAAATTAATATTACATTCAAGGATAGATTCAATTAATGCTACATTAATATATAAACTCTAAAATCTCGGTGGCTAAATAAGCATAGGTTGATTTCTGGCCCAGTTATAAATTCACTTAGAGAACCATATATGAATCTGGAAATTCAAAAATTTCAACATTTTTCTAACTCAAGGTTCTGACACCATGTGTTTTCCATAGACACAACTCCAAAATAGCTGTCAGGGAAGTTTAAAAGCTTTTTAATTCCTGAGCTCACACTTCATTTTCTAAAGTTAGCCACACCGTCCATCGTCCTGTTTAAGCACAGTCTCCTCAGCCCAGGTGACTGGGAGGAAGACTTGCGGAAAAGGAGAGTCTTTATGGTGAATCACTCAGCCTCTGTCTCAGCTCTCAGGAAGTGTCCATGAAAAAGCAGATTCTAACAAACAGGACATGCCAGAGGTCCTGGATACTTAAGAGGGGTATAAGCTGAAGACAGGGTGTGGATGAATATCGTTACAGAGTACAATTTCCATCAGTAATGGATTCCTCAACTCTCCATCTATACTCTTCTCTCATTTTTCTCACAGTGATTACCAGAAGAAGTGTCTGAATTTCTAGAAATTCAGTTTACATTCTGTGGTTCAAGTACAGATAAACTTATTTGTTTGTTCATTTAATTTCTCGCAAGTTACTGAAATCCTGCTGACCACAGTGCTTAGGTGAGCTGAAGGAGAGGCTGCTGCCTCTCCTTTGGAATTAGACCATTCCTCTGGCTCATCTATCTTTTTGCCTAGGGTTAACATTTTTGGCTAAAAAAATTACAAATTGCTACATGGCATGGGCCTCTAAGGTTACTCTTAAGTAATCAAAACCTTACAGATCAAATTTTTGAACACTCCACTGTAGAACTATAATTTGGGGAGGGGCTTCTTTAAATTACGTGTATTTTTGAATTAAATATAGCAAATATGTCCTTTGGTCTCTTCATAGATTATGCCAAAGCAATGAAAAAGGAAAAAAAAAAGTTTTATCTGACTTTGTAGTTCTGTGGTTTATGAACTCCTTCATTAACCACTGGAAATAACCAAAGAATTAATCAACAAAAGATGCTTTCTGAAAGCTGAGATACTGTTGTAATGTGGACTGAGTGGGAAGCACAATTGCTATACAAGTAGCAGAGTTTTCACTCCTCATGCAGGGAGTCAATATGACACATTTGCCTGTATGAAGAATAGTATTACAAGGCGGTTTCCCGGCCCAGGAATTTGGAAAAGAATAACATACATGAAATTAGCAGAATCTAATTTATGTTGCCTTTAGTTCAATTTCCCTCTGCATATCTTTTAGCATGAGCATACTAGATTTGATTAGCTTATAAATACACCCCCCACCCCCCAAGTCATTCTGTTGGCTTGCTTGCTTTTTTTATTCACCTTGCTATTGTTCATCGTGACACTTTATTTAGATAAGAAAATGCCCTTAACAAAACAACAAAAGAAGTTGATGATGACACTCCACGGAAAACATTCAAAGTGAGTATGTTCAGGGCAATTTAGAAATCAAGAAAGCACTAAGATAAAAATAAATCATTTTTTCCACATTACTGAGGTCATTTGCATGGAAACTACATTCCTAATTGGTTTAACTTGGCACTTCTCATATGTGCTTTATGTCTTGTCTGCATCTTCAAAGACTTTTATGAACAATGGGGCTGATTCTTCCACAGAACTCCCGTTAAGCGTTAAGTTGCTAGATGGTGAACAGCAGTCTAGCAGGTAAGTTCCCTGCTTTGAGTGCATAGCTAGTGGCTTGAGGTCCACAGCAGTGTTGACACCCTGTTCCCTGGTCAGAGCCCAGAAAGTAATGTTGGGTCTTTGGAGGTTGGGGAGAGATGTGTCACTCTCGGCTATAACTAGGGAGAGGAGTTTACCCGTATACATGCAGAGAAGCCCTGAATATAAGGAGGATCAGGGCTGACATGGAAAAGAATGTCTGAGTGAGAGTGGAACAGAGAACATGAGGTGGGCCAAGACAATGCTGAGATCTAGCTACTGCCAGTCTGAGACTATTTTCTGCAGGGCTTTGTGAAATGTGCCAGCTGCATATTTCTCGATGGTGTCTGATATTCTGCCAAGCATATAGACATGAGCTTCTGCTTTAAAATACATGTAAAATATGACTTTCTTAATATTGTACAAGAACAAAATTCAGCTGAGTAAACTCATATGAGTAAAGATCTAATTTTATTAAATAATTCATGAATTTGGTGGCATTCCATCTAGCAAATAGAAGGGAACTCCAAAGAGGTATGTAAGTTGTAAGGTTTTATAGGAAAGAGGGAGCAAAGGAAAAGGAAGAGAGCTTATTTAAGGTGAGTCTCTTGCTTTGGGAGTAAGGGTGTGCTAGAGAGGACTACCTCACTAGTGCTGATGAGGTATTTCAGCTAGCATGATTGAAGATTACATTTCTTTGAGAGGCTTAAATTAAAAATTAAGTTAGTATAAGTCCTAGTTGGACAAAATAAAATTTAATACAAGTGAGTCAATTTGGTCTACCTGCTTATTTTTAACAGTGTTTGCATATCAGAAAATACTATCCAGCTTTCAAAGAAGAAGAAAATTCTGGCACGTTACAACATGGACAAACATAAAGGAAGCTCAGAGAAATTAGAGAAAGAGACTACACCTGACTACACTTGTATAAGTAGCTGCCAGGACCTGGGAGAGGGGGTAAAAGTAATGGGACAGAATTTTGGTTTTTCAAATGGAAAGGGCTCAGGTGAGAGATGGTGATGGTTGCCCAATATAATGAATGTATCACTGAATAAGAACACTTTCAAATGGTCTGGGTGGTAATTTTACACATGTACATTTTGCCATAGCTAGAAAAAACAAATCTCTTTCTTTTATTTTTCTTGGTTTTGGGGTCACACTCAGAATGCTCAGGACTTACTCCTGGATATATACTCAGGAATTATAACTGGCAGTGCTCAGGAAACTATATGGAGTGCTGGGTAGTATATCTAATCTGAATCAGCTGCACATAAGACATTACTCACTTTATAATCTCCCCAGCCTCAAGACCACTGTGTTCACACCTAGTTAGGGTAGAGACAGCCTGGTATATTCAAATCATGTCAGAAACCCAGACAGAGAGACAGAGGGTGACAGAGAGAGACTGAAAGAGAAAGACAAAGAGATAGAGAGAGGAAAGGAGAAAGTACTTTTATTTCTTTAAATTTGTTATTAGTGAATCACCGTAAGGTACAGTTAGAAACGTGGGAACTATTGTGTTTGCATTTCAGTCATACAGTGATCATTTACCCATCCCTCCACCACTGCCCATTCTCCCCCACCATTGATCCCAGTATCCCTCCCACAACCCCCACCCCATCCCTCACCACCCCACCCTGCCTCTGCGGCAGGGCATTCCCTTTTGTTCTCTCTCATTTCGGTGTTGTAGTTTGCAATACAGGTATTGAGTGGCCTTCATGTTTGGTCTATGGTCTACTTTCAGAACACATCTTTCAATCTGAATGGGTGCTCTTACCATCCTCTACTTGGTGTTCCCTTTTCTATCTCAACTTCCTTTCCCCTCAGCATGTGAGGCCAGTTTCCAAGCTGTGGGGAAGATCTCCTGGTCTTTATCTCCACTATTCTTGGGTGTTATTCTCCCACTCTGCTACTTAATATTCTACAGATGAGTATGATCTTTCTATGTCTGTTTCTCTCTTTCTGATTCATTTCACTTAACATGATACTTTCCACTTATATGCACTTATTTGCACTTATATGCAAAGGTCATAAATTAATCTTTTCTAACAGCTGCATAGTATTCCACTATGTAGATGTACCAAAGTTTATTTAAACAGTCATCTGTTTGGGGGCACTCTGTTTGTTGTCCAGATTTTGGCTACTGTAAACAGTACTGCAATGAACATACAAGTGCAGATGTCATTTCTACTATACCTTTTTGCCTCTTTGGGATATATTCTCAGGAGTGGTAATGCTGGGTCAAATGGCAGCTCACTTTCTAATTTTTTGAGAAGCGTCCAGATTGTTTTCCAAAAGGGATGAACCAGTCAGCATTCCCACCAGCAGTGAAGGAGAGTCCCTTTCTCCCCACATCCACGCCAACATCAGTTGCTTTTGTTCTTTGGATGTGGTCCAGTCTCTGTGGTGTGAAATGATATCTTATTGTTGTTTCAATCTGAATCTCCTTGATGTAGAGCTTATGTTTCTTTAGCCATTTGGATTTCTTCTTTGAGAAAATTTCTGTTCATTTTCACCCCCATTTTCTGATGGGGTTGGATGTTTTCTTCTTGTAGAGTTCAACCAGTACATTGTATATGCTTGATATCAACCCCTTATCAGATGGGTATTGGGTGAATATCCTTTTCCATTCCGTGGAGTGTCTCTGTATTTTGGTCACTGTTTCTTTCAAGGTGAAGAATCTTCTTAGTTTAAGATAGTCCCATTTGTTTATCTCTGTTTTCACTTGCTTGGCCAGTGGCTTGTCATCTTTGAAAATACCTTTAGCTTCAATGTGCTGGAGGATTTTGCCAACCTTGTCTTGCATGTACCTTATGGATTCTGGTCTGATGTTAAGATCTTTAATCCAATTTGACCTGACTTCTTACATGGCATTAGGTAGAGATCTGAGCCCAATATTTTGCATATAGTTATCCAGTTTTGCCAGCAACCATTTGTTGAAGAGGATTTCCTTGCTCCAATTCACATTTCTTGCTCCCTTATCAAAGATTAGATGATCATATATTTGAGGGTGTGTGTCAGTATATTCAACCCTGTTCCATTATTCCATGGCTCTGGCTATGTTGCAGTACCATGCTATTTTAA
Organism: Sorex araneus; assembly: GCF_027595985.1. NCBI lineage: Eukaryota > Metazoa > Chordata > Mammalia > Eulipotyphla > Soricidae > Sorex > Sorex araneus. Next base: position 77,917,803 of record NC_073307.1, read on the forward strand.
TTATTACCGCTTTGTAGTATATATTGAGATTGGGGAGGGTAATTCTTCCCATCTTCTTTTTCCCAAGAGTTTCTTTTGCTATTCGTGGTGGCTTATTATTCCATATGAATTGCAAGAGTTCTTGCTCCATTTCTTTGAAGAATGTCATGGGTATTCATATACGGATCGCATTGAATGTGCACAATGCTTTGGGGAGTATTGCCATTTTGACAATGTTAATTCTTCCAATCTATGAGCAGGGATTATGTTTCCATTTCTTCGTGTCCTCTTTTATTTCTTGAAGTAGCATTTTGTAGGTTTCTCTGTACAAGTCCTTTAGCTCCTTAGTTTAGGTGATTCCAAGGTACTTGATTTTCTGAGGCATGATTGTGAATGGGATTGCTTTTTTAATGTCAGTTTCTTCTCTCTTGTTATTTGCATATAGGAAAGCCATGGACTTTTGGGTATTGATTTTATACCCTGCAATTTTACAATACAAATCCATTGTTTTTAGGAGTTCTTTGGTAGAGGTTTTAGGGTTCTCTAAGTATAGTATCATATCATATGAAAATAGTGAGAGCTTTATTTCTTCCTTTCCTACCTGAATGCCCTTAATATCTTTTTCTTGCCTAACCGCTATTGCATGTATTTCCAGTACTATATTGAATAGAAGTGGAGAGAGTGGACATCCTTGTCTTGTTCCTGATCTTAGAAGGAAGACTTAGTTATTCCCCATTGAGTATGATGCTTGCCATAGGCTTGTAGTAGATGGCTTTGACTATATTGAAGAAAGTCCCTTCAATACCCATTTAGGTGAGAGTTTTCATCATAAACAAATACTGAATCTTGTCAAATGCTTTATCTGCATCTATTGATATGATCATATGGTTCTTATCTATTCTTTTGTTGATATGATGGATTATGTTGATTGATTTTCAAATGTTGGACCATCCTTGCATCCCTGCGATGAATCCCACTTGGTCATAGTCTATGATCTTTTTGATGAATTATTGAATTCTTTTTGCTAATATTTTGTTGAGAATCTTTGCATCTGTGTTCATCAAGGATATTGGCCTATAGTTTTATTTTTTTGTGTGGTGTCTTTGTTTTGGTATTAGGGAGATATGAGCCTCATAGAAACTTTTTGGGTGGGATTCTGTTTTTCTAATTTCCTGGAATAGCTTGAGAAGAACTGGTAATAGGTTGTCTTTAAGTTTTTAGAAGAATTCGCTAGTGAATCCATCTGGACTTGGGACTTTGTTTTGGGGAAGACTTTTTATTACCGTTTCAATTTCCTTTATAGTAATAGGACTATTCAGGAATTCAAGGTCTTCTTGGTTCAAGCTTGGGAGATTATAGGAATCCAGGAATTTATCTATTTCTTCTAGGTTCTTTCATTTGTGGCATACAGATTTTCAAAGTAGTCTCTGATGATGTTTTTAATTTCTTCAATTTCTGTTGTGATATCCCCCTTTTCATTTCTGATTCAGTTTATTAGGGTTCTCTCTTTCTCTTTCTTTGTGAGTCTTGCTAGTGGTTTACCAATCTTGTTTATTTTCTCAAAGAACCAGCTTTTGGTTTCATTGATCTTTCGGATTGTCTTTTGGATTTCCATGTCATTGACTTCTGCTCTAAGTTTTATTATCTTTTTCCTTCTGCCTGGTTTGGGCTCCTTTTGTTGTTCCTTTTCTAAAATCTTGAGCTGTGAAGTCAAGTTATTTATGTGGGCCCTTTCTTCCTTCATGAGAAATGCTTGCAGGACTATAAATTTTCCCCTTAACATGGCTTCAGCTGCGTCCCACAGGTTCTGGTAGCTCATTTCTTCATTCTCATTTGTTTCCAGGTACCTTTTGATATCTTCCTTGATTTCCTTCCTAACCCACTCATTATTTAACACTGAGTTGTTTAATTTCTAGGTGTTTGATTTGATTTTCTGAGTATGTACATGATTAACTTCTATCTTCAGTGCATCATGGTCTGAAAAGATAGCTGATACAATGTCTATCTTCCTGATTCTGTTGAGATGTTGTGTGACCCAGCACATAATCTATTCTGGAAAATGTTTCATGTACACTGGAAAAGAATGTGCATTCTTTCCTGAGGGGATATTAAGCCTTGTATAGATCTATTAGCCCTCTCTCTTCTATTTATTCCTTCAAAGCCAGTATTTCCTTGGTGAGTTTTAATCTTATTGCTCTATCCAGAGGTGATAGGGCGGTGTTGAAGTCTCCAACTATGATTGTGTTGCTTACAATGTCCTTCTAAAGGTCTGTTAGCAGTTGTTGTAGCTATTTTGCTGGTCCCTCATTGGGTGTGTACACGTTTAGGAGTGTGATTTCTTCCTGCTATACATATCCCTTGATTAATAAAAAATGGCCTTCACTATCCCTTCTAATCTTTTTCAACCTGAAATCTATGTTGTCCGATACTAGTAATGCCACCCCAGCTTTTTTGAGGGAGTTGTTTGCTTGCAGGATTGTTTGCCATCATTTGATTTTGAGTCTGTGTTTGTTCTGGCTATTCAGATATGTTTCTTGCAGGCAGCAGAAAGTTGGGTTCAGTCTCTGAATCCATTTTGCCACTCTGTGTCTCTTAAATAGTGTATTTAGATCATTGACATTGAGAGATTATTTTTATGAGATTTTGCGCCATCTTTCTGTAAGGGTCTGTTGTGCTTATAGGGGGTTTTCTTGTCTTACAATAGCCTCTTTATTCCTTCTTTTAGGTTTGGTTTTGAGTCTATGAAGTTCCTGAGCTGTTGTTTATCCACAAAATAGTGTATCCTTTCCTTCGAGTTTGAATGAGAGTTTAGCCGGATAAAGTATTCTTGGTGAAACGTTCATTTAATTGAGTTTTTTCACTATATCCCACCACTGCCTTCAGGTTGGAGAGTTTCTTCTGATAGGTCTGCTGTGAATCTAAGGGGTGTTCCTTTGTATGTGATTTTCTTCTTTGACCTTGCTGCTTGCAGTATTGTGTCTCTATCCATGACATCCATCATTCTTACTATGATATGTCTTGGAGTTTTTCTGTTAGTGTCTCTTTTAGCTGGTACCCTTCGGGTTCTTTGAATCTAGATGCCTGCATTCTCCAGCTCTGGGAACTTTTCAGCAGTGATTTCTTTACTGTAGCTTTTTCATTGGGGTTGCTTCCCTGTCCTTCTGGTACTTCAAAGATTCTAATATTGCTCCTCTTGAAATCATCCCCAAGGACTCTGATTTGTCCTAGAGCTATTTTGAGGTCTCTTCCCATTGTTTTCTGTTGCCTGTAGGCTTCCTGCAGCTCATCTTCAAGCTCACTGATTCTGTCTTCTGCTGTAACCATTCTATTGTTGAGGGTACCCACTGAGTTTTTTATTTCATCTACCGAGTCCTTATACATGATATTTCTTTTTTCAGCTTTTTCATTTCTGCTCTCATTTCTTCCTATATTTTCTCGATTGTCTGTTCCATTGTTTCTTTCAGGTCTTCCTTTAATTTAATGGATACCTGTTCCATCTTTACATTGATTTTTTTGAACCTCTTCAGCATCTCATCTCTGAATTCTTTTTCGAAGAGCTCAAGTTTGTGAGAAATGCCTATTGAGGCTTCTGTACTCCTTTCATCATCCTCTCCTTGTGGTGAGGATTTGCACTGTTTTTTCATGTTGTGGTGGTGGTATGGAGAAGTGACCTTCAAGTTCACTGTCCCTATTCCCTCTTGTTGTGAAAAAGGATTCTGGATGGGCTTGGTCAATGGTCATCACCTTTTTATTTTCCCCTTCTGGAACATGTCCTTCCTCTCAGATGTTCCTCTGTTCCTTATGTGAGGCCTCCAGTGATGCTTTTGGAGAATGTGCTCTTTTACATTGGGCTTGTACACTTGCCTGTATTCATTGGTATCTTGGTGAAACTGGAATAGGCTAACAGCCTATTGGTCTACGGGTTTGGGATAGCTAGTATGTTACTCATGAACATAGGTAATGAAGACTGAGATGCAACAACAGATTGCTTGGTTTGAGGAAAATAACTGCGTCCACTGGCTTGAAAAGAGGCCACACCTACTTCAGCAGAAGCCACGCCCCCTGAAATATAGGCTATGCCCCTTGCCAATGCTGTAGGTGGGTCAAAGAAGCTGGCTGGGACTTGGAACTTGGGTCGGGGATGTCACAAACCTGGGCCAGATGACAAAATGGCTGTGGTTCTGTGGAAGGGCGTGCCACTGGCCAGGGCAGGAGTCTGGGGCGGGGGGGCGAGAAAGTAATTTTTGAAGGGAAAAATTGGAAGAATAAGTTGCCACAGGACAATCCTGGTGAAAGTGACACCAGCACCTTCCTGAGTCAGTTCAGGATGCACCTTTTTGGATTTTTTTGTCTTTTTACCGCTCCATTATACACATTTAGAGCCTTACATTTCACTCCTGCTATGACCACATTTGTCCTATACAATCCTTAACCACTCTATCACTGAATTGTTTGTGATCTCACTTGTTGCTTCATGTTTGTATTGAAAATCCCTCATGGGTCCAGGGAAGAGCCAAGTGCTGGAGCGCATGTTTTATAGGTGGGAGCTCTGCATTCAAACCCTGGCACATTCCCTCTGAGCACCACTTGAAGGACATCTCCTGGCACCAGTGCGTGAGGAAAATGGCTTCTGAGTGCTATGTGTACGGCCCTCCAAACAAGTACAAATTTCCCCATAATTCTGTGTAGACTCTCGTGTGCTCCTTGTAGCAGTAATGTCTCAGACTCAGAGCCAGAGATGTTGGAAGAGGTGGTTGTGATGTGGAGGGTGGGACACAAAGTAGTGACTGCAGCAGACTCCTCAAAATAAACTGGTCTTTAAACTGTTGCGAGGCCAACCCTGGGTGTGCTGGAGGTGGGAGAGTTCCCTCACTGCTCAGGGAACGGTGCTGCCCTCTGGAAGCCAAGCCTGGACCTCCTGCATCAAAGTGTACCTCTCTGAGCTATCTTCACCATTTATTTGCTTCTTTTGTTTTTGTTCTTTCTGTTGGGGATTGAACTCAGGGCTTTACATGTGCAAAGTAGGTGCTTTAGTGCTGAACTAGAATCCTGGCACATGTTAGTCTTCAGACTCCCATCCCAGCTACCCAGGGTACCAAGTAAACTGTCAGTAATTCTGCTGTGACAGAGGAGACTTTTCCTAATGCAGAACAAGGAGGCCTGCACCACCAAGCACTGTAGCTTAGTAACCCTCCCTTCCCACTCTATGCAGCAGAGTCCATCCTCTATCCTCTTTATAAGAGCACCTTGCTAGAGTGTATTTTCATTGGTGTGTTTTCTTCAGTAGTCTGCTACCCCCATTGTTTTTTCTAAGTTTCTATCTAATTCTGGGTTCATCATTAAAAACACCTTTTTCTCGTCTATAATAGGACGCCTCCTCTATCTTATAATATCTGCTATTTCCAGCAACTTGGGGAGCCAGGGGGAGACTGACTGTGTATTCAGTGTCATTCTCATTCAGATTGCTTTCATCTTTTGCATACAGGCTAATGTTTGGCTTAAAAATTGCTTTCTGTTGCAAAGAAAGATTTGGTAGTGAACTATTGTTTTATGAGCCTTACAATGTCTTTTTTCCTATGTTGCATGCCAGTCTCTCTCCTGAAGCAGAGTTTCTGCCCATTTATTGCTGCTGGAATTCACTAAGACTTGATACCAAGCCTCTTTCCCTGCTCCACACTCTATTCATGACTTGCAATGACCAGTGTCATTATGCTGTTATGTAACAGCTATTCAAGCACTTTTTCTGAGCTTTTCCCCCACAAATGCAATATCTAATATAAACTTGGTAATTGTCATAAATTTGTGTTTTCTTTTCCTTTTTTTTGGACCCCACCTGCTGATGTTCAGGGGTACCTGGATCTGCACTCTGGAATCACTTCCAGTGGTGTTTGGGGGCCATCTGGCATGTTGGGGATCAAACCCAGGTTGGACACATGAAAGGCAAATTCCCTTCCTGCTGTACTATCTTTCCAGCACCCTTTATTTTTGTTTTAATGAAAAGCATAACTTCTTATTACAAACAAATGTTTGTTTCTAATATTTGCAACCTGAATATCATATGACTTTTCTCTCTTCTGTACTTTGTTTTGGTTAAATATATCAAGAAATTGACACAACTTCTCACCTGACTGGTCTATTTTCTATTTTTTAAAACTTTTTCTATTGAATCACTGTGAGATAGACCCTTACAAAGTTGCTCATGATGCTCATGACTTGATTTCAGTCATACAGTGTTCTGACACCCATCCCTCCACCAGTGTACAGTACCAGGGTCCCCAGGGTCCCTCTCATCAGCCCCATTCCCCATTCCCTGCCTGCCTCTGTGGAAGGTGCTTTTCCTCTCTCCCTCTCCCTCTCTCTCTCTGTCCTTTTGGACAATGTAGTTTGCAATATTGATACTGAAAGGTTATCAAGAATATCCCTTTACCTACTTTTAACCCTTAGATCTTGTCCAGCGTGACCATTCCCGATATTATTGTCATACTGGCCTCTTCTCTATCTTACCTACTCTCAGCCTCCCACATACTTGTGGTTAGTCCCAACCATTGACCAGTCCTAATCCCTGTTTTTCCTGGCCATGGATATTAGTCTTCTACTATATATTTTTATATACCACAAATGAATGGAGTCATTCTACATCCGTCCCTCTCCTTCTGACTCATTTCACTCAGCAAGATACTCTTCATGTCCAACCATTTATAGGCAAATTTTATGACCTCATTTTTCCTAACAGCTGCGTAGTACATCCAATTGTGTAGATGTGCCATACTTCTTTTATCTATTATTCTGTTCTTGGACACTGAAGTTGCTTCCAGGTTCTGGGTATGGTGAATAATGCTGCAATGAACATAGGAATGCAGATGATGTTTCTGCTGCGTGTTATTGGATCCTCAGGGTATATTCCCAGAAGTGGTATTGCTGGGTAAAATGGGAGCTCAATTTTCATTTTTTTTCTGAGAAACATCCAAATTGTTTTCCAAAATGGCTGGACCAGTCAGCATTCCCACCAGCATTAAAAGAGAGTCCCTTTCTTCACATGTTCACACCAACACTGGTTGCTTTTGTTCTTTTGGGTGTGCCAGTCTCTGTGGTGTGAGATGATATCTCATTGTTGTTTTGATCTGCATCTCCACCATGATTAGTGATGAAAAGCATTTTTTCATGTGCCTTTTGGCCATTCAATTTCTTCTTTGAGAAAGTTTCTCTTCATTTCATCATCCCATTTTCTGATGGGATTGGATGTTTTCTTCTTGTAGGGTTCAACCAGTGTCTTGTATATCTTTGATACTAACCTCTTATCAGAAGGGAACTGGGTGAATGTTCTTTTTCTTTCCATATGCTGTCTTTGTATCCTGGTCACTGTTTCTTTTGAGGTGCAGAAGCTTCTTAGTTTAAGATAGTCTCATTTGTTTATCTTTGCTTCCACTTGCTTGGTCAGTGACATTTCATCTTTGAAGATACCTTTAGTTTCAATACTGTGGAGAGTTTTCCCAATCTTTTCTTCAATGTGCCTTATGGAATCTTTTCTGATGTTGGGGTCTTTAATCCATTTTGATCTCACTTTTGTGCATGGTGTCTGAGCATAGAGGTTTGAGCCCATTATTTTGCACATAGCCGTCCACTTTTATGACAGGTCTGTTTTCTTTACATGCAGGGCAGATTTGAAGTTTTCAAATGCTTTCTTTGTAAAATTTAAAATACATAATAAGTATGTCTCTTTGAACATTACACGAATATAGAAAATTATAATATATCTTTTCCTCATTGTTCACACCTCTGAGATTACTAATGAGATGTTTGATGTGCATGTTATTTTTAACAAGTCAATTAACTTTACCTCCAAAATGTATACAATATAACATACAAAAAAATCACCACTATCAAATTTATTGCCAGTAATGGGTAATCAAGTTGGTTATCAGTTTCCTCACTTTTCTCCCACATCTTCATAACTTGTTTGATTTGTTTGATTCCCTCTCACTTTTCTTTGCAGTGTCAGCTATCACTTTTTCCTTCTCCCAAACCAGTTGGTTTTCTTTCCCCATGTGAGACACTTATATCATCACAAACCTTACCAATCTGAATTATATTGCCCATTTGTCTGTTTCCCAGGCATCTAGAAGCTATATAAAGATGTAGACCATATTGCTTTGAAAGGTTAATTGTTGAATAGCACTTTGAAACCTGGGATATTCCTTCTCTGGATATTCACATTTCTGACTTCTTTCTGGTTTTTGACTGAGGCAAAATAATATGACCTCAAAGAATTCTGAGACTCACTAATGTGACAAAAATGATAATCACTAAGGTAGTATTCATTCTCTACTCAGGCTCTGTTTTTTCTGTCATTTTCTGTTATTATAATTATTATTATTATTTGCTTGTCTGTATTCTGTCTCCCTCTCTCTGGAATATGCATGCTTTAAGGGCAAGGACATTAGTGATGCCCTTGCTGGATGTGTTCAGTTTCACCAATGAATGAGCACATCACCTTTGGGCAGCATGCAAAATGGGAAAAAAACACGCATAAAATCAGACATTTTCAGTTTAAATGTCTCTAACATTTACTACCATGTGTGGCCTGAAGCAAATTTCCTAAATTCTTGACTCATGTAAAATGTAAATATGAATAGGATTTACCCCCTCCTACCCTCACACACTATGGATATCTACAAGGAAATTTAAGTCAGCTTATGAAAACTTTTGAAAGTTTTTCAAAATATAATGCTATATAATCAGGTCTAGAACTTGAATTATCTGAGCCACAGTCCCTTTGATATCAAATGAAGTTGATCTCTTTGTCTATAACCCAAGTGATTTATTGTTATTGCTATTTATTGCTAGTGATTTATTGTTACATGTTATTACATTTTTGCTATTATTATAAAACCTGTTCTGAAAAGGGTGTAGCTTCAGCACACTGTGGCTTATGTCTCTAATACTCAGGCAATGGGTCTGGTGGGGCTGGGAGTGGGGAGACCTACGACTCTTAAGTCTTCATGATTTCTTTTACCTACTTTATCTTATAAGGGAAAGGTGCCAAACTCAGCCCCCAATTCACCCCCTGAACCCATGGCAAGAAATTATGAAAGCCACAGAGAAGCGTCCTCTTAGAAAACTTAGAGAACCACCTTTAATGTCAGTCTTGCATCTGCATCCTCCCATTCTAATTGTTTGTGTTCTCCTTAGTTTAGAGGGAAAATAAAACAAAAAGGGTTTTTTTTTGGTAAATCCAACCTTTGTCATGAATTCTCAAGTCTCAAAATAAGAACCCACCGGCCATGGTAATCTTTCCCACTACCAGCTCTGCTCAGAGACCATACGGAATCCTCAGTAGCTGTCAGCACTTCATTTAAGTTACTGTTATGAGACAGGATCAGTTCTCAACTAAAGAGAACAAAATCTGAAAATAAGATTGAGTTAATTTATTAAGATTAAGCACAATGAGAACAATTTCCATTGAGGAAGGAAGACATCTGGAAATTCCTTCTCAGCGGACACGATTTTGAAATATAAATTCTTCCAAAGTTGTAATAGAGGCAGCATGGATTTCCTGTGAACCTACTTCAGATGGAGAGGCCTGGAATGAAGGCGAAACGATATGGGTTCTACTACCTAAGGAAACCAGATCTGATCTAATGAATGATTCAGGACCCCTTATTATTTATTCATCAGTCTTTTAGTGGCGGCAGACTGACTGAAACTGGTTACAGTATTTTTCTATTTATATTTTGCAAACCACCAACCATTCTTAAGCAGGGATCCTAGCAAACTTTTGTGGCTATTTGGCTCTTGGGTTCCTTCTAGAAAATGAGTACATTGAGATGCTTCAGAAAATGGAAAAGAAAAAAAAGAGAAAACGGAAAAGAAAAAAAAACAGATGCCTGACTTCATACCAGCCTCAGAACAACTTGTTAAAGTTCTAACTTAGAAACTTTCAGAGGGGTTTTGGCATTGCCCTTGACAGTGTCTTAGCCATGCTAGATGTTTAACAGTATTTTAATAAAAGAGTAAAAATACAGATTCTGCATTCTTCAAACTTTGGCAGTTATAAATTAGATAAGTTGGTCTTTGCATGAATGTAGTTTCATAAGTATCTTAAGATTTTCTAATTTATATTTCTTTTAATGTAGAGTTTTCAAAAGGGGCATATTTGTGACTATTTGATTAGAATGTTTTCTCAGTTTTGTTCTGCCACCCTGTACTTGGTCCCCTGGATCCACAAAGCCTTTCCTCAAGCCCTTTGGAACCCTGCACAACCCTTACCCAGCCAGGACCCAGAAAACTGACAAGGGCTATTTTTCATCATCTAGGTGTGTCCAAGGTACAGCCCACTTTCTGTCCCACAGTTACTGCACTGTCTACCACCCACTACTGGGTCCCCTGGACCCAGGAAGACCCTCCCCAAGTCCTTTGGAACCTAAAACCATGAGGATAGTTAACACATCCCTGAGACAACAGCAACCCTTCATTTCCCCAACTTCAAGGGGTCTTGGGTTTTATATATATTCTCAAATATGTCTATTTCAGCACTTTTGTACAAACTAGAGATTGAACTGCAGAACCAATAGATTATAAAGAGTACTGCCTGCTGAAAAATAACAAATTAGGTCAGATATTAGATATCTGGCTCCCTAAACTTAAAGTTCAGTACCCATAAGCCTTAGGAATAATGATGAAACAGAATATATCACCTGCTCTATCACGGAGCTCAAATAAACCCCCAAGGATCATTGATAAGGGATTCAAATCAATGTTCCATACAATGGTCTTTGAACTAAAGCAGTTATTGGAAGAAAAATTCAACGAACCCAAAGAGAAACTGATCTTGGGTATTAGAGAATACATACAAATGGAATTGAAGGAGTTAAAATAAAATAGCAAGTCACAGCAATAAAATTCAACATGCAAAGGACTATATCAGTGATATCAAAGACAAAATATTAACTACCACTATAAAAAAGTGAAAAAAGAAAACAAAAGTAAATAAATGGAAGATAATTTAAGATTCTTTATAGATAACAACAAGAGAAATAATCTTCAAATCATAGTAATACCAGAAGAAGAGGAAAAAGGTAAAGGGGGGGAGTTATATCTGGTCAAGGAAATAATAACTGAGAACTATTGTGATCTCTCAAGAGAGGCTCCTGCACAAACCCAAAGAGTGCCAAACAATATAGTCTCAAACCAAAGAATGCCAATACACATAGTAATCAAAATGGTAAGATCAAAAAATACAAAGACAGACTATTTAAAGCAGCAAGAAAGAAGAAAACCCTCAAATATGAAAGAAACAACATAAGAATCATAGCAGACTTTCCATATGATTATCTTACAAGCCAGGAAAGAGTGGAACGACATAGTCAAAGGACTGCTTAGAAAAAAATTTTAGCTTCAGGTTCACGACCCTGCAAAGCTATCATTTAGATTTGAGGGAGGGATAAGAACCTTTCGGACAAACAAAAGCTGGCAGCTTTTGCAACAATTAAACCAATACTATAAGACTTGCTGAGAGGTCACTTATTTAAAAAAGACTCACTTATTTAAAAAAGACTCTTCCAAAAACAACTGGTATACACATACACACACACACACAAACGCACATACATACACGGCAACACAGCCCTTTATGTCACTAATTTCTCTGAATGTTAATGGGCTAAACTTCACTATGAAAAAGGCATAGAGTGCTGGATGGATCAGGAAAGAAAATCCATCCATTTTCTGCTTACAGGAAACACACCTGAACTCTAAGGATAAATACAGACAGAGAGAAAGGGTGCAAAACAATACTACAAGCAAATGAAAGACTAGAATACAAAGCTAGGACAGCCATATTTATATCAGACCAAATTTTATTCAACCTAAAGAAAGTAATTAGGGTCAGTGATGGATATGATCTATTGGTTAATGGAATAATAGATCAAGAAATACTAGCTATCATCACCATTTATGCACCTAATTGAAGGCTCAGCAAAATTCATAAAGCTTCTGCTCACAAACCCAGAGAAACACATTGACAGAAAAACAACAGTAGTGGGAGACTTCAACACACTACTTCCCCCCTAGACATATCAAATGGACAGAGCATCAATAAAGAGACAAGAGCTCTAAATGAAGAACTGAAAAACTTGGATTGTTGGACACATACAGGATGCTATTTACCCCCAAACAAGATACAGATTTTTCTATAATGCACATGAACATTCTCTAGGATAGATCACATATTAGGGCACAGCTCAAACAGATACATTTACAAACATTGAAATGGTACAAACTACCTTATCAGACTGAAATGCCATGAAAGTAGAAACTAATTACAGAAAGAAAATGGTGAAAACTTCCAATACTAGAACCCTGAACAAAATACTGCTCAACAATAATTGGATCAAAGAGGAAATCAAGGAATAAATACAAAGATTCCTTGAAACTAATGAGGACAAAGACACAAGCTACCAGAATCTATGGAACACAGCAAAAGTTGTACTAAGAGAGAAATTAATAGCAATGTAGGCTCACATTAAGAAAGAAGAAAAGCCCAAATCAATAACCTGAATACATACCTCAAGAACCTTAAGAAGGAACAATAAACAGATCCACAAGTATCAGAAAGAGGGAAATACTAAAAACTAGAGCAGAAAGTAACATAGAAACCAAGAAGAAAATTCAAAGAATCAATGAAACCTGGAGCTGGCTCTTCAAAAAACAAAACCAAAATAAACAAAAATCAAAAAGCAAGATAGATAAATCTTTAGCTAAACTCACAAAGGAGAAAAAGAGAAAATGTTAAAATAAATCAGATCAAAGATGAAAGGAGACAAATTCCAACAGATCTTTCAGAAGTTCAAAGTATAATTAGAGCTTAGTATGAACAACTTTGTGCTCTTAAGCTGGAGAACCTAGAAGAAATGGATGGATTCTCAGAGTCATGTAATCTCTCAAAGCTTATGGATCTCTCAAAGCTGAATGAGGAAGAAGTAGAAAGCCTACAACAAGTCAATTAAAATATGATATTTAAAAGAGTAATTAAGAATCTCTTCAAGATTCTTCAAGTCCCAGTTTAGATGGGTCCTGGTGAGTTCTTTGAAACTTTCAAATATTTACACCTACACTACTATTCTCTTCCAAAGTATTAAAGACACAATAATTCTTCCTAAGACTTTCTATGAAGCTAATATCACACTAATAGCCAAAGCAGAGACACTTCAGTAAAGAAAATTTCAGACCACTCTCCCTGATTAACATCAGTGCAAAACTCCTTAACAAAACCTTAGCTAATTGAATCCAACAATGTATCACAAAAATCATACGCCCTGATCAATGAGGATTCATTCCAGGGATGCAAGGATGATTCAATATGCACAAATCGATTAAGATAATGTACCACATTAATAAAAGGAAAGATAAAAATAATATAACCATATCAACTAATACAGAGAAAGCCTTTAACAAGGTCAAACATCCATTCATGATAAAAAATAAAGCTCAACAAAATAAAGGTGGAAGGAACCTTTCTCAAGATAATAATGGCCATATATAACAAGCCTACATCCAGTATCATACTTATTGATTACAGATGAAAGAATTCCTTCTGAGATCAGGTACAAGGCAAAGATGTCCACTCTCTCCACTACTGTTAAAGAAAATATTGAAGTTCTGGCTACAGTCATCAGGCAAGAAAAACAAATCAAGGGATCCAAATTGGGAAAGAAGAACTCAAACTTTCAATATTTTCAGATAACATGATAATATACATAGAAGACCACAAATAGCCCAAGAAACTATAAACCAATAGAGCAAAGTATTTGGGTAGAAAGTCAATGCACAAAAATCAGTCACATTCTTATATACAATGAGGAAGAAGAGAAAGCTATCAAGGAGTCTATCCCATTTAAAATAGTATCCTGAGACATCAAATATCTTAACAAAAGACATGGAAGAGCTATAAAGCAGTAACTTTGAATCACAAAAAAAGAGGTAGAGGAAGATCTTAGAAAGTGGATTGGAAGAATCAATATTATTGAAGTGACTGTCCTATGTAAGCTATTCTATAGTTTCAATGCAATACGCATCCAAATTCAGGTGATATCTTTCCAGGATCTAGAAAAATTAATACCAAAGCTAACAGAGTGGGAAAAATACTTGCATTCAACATATTAGATCAAGGTTTGATATCCAGGACATATAAAGTACTCACAAAGATCAACAAAAACAAAGTTAAAAACCCTATCAACAAATGGGGAGAGGAAATGAACAGACACTTCTTAGAGGAAGACAGGCAGATGGCAAGTAGGCCATGAAAAAATGCTCAGCATCACTTATCATCAGAGAAATCTCAAAAGGGCATATGCACACCGTTATTCACTTCTGCATTCAGTGCAATAGCTAAGATATGGAATCAACCTAGGTGTTCAATGACAGATAAATGGGTTATGAAAATGTGGTATATATACACAATAGAATACTATGAAGCTGCAAGGAATGATAAAATAATGCAATTTGTAGCAACATGGTTGAAGCTGGTAGCCAAAAACGGTAACAAGTCTCACAACGGAGACATTACTGGTGCCCACTTGAGCAAATAGATGAAAAACGGGATGACAGTGCTACAATTTAAAACAGAATTACATTTCATAATTTTGGGGGTAAACTCCTCTTCATTTAGTACTTCCTTGTGAACATTTCCTATTTGTTTTATATTCTGCAGGATGTATGCCTGAATGGCTGTATATTGTTGTATAATGGCTGTATATTGTTTTAGATGTTGATATTATAATTATTTAACTATATCTCAAATTTTGTATTTTAAAACTATTCTAAATTTATTCTGCTATATATCCACTATCTCCATGTTGGGGCATATAGCCTAGAATGGAACGATCAGGGTGAGAGACTGTCTGAGTTCATCATGTTGACCAAGACCATCCATGGTAACTCACAGTTCCAGAAGGCCAAATCTAAATGTTGGACATGGGAGTCTCATTTTGAGATTCAATTGAAGGTTTTACCTGACTGATGTCACTGTTGTCCCAAAATTCCAAACAGGATCGGACCACCGTCTCCTTCCTTCTACTTCACAGAGTGGGGAGAAAAGTCTGCAAAGTTTAAGTTTTTTTTTTCAAAGTTTAAGTTTAAGAAGGGAACTCCCAGAATGACCACCAACTGGGAGCTCTTTGGCATTATTGTAGCAACGTGGGAAGATGCCATCCTTGACAACATCAATGAGGACTACGATTGACTGGTTCAACACCTCCATGATTGCGTGAAAAATGCTGAGAGTGAGAAAGCCATAAACAGATGCCTATCTTTGGAAACTCTTCAGCTCATTAGTCAGTGCGGTTTGACTTGAGCCTCAGGCAACCTCAAGCTTATGTCCGAGCTCACAAAGCTGTGCAGAGAAGTGATAAAGGAAGACCTCAAAGAGAGAAGAGCAACAGTGTTGGCCGATGTGACAGAAGTCAGGAAAAGTATTCACAACGTTCTCCTGTCCTTCGCCAACCTCAAGACCAAGATGACTGCCCTCTGATGTCCTGATGGATCTATCACATCTTCCAGAAAGATAATGAAGAGGATTATTCACGACTTCTACGGATCACTTTGACAGCCATGTCCACCTGCCCACATACCAAATTCAACAGGATAAATATGTCGTTCCCAACGTCCTCCCTTCCAAAATCCAACATGCCATTTCGTTGGTAAAGATGCTTACAGAACCTGGTCTGGACAAGGTCAGACCCAAACACCTGAAGAATCTGCCACCAGTACTCATCAATACACTAGCTCAACTCTTCACATGCTACCTGTCTAAAGGTAAGGTTCCATCCCACTGGAAAACCAGCAGAACCATTCTGTTGTACAAGGGAGACATCCACAACATTGGCAACTATCGCCCAATCTTCCTGCTGTCTGTCGTCTACAAGTTGTTCACTCGTGTCATCTTGAATAGAATAGGCAGAACACTAGATGAAGGACAACCATGCAAGCAAGCTGGGTTCTGAAAAGGATTCAGCACAATCTACCATAGCCACACAGTGACCAAACTCACTGAAGTTTCTCGAGAGTTCAAGATGTCACTCTGTCTAATGTTCATGGACTTAAACATGGCCTTTAATACTGTTGAGACTGAAGAGGTCTTCAAAGCCCTAGCCAAACAGGGCATTCAAACTCAGTACATCAAGATCCTCCACGAGCTGTATTACAGATTCACCACCACTCACTATTTTACAAGGAAGTGATCATTGAAGTAAAGAGAGGCGTTCGGCAGGGTGATACCATTTCACCGAAACTCTTCAATGCCATCCTTGAGAACATCATGCAACGACTGGAATGGGAATGAATGGGAGTGAAGATAGATGGTCGGCAACTACACCACCTCTGCTTCGCTAATGACATCATTCTCCTAACGCTAAACATTAGCCAGGCGGCACAAATGCTGGCCAACTTCCACTGTGCGTGTGGAATGGTCGGACTGCAGCTGACTCTCAAAACGAAAAACGCTCATAAAAAATGAACTAGTCCCTGATGCTGCATTTGCTCTCAATGGAACGAACATCTCTGAATGCAGCAGCTATGTGTACCTGGGTCAAGAACTCAACATGAGGAATGACTTGGCACCAGAGATGCAGAGGAGAAAGAGAGCAGCATGGAATGCTTTCAAGAGTATCAAAGAAGTGGTTAAGAGGACAAAAAACCTCCTACTCTGGGCACATCTTTTTGATTCCATCGTTCTTTCTGCACTAACGTACACCTCAGAGAGCTGGGCCCTACGCAAACAGGATAAGAATGCTATTTGGATATCCCAAAGAGGAATCGAAGGAGCTATACTAGGAGTATCAAGTCTCACTCAAGTGAGAGAAGTAATCTGGAGTTCCGACCTCCGTTGATGGTCAAGAATCAGGGATGCTGTCTCGTTTGCCAAGGCATCAAAAATCAGATGGGCTGGACACGTAATGTGATTCAGAGATGACCGCTGGACTAGAGCTGTTACCGACTGGATTCCATGGGATGTCAAAAGACAGTGTGGCCGCCCACCAACGAGATGGTCAGAGTTCTTTGTCAAAACCATGAATGAACGGTTTGAGGCTCTTCTTGTTCCTGGATCGAGCAGATATCATTGGGGTAACTAGCATGCGACAGGGACGAATGGAGACGTTACTGGTGCCCACTCGAGCAAATCGAAGATAAACGGGATGACAAGTGATACTATATCTACTGCATTAAATTCATTTGTACATGCATTTTTGTACTGATTTCTCAATATTTCTTATTTCTCAATATTTCTTATTGAGTCACCATGAGATAGTTACAAGTTTTCATGTTTGAGTTACAATCACACAATGATCAAACACCCATTCCTCCACTAGTGTACACTCCACACCACCAATATCCCCTGTATACCCCCACTTTCCCACCCTCCCCCCTGCCTCAATGGCAGACAATATTCCCCATACTCTCTCTACTTTGGTACATTATGGCTTGCAACACATACATTGAGAGGTCATCATGTTTCGGCACACATCTCCCATCCCGATTGATTCCTCTAGCCATCATTTTCTTATTGATACCTTCTCTACTCCAGCTACCTTCTCCTCTCCGCTCATCAAGCAGGCTTCCAGCTATGGGGCAATCCTCCTGGCCCTTATATCTGCTGTCCTTGGGTGTCAGCCTCATGCGATGTTATTCTATACTCCACAAATGAGTGCAGCCCTTCTATGTCTGTCCCTCTCTTACTGGATCATTTCACTTAGCATGATACTAATGCTCTAATCCATGTCTATTCATTTATAAGTAAATTTCATGACTTCATCTCTCTTAACAGCTGCATAGTATTCCATTGTGTAGATGTACCAAAGTTTCTTTAACCAGTCATCTGTTCTAGGGCATTGGGTTGTTTCCAAATTTTGGCTATTGTGAACAGTGCTGCAATAAACATATGGTACAGATGTTATTTCTACAGTGCATTTTTGCATCCTCGGGATATATTCCCAGAAGTGGTATTGCAGGGTCATATCGAAGCTCAATTTCTAGTTTTTGAAGGGCTGTTCATATTGTTTTTCAGAAAGGCTGGACCAGTCAGCATTCCCACCAACAGTGAAAGAGTGTCCCTTTCCCCCCACATCCACAGCACCACTGGTTGCTTTTGTTCTTTTGAATGTGTGCCAGTCTCTATGGTGTGAGATGATATCTCATTGTTGTTTTGATTTGCATCTCCCTGATGACTAGGGATGTGGAGCATTTTTTCACGTGCCTTTTGGCCAGCTGTATTTCTGTTTTTGTTTTGATTTGTTTTGCTTTTTGGGTCACACCCGGCGATGCACAGGGGTTACTCCTGGCTTTGCACTCAGGAATTACTCCTGGTGGTGCTCAGGGGACCAAATGGGATGCTGGATTCTAACCCGGGTTGGCTGCATGCAAGGCAAACGCCCTACCTGCTATGCTATTGCTCCAGCCCCTGTATTTCTGTTTTGAGGAAACTTATGTTCATTTATTCTACCCATTTTTTGATGGAGTTTGAGGTTTTTTTCTTGTACAATTCTACTAGTGCTTGTATATCCTTGGTATTAATCCCTTATCAGATGGGTGTTGGGTAAATATTCTTTCCCATTTGACAAAGTTGCAAGAAATGTGAAGTGGAAAAAGAAAAGTTTCTTCAACAAGTGGTGCTGAGAAAACTGGATAGCCACGTCAAAAAAAATGAACTCTGGGGGTCGGAGTGATAGCACAGCGGGTAGGGCGTTTGCCTTGCACATGGCCGACCCGGGTTCGATCCCCGGCATCCCATATGGTCCCCTGAGCACCGCCAGGAGTAATTCCTGAGTGCAAAGCCAGGAGTAACCCCTGAGCATTGCTGGGTGTGACCCAAAAAGCAAAAAAAAAAAAAAATGAACTCTGATCTCTGTCTAATGCCAGGCACAAAAGTCAGATCAAAGTGGATTAAAGATCTCAATATCAAACATGAATCTATAAAGTACATAGAGGAAAAGGTAGGCAGAACTCTCCATAACATTGAAGCTTAAAGCATCTTTAAGGATGAAACATCACTGACCATTGCAAGTGGAAGCAAACTTAAACAAAGGGGACTACATCAAACTAAGAAGCTTCTGCACTTTAGAAGAAACAGTGACCAAAATAAAGAAAGATCCCACACAACTGGAAAGAATATTTACCCAATACCCATCTGTTGTTACTGTTTTTGGCATATCGAATATGCCACGGGTAGCTTGCCAGGCTCTGTCGTGTGGGCAAGATACTCTTTGTGGCTTGCCAGGCTCTCTGAGAGGGATGGAGGAATCGAATCTGGGTCTATGGCATGCAAGGTAAATGCCCTACCCTATGTGCTACCGTTCTTCAGCCCTGTATTATTTTTCTGGCCCTGAGTTAAATTTTTTGAAGGAACTAAAAACCGCACTACAAAGGATTAAGTGCAGGAGGTTAGAGAGCAGACTGCCTTCAGTAGACCCATGGTGTTTGTTTTATTTCATTCAGTGATGAAAAGAGAGACTAATAGAGGCAAGGGTTAGGTTAATGCTCAATCCTGTTACTGAGAATCAAATCCACACCCAATTTCCTAACCTCTTATGTAACTGCCATTCTGGCTTTCAGAGTAGTGCAAGTAAAGGAAGAATATCAAACCTGAAATGAAAGGGGACTTGTGTCTGTTCATTGTGGGTTCTAGTGGAAACATTACTGAGGATTAGGGAACTGGGTTAACAGTTTGGTAATGGTCAAACCCACTACCAGTGTCAACTTCCCTCCACTAGCGTTCCCAGGTCCCTTTCTGCCCCTTTCTGCCCTCTGTCTACCACCCTTACAAGTACATTTTAATATCCAATGGTTGTAATTTAGATCTTATGTTCTCAGTGTTGAGTCTGTGCTTTGAATATATAGCTACACCACTCTCCTATAGCACTGGTATATTGTATACCATAAATCTTAAATATTCGAGTATACCATAAATCTTAATCTTTTGTTGTATGTTTTTGTTTTGTTGCTGTTGCTTTGGTGCAGTACCTGGTTGTGCAGTG